>NC_084915.1:13303781-13639670 GCF_949316345.1 Pungitius pungitius | reverse complement strand
GGAGGTCAGCCTTGATCTTCAGTCTGCGTTACCAGCCCGAGACACAGAAGGTGCAGTTCAAAACATTGGGATTGCCGCGGGAGAACTGGAGAGAAAAATATATGTTTGCATTCGTGTGAGCAATCTTGATCTCCGTATTGTATAACCATCTGGGTTAGAAGGGTCTGTTTTTAGTAAACTGTTGCATAACCGTGCAAAGATAGATTTAGTCAATCTGACAGCAGAGAAGCTCAGGAATACAGGGCACTGAATGCAGTCTGGCTATTATTCCAACACCTGCACATAATGTACAGTGAGGACAGGGAGGAGAGCTCAATTGTTTGTGAGGGTGGGTTCAGGATCGTATACGTATATATCATATATACGTTAATGTATAAATATGCATACATACATATACATACACACAAATATACATTGTTGATCATATACATATTGTATATATATGGATATATATATATATATATATATATATATATACACATACATATGCACGTACAGTACATACAGTACATACAAATACACCAGTAAACCCGTCAGTGGCGGTGAAGATGATCTTGATGAACACTTGTAAGTATCACATTTGTGTTGCCCACAGAGTTTATGTGAGCAAATAATTCAACATGTTACTGGCTTTTTGTTGAGGGGATACAGTGAGATCCTAACTACCGGGGTTGCCCTACAAAAAAACAACAATTGATATCTGCAGCATTTATATTTCCCCTTATGAATGTGACACAGATGAGAAAGGCCGGTTGCCTCTGTGCTAGTGGGCAAAGTCATCAAATCATGATGAAATACTTTCACCGCAGAAATACAGCAACATGTGTTTAATGCACGTTGCTTTGGATCAAAACGTTAGCTTAATGAAGAATGTAAACGTGAAGTGTCTGTTTCACGGTGCGACGTCGCCTTATCGCCGCTGGATGGCGCCAAAGCACCACGCGCACGCCTGGTAGCGCATTCAAAGTTACCGCGAGGAAAACCATTAAAAAAAAATCTATAATCCGGTTGGTTTTCAGGCATTAGTCGACTCCACCCTGTGATGTGTCGAGGAGACAAGACACTGCAGGCCACACCGACGTGCTCTGCGCGTGACGCGCGCGCGTGGGCCCACGCGGCGGCGCGGTCTTAATTGACGCGTTGGACCGATGTGCGCGATCCCCCAAAAAAGCCGGCAGTGCGGGGCGGCTTCTTCGTGCATTTCGAGCTTTCATTGACGTTGTCCCTCCCAGTGGGACCGTCGTTAAGATGGACGCGAGCAGAAGGAATGATTGACGTCCCTCGGTCGGATAACCTCCGCGTGAGTTTGTGCACGCTGGAGGGAGCACGCGGCACCACACGTGTAGCAAGAGGCTCTTTTGCATCTGATTGCATGCAATACATTCACCCGATCACACGCACTCAGTCACACACACACACACACACACACACACACACACACACACACACACACACACACACACACACACACACACACACACACACACACACACATTTCATACTTCTGGAAATCTGCTTGTTATTGCATCCAGATGCCGGTTGAATCATAACCACATGCTCCTTCCTCAGATTTCTAAGTGGACTCTGCACACGCCGAACAAAGGTGACACACACCACACAAACGCACGCACACACGCGCACACGTGCTCCTGACCGCCCTGCAGGCTGCAGCAGCCGGCTCGTCCGTGGGGTCAGGACCTTGCGTGTGGTGGTGTTTTTACAGTATAATCAACAGTAGTGATGGACTGTCATTTATCTGGACCAGGCTGAAGCAGCAGGGTTTAGGTTTTCAGGGGGGGCCCCTAGGGGAACAGGAGGGCAGGGGGGGTTAATCCGCTGGCTTGCTGTGTGAGGAGCTACATTCATGCAACCCCCAACCCCCCTCCACCCCAAAAAAATGGACTGAATCATGTACAGGCCTAGACATTTTAGAGCAAAGTCAGTTCTGTGGTGCAGGGACTCACATGTGCACGGTTGTTTACATGAATATTCAGTGTTTACCACTCATTTGCTTCGTAAACATCCATGAGAAGAGCTCATTTAGGCGATCGGTTACCAAACTATACAATTAAAATGTCGAAAAAGAAGGGGAAACATCCAGTGAAGGTAAACAGCTACGACCACAATACAAATAGAAAGACCGGGCTTCACTGTAATCACGAGAAACAACGACAACAGACAAATCCAGCATGAAGAAACCCAACCCTATGAAGTTTTCCCAAATGCTTCAAATTCTTTTTGACTTCTTGACTTTTCGTCTGACTCGTAGAGCCGCCATTTGATAACCCCCGCCCCCCCGCCCCAAACACCCCACCCGCCCTCTAGCGTAACGGTTCTCCGTCTCCTTGAGTCTCGGAGTACACCGGGGGTGATGAGGATAAGAGGCACGGAAAGGTCACGCTCCCTCCGTTTCCTCACCGAAGGCAACGGACGCATCTCAGCAGAGCGGGAAACAAAAGGGAGCCTCGGGGGGGGGGGGGGGGGGGAGACGGATGGCTGCTGTGTGCGCGTTGAAAGCCGACAAACACCTCTCGGTGGGGCCGGTCGCTCGTCCTGGAGGAGTTCACGTTTGCATTCCTCCTCCCACCTCAACACCTCCGTCTGTTCTCTGAAGTCCGCCGGTGGAGAAGCAATATGCAAGCTACACGTGTTAGGGGCCACTTTCGGAGTCGTCATATGCATGGGGCAAACTACTGGGCTTTGTGGAAAACCTTGTTTTGTTTATAAGGAGGCAGACACCCGAATTGAGCAGGCAAGTCTCTGTGTGACTGTAGAAACTTTTCAGAAAAAAAAAAGTCAAATGACTTGAGATCACACCAAAATGAATTCGTCTGGCGGTGACAGCCTGGTGGCAGATAATAGAACAACATTTGAACACTTGTCTACAACAAATAATAAAAATAATAACACCGAGGGGACAGCAGGGGCCTGTAATCTAAAGGTTTACGTTGATTAAAACGGATTAAGGGCGTGATAAAAAAAGTACAAGACTAATGCCACATCAAACGGCGCTGCAGCGTGAAAGTGTAATTAAATTCCTCCAACCTCTATTTGACCAGGTGGGTCAGTGAAGAACAAACTCTTATTTACAGCCATGGCCTGGCAGAGGCTCCGGCAGAGTCAACAGAGATGCTGTAGAACAGCGGGGAGGGACACCTTTCCCGGCGATCAAATTTAATACAAAACAGAGCGGAGGCGCTCAGCCGCGGCGGCGTGCCGCGCGCCATCTTTCGCCGCAATCACGCTGCGTACACAGGTGAAAAAATAATCTCCGCTGGCTGCTCCGGCTCAGAAATATTGGGCCGTTTTCAATCAAAAGTGGTCTGCGACTCATCCCGGGGAAGGAGATCTGGCACCAGGAGCCACAGAGAGATGAATGGCAATCTCAAATGTAACTTCTCCTTCTTCAAGCCTCTGCTGTCGAGGGAAATCAAAGCAATTCGGCATCCAGAAAGAAGAAGGAGGAGGAGGGGGGGGGGGGGGGGGGGTTAGTCAGGAGTTTAACCAAAATGGATGGAGCTCTACACGCTTAAAGGGTCATTTGACCGATTTAACACGTTGAGCTCAACCGGCTCTTCGCGCGCGATGCTGTCGGTGTGCAGGGTCCCCCTCCCGCCCTGTTTACCGCTGCAGACGCGGTGAAACCGCCTCTCGTCCCGCCTCTCCCTCTCCCTCTCGCATGCAAGCGCCGCAGATGTACCTGTCCCGCTGGTTAACCCCCACCCTGCCCCCCCACACACCCACCTACCCGCGCACACTTCACACTTGAACGCACACGGGAATGCGAGGGGGAATGACACAATCCGCTGAATGCTGAAACCTGGGCGGCCCGGTCGACAGCCGGGCCTAATGAATGGCCATTCAGATCGGCAGACAAAGCCCGGGCTGGATTCCTACCATACGGCCGGGTGTGTGTGGAGTGGGAGGGGAGGGGGGGCGGTGGGGTCAAGGGTCACGTAAAGCACTGACAGAAGTAGAAACCAGAGATGAATACCCGTCCCTCCCTTTCAAGCGATGAATCACTGCGACACAGAGATCCACACACGCCATAACCCGCCGCGTGGGGGGGTTTCAAAAGAAGAGAGTTGTTCACAGTTCTTTGCCCCCCCGCTGCACGGTCGGTACTTTGTGGGCCACGAGAGAGCAGTAGAACAAGAGGAATGAGTCAGTAACACAGAACATAATCAAAGAACATTAATCAATGAAACTAAACACTTCTTGAAGCCCTGACAGCTTCACCGGGTTATGGCTGCTTTGGAGATAGAGAGAGGGGGGGGAGGGGGGGGCAAAGTTTAGTTTAAGCTTATGCTGCACTCTAAGCTGCTCTCGGCCCGAGGCTCAGGAGAAGAAAAGAACATCTCTCATTTCTCCATGATTAAAAGAGCTGAGGACCAGGAAGAGGAACACATCGGAGAGGACAAGCTTCGAGCCCTCGAGGGAGGGGGGGGGGGCGAAGGGAGACGGGAGCGAGACTCAATCCTGGCTTTGGCCGTGTCCTGTTTCCCTCTCGTTAATAAAAACAAAAAGGGAGCGACGGGAAAGACGAGAGGCACAAAGGAGACATGAAAACACACGCCATCAGATGTTTCACTTGCACATTCACACCGTGGGCGGAACCAGATGAGGCCTTATCGGGCCCAAGAACAAGAACTGTTTATTTATTTCACAGGAGTGAGAACCGGAACTAAACGAAATTATTGCTTTAAAAGTAATTTTCGATTCCATTGGGCTCCAGCGTGTTTTTCTGATCTGCTGTTTCCCTCTCGTTATTAAAAAAAAGGGAGCGGCGGGAAAGACGAGAGGCACAAAGGAGACATGAAAACACACCGCATCACATGTTTTACTTGCACATTCATGAGCGTAACCTTGTCGGACCCCGAGAACAGTTTATTTATTTCACGACAGTGAGAACCGGAAGAAAATGAAATTATAGCGTTATGAAATCATTTTCGAATCCAAGTGTGTTTTTGGCAAAAGTGGAGCTGAATCTGCTCTGAATTTGGGACAAAGGTCATCGGGGTCACTGGGACGGATGCGCCTGTCGTCAGGTAAGTTGTATTTTCTTCCTTCGCCGCCCGTAGCAGCGTGCAGGCCTGTATTGAGATGGTTCCTTCAGACATGGCGAGAGAAACGAGTCCTCGATAGTAAACACTGGTGTGTATGTTTATTATGGATACTGAATACAGATTAGACTACACACAGGACAGTAATTAAAACATACTTGATGTATACATTATTTTTAAAGTTGATTTTATCGAGCTCTTCAATATGAAGACCACATTGCTCATGATCATTAAATGAATCTCTCAGACTCTCTTCTGATGGGCCTATGACATAAAACAATGTTAATTAAGAGGGTGGATGATTTTATTGTACCAGGCATAATTCTTCATGTGTAGCTCGCAGTGCAGCCGTTGTGTGAATCAATCAGACTTATGTTTACATTAACCATCACATTTGAATGGAATTTGAATGGGTGTAAATTGCACTTTAAAGCCTCTTGAAACCCAGGATTTGTTTTCAACATATTTATTCCGAGTTGGTTTTAGCAGCCGTTTGTACTTTATTTTCTGGATTTACAGCAGGAGAATTATGTACGACTTGCCAGAATGACTGGTAGCATCCTTCTAGAGATCTTTGAGCAACATTTTGACATTTTCAACTGCAGCCAATGATTCACTCCAATCCGCCACTAATGGACATTACTGGCTACGAGCTAGCACGTTAGCTTGGCTGGTAGCTGTACATTTACTTCAATGCATAATGTTTAGAATCTGAGGCAAAGGCAGGAGCAATGTGCCAACTACACAACCAGCATAATGGAACATAATACACTTCAAAATGTCAAAGTAACCCTTTGAATTACATATTAATGGGACAGTAATCACTTGCGAGAGATTTCTGCTTTATAGAATTTGCAATTAAGTCCACAAAGACGACTGAATGGCACAGGAATATGGAGAATACAGAATAAGACAACTGAAAATGCATCAGTTTCACCAAGAAAAACTCTGCAAATTTCTACAATGGAAAAGCAATTCTACAGTGTTCTCTGGTCTCTGATCCCACTCGGTCCGTGTTGGGTCAGCCTTCAGACTACAATGAAACCGAGCCGCCAGCAGAAAACACCGGCAGCGGGAAGAACCAGCCTCTCCGGGAGAAACGGATGGAGTTACTGAAGATCACTATTCACTCTGAAATGACAAAAGTGCTGATATGTCTCTGTGTCTCTCTCCTCATGCGCCGCGGAGTCGATGAAGAAGGAGACCGAGGAAGATGAAAGAACTCTGATTAGGAAGAACAACGGCGGCGTTCTCCAGACTTTGCATTACACATCACACCTGAGTAAAGAGGAGGTAATGTTGAAACCAAAACAAAGTAAAAAATCCTCTTAAAAAGCTCTTAAAAATGTTCAGTCTCAATGTGAAGAATTGTATACGTAGTAATGTAATCCACTTGGATTAAATGTAAGACATTCGTAATGACAACAATATGAAAATATGCCTATTTTGTCACTGGCATTTCTTTTTGTCTCCCTCCGTGAAGGGACTTTTCACTGAGGCGACTAACTTGTCCACGGTCGGTTTCCATAACGACATGATGCTACAGAAACTTTGTGAGTTCCGATCAGTCCCTCCTCCTGGTTCAGCACATCGATCGGGTCCTTATTCCCATTACATACAAAAACACTGATCACAAACTGTAAAAAAAACAACAGCAACTTTGTCCCAGTGGCTGTAAAACGTCCTCCCTCTGGGGGGGGAGAGTCATCTGAAGTCATTCCCTTTTCTTTTTTTTGGTCATAGGTAAATTCTGCGGATTTCCCCTCAAAGGCCGCGTTCAGAGCGGGTCACGGGGGCTCGGAGCGCTCCCCACTAGACGGCTGCACCCGGTGCGCTGGCGTCCAAGCCGCCAAACGAGGTCGGCTAGAAGGTCACCGTCGCCGTGCTCTTGTTCTGAAAGGTCATTGTCTGGATGCTGGAAAGGATTTTCCTCTGGTGGCCGGCCAAAGTCACTCCCATGTGCAGCAGGTCCCTGAGCACAGAAGACACAAATCACTCACTAAAAAGGGAAATAAAATAAAAAATGCCGACTTCAATTGAAATACACTTGTGTGATTCATTCAGGACGAGACCAAGGGAACTGACTGTGTGGTGATCTGCGTCAGCTGGTCCACCGAGCTGAAGCCGGCCTGCAAGAAGCTGTCCTCGTAGCGCTCCATCTTGATGGCCCTCAGCCATTCGCCCACTGAAGCGCACGGCGAGAGGCCCACAGGTG
Source organism: Pungitius pungitius (assembly GCF_949316345.1). Classification (NCBI taxonomy): domain Eukaryota; kingdom Metazoa; phylum Chordata; class Actinopteri; order Perciformes; family Gasterosteidae; genus Pungitius; species Pungitius pungitius. The sequence goes on along the minus strand of NC_084915.1, from coordinate 13,632,392 downwards.
CGCGCTGGTCCAGCAGGGGGTAAGACGGCCTACGGCACAGATTAGAGGGAGTTACTCACCCCCGTCACCGCGACGACACAGAGGGGCTTACAAACACCCAGCGGCGGCATTCCACGCGACAGGCAGAGGTATAATCTAAGGGGCCGAGTGAAGGGGGGGGGAGGGGGAGGAGGGGGGGGAGGCAAACAATGGGATTTTTTCAGGGGTGGGGTGTCCTCCCCTGTATGCGAGCGGCTGACAGGCAGAATGTGGAGGAAGGGAAGTGGGAACAGCAAGTGGCTGACAGGTCACAGCGGGACATTTAAGTGGAACATAAGATGGGGCAGTAGGAGGTTAATGAGTGTCCTGTGACCATTTCAACTCAAAATGGACAATGAAGACATCAGGAAAACTCTCTGTTCTCGCTGTGTAGCGGCTGCCACTTTGACCTCATCGGGCCGCTTTTTCTGCACTCACCCGGCTCCGTCTTGTGCCACTATTTTCAGCGATGCAGGGTTGCGGATGAGCTTATCGAGGGCGCTGACGAGGTCGGAGAAGCGAGGGCGCGCCGAGCGGTCCTTCTGCCAGCAGTCCAGCATCAGCTGGTGCAGATGGGTGGGGCAGTCGGGTGGGGGTGGCAGCCGGTAGTCCTGCTCGATGGCATTAATAACCTGAAAAGGGAAGAAAAATAAGCACTATTCAAACCAAAGCTTTTTTAATTTAGATTATATTTTGTTTTGCAGAAGCTCAACTCTCTGCCAAACAAAAACGTCCAAATGGATGTCAAGAATGACCGTAAAAAAATAAATGGATAAAAAAACGTACATCCTGGTTGCTCATGTCCCAATATGGTCTCTCTCCAAAAGACATGACCTCCCACATGACAATGCCGTAGCTCCACACATCCGAGGCTGAAGTAAACTTTCGGAAGGCTATCGCCTCTGGTGCTGTCCAGCGAATTGGGATTTTACCTCCCTGCACAGAAAAGAAAACAGTCAGCACTGCAAAACTTCAGAAAAGCATGGTCAGACAAGGCTCTGACAAGGAAATATTGTCTGTGTGTATATATATATATATATTAGATATCTTTCTAAAAGATCCATATATCGACAGATATAGGAGGAGCATCATCTCACCAGGGAGCTGGTGTAAGTCGGGTCGGACGAGTTCTCCTGCAGGAAGCGCGACAGGCCGAAGTCGGACACCTTGCACACGAGGTTGCTGTTGATCAGGATGTTGCGGGCGGCCAGGTCTCGGTGGACGTAGCTCATCTCCGCCAGGTACTTCATGCCGGAGGCGATGCCGCGGAGCATCCCCACCAGCTGGATGGGAGTGAACTGGCTGTCGTTGAGCTACGCAGGAGAGAGGCGGGTTTAGTTGGAGGAGGACTGAGGCAGCCGTGTGTTGTTGGGGGGGGGGGTTTGTGTCGCACTCACCCGCAGAAACGAGTCCAGAGCTCCGTTCTCCATGAACTCCGTGAGGATCATTACTGGACAGCTGGCTGTGATGATCCCCTCCAGGTGGATGATGTTGGGGTGCTGGAACTGACCCATGATGGACGCTTCGGAGAGGAAGTCCCGCCTCTGCTTGTCGGTGAAGCCCCCCTTCAGGGTCTTGATGGCGACGTAGTTTTCTTTTTTCCCTGGGACCTTCAGCCGCCCGCGACACACCTCCCCAAACTCTCCTGCAGCACACGCACCCACAAACAACCGTGTCTTCTTTAACTGCCGTTAACCACATTAGGAAGAGGTCATTGGTCTTCTGCGCGCGTAAAGCTCGCCTGAAGCTAGCGGTGCACTTTAGTTTGCGGGGACTGGAAACATATTTATCAGTTTATTGCTTTAGCGAGGCGGCAATAATGAATTTTGTCCGATAAAGAATAATCGAGACAATTGTTTTTCAAATGTCACATAGTCAATTTAGCAGAGTAAATTAAATATATTCCCAATTATGTTTCGTTTGAAAGTTGCTAATTTGTTTGGCTTTGTGTGACCACAAAAGAGAGAGAACATTTGTGAAGAATGGGAGAGGCCCAAAGCGGCGCCTTACCAGCACCGATAACCTCCTCGATCTTGACAAAGGAAACATCAATTTCCTTGGCAAACTCTCGCACGGCCTCGTTAGGGTCCTCGTAGGTGAAGGGGTCGATGTACACCTTGACCCCTGTAAAATAAAAACAAAAGGAGTCGTGGGAAAGGAAAAAAAGGGAAATGTTGAGTACTTTGAGCAAACGTCTTGACGGTGGGAACGTTTGAAATCACAGCTACGGTGCAGTGTGCGTGTCCTTCGTACGTTACCTTGGCCAACAAGGTACTGGCTGTTTTTGTCGCTCAGCTCTGGATCTTTTACCCGGCTGTGTCTGCTGCAGGTAGAAAAAAGATTAAGATTAGGATTTTCACCGCTGAAGAATGAGAAGCATACCTTTGTTTGGGAAGCATTGTTAGCGCTTTATCGGCCCAATGTCATGCAAATCACGGGTCTTACAACGTGTCTGTGGATAAAATACAAAGTCTAACAAGGGCGAAAGTTGTTTTCTCAAATGTTAAAAATCCCCTTTGGAAACATTCGTCTATCTTGGTTCTGTTCACTGAGGCCAGCGGTGAGATCAGCTACAGACCAAAAAAACCCTGTCTTTTACAAGAACAACTCTTGTCATTTCTTTCGACAGCAAAATCTTGCTGACAATCCTCAGCGATCTCACACGCACGGCGGCGGCTGCTGCTTGTGAGAACAGCAGAACCCTAGCGGTTCTGCTCTTTGATACGAGCGGCTCCATTAAAATCATCATCCCTGCAAGACTGCAAAAGCCCCGTAGCTGGTGGTTCCCCACCGTCCTCCATTTGTCTCCCGCTCCCACCTCATAGGCCTAAAATAGCAATAACGTGCACCACCCCTCGGTTAGTGGCAGATCTGGGCCTCAGCCACCGGTTTGTGTGTGTGTAAGTATGTATGTGTATGTGTGTGTGTGTGTGTGTGTCACAAGGTCACGGCTATTGTTCTCCTGCCCTGTGGAAACAGGGTTGGGACGCCTGCATCCTGTCTCTCCCTCTACCGTCATCGCTCTCGCTCTCTCAATCACACACACACACACACACACACTTTCTCCCTCGGATGGCATCCAGCAGTATTTACTCAAACAATGAGGCCGAAGAAAAAGGTTCTAATGAGCTTGATAACTTTTGGCAGTGTAAGCAAAGGCATCATGAGCTTTGCTTTGTGCCTGAACGGCTTCACACAGTGAAACATAGTTTGGGCAACAGGGTGAAAATCCACTGTTGATAAGACACAACTTCTATTAACAAAAGAACAAAGGGGTGTAAAACTGTAAAATTAGGGTCACGGTTGTTTTTTCGATGACCCGTTTCCTGTTATTGTGTCAGCTCCTTTCCCTTTAAAAATCCATCTTTATTTTTTCTGCTTACATAGCCTTTCCTTCATTCTCACCGTATGCAGTAGGCGGCCACTAAGACAAAAGCGACCAGCAGCAGCATCCCCACCGCGATGAGGATGCCAGGTATTAAGAACTGGGCGGCTGAGTCGTGACCTGGAAGACAGAGAGTCGGAGCAATGTAACCACAAAGATCACAGAAGAGGCTTTTCTTTTTTTTTGTGTGCTGCTAATAGCAAAAAAAAAAGTTTGAAAGGAAAAGGAAGAGCATGACAAGAATTTAGAATATTAAAAAGGCTCAATACAAGGACAAAAGCTGAATAGAAGGACACACACAGTACATTCATTCAACAACAAAAAAAAAAAAATGTGTGGGGACTGAAAGAAACCGAAAAAACCTTTCCCCGATGGAAATGGAAAAAAAAAAGTGTGAAATAATAATAATGCTTGTGAAAAGTCGCTCTTCCGGAGCCGAACTTACCGTCGGGCAGCGTGTGGAAGGAGGCTGCGGGACTGAAGCTGCCATAGCCGGCCATGGTGCGCGCTCGGACCTGCACCTCGTACTGAGTGGCCCGGCGCAGGTCCGTCAGCACGGCCTGGTTCCGTTGACTCTCCGTGTAGTGGCACTGGTCCTCGCTGCGTCGCTCCTGCCGCGTGAAAAACAAGAGTCAGCCCGACTGGGGGAGGGGGGGGGGGACTGGCGGAAAAAAAAAACGAGCTTCAAGCGCAGTCATTGTTGATTGAATGACGACGCGAAGTTCGGTCCAATTGACTCAGATCACAGAACATTCAAAACCAATTACGCAATCTCAATCAGAGGCCTGCTCTTTAATTTATGCTATTATGTCGGAGGAGAACACATGTTTAGAAAATGTGCACGGTTCACACAAAGCTGTCTTGTGCGACGGGGTCCCGGAGTCGGGCTCTTCTTGAGAAACTCTACGACAGAAACGTTAACGCGTTCTGGGAGAAACAACGTGGCTTCTACCTGACCTCTGCGCCGCAGCACAACTGAAAAATACAATCACGAAAACCTGTCAGACAGCTTAGAGACGTCTTTCTCTGGGGGGCGGGGGGGTGGCTCTCACCTTCTCGCAGTAGCGTAGCTGATACTGCAGGATGGTGTAGTGCGGCTGTGCCGGGACGGACCAGTGCAGAGTCAGACTGCTCTCCGTGGAGTCGCTCTTCTGAACCACAGACACCAGCGACGGCACTGCGCAGCGAATGGGCGAGGGAGTCATGAGCATCGCAATTTAAATTACGCAACGTGGCTCCCACCCCCCTCCGCCCCCCCCCCCCCCCGTCCCTCCCCGTCTTACCGTCGTGGCTCGTGGTGATGTTGACGGTCTCGCTGGCGGGGTCCCTGCCGCTGACGCCGGACACGCCGTTGAGCGCCTGGATGGCGAAGGTGTAGGTGGTCTGAGGCAGCATGCCCCACACCTCCACCCGCCGCCCCTGCAGGCCGCGCTGCGCGGGCCGGTAGCTGACGCTGTCCCCGCAGGAGAAGCACGGCCCCCGGGGCGAGCGGCACACGGAGCACCCGATGGCGTAGCTCAGGTCCGTTCGGCCGCCGCGGTCCAGAGGTTCGTTCCACGCCAGGCTGAGCGTGGTGTCGTTGATCTGGGAGACGACGCTGCGCGGCGCCGAGGGAGGTGCTGCAGTGGCAAAAAGCGATTTTAGTTGTCATTCTTCATGATGTGAATACTGGAAATTAGGAGACGGACACGTTGCACTAATTGACACCGTTATACTTATTAAACAAACATTAGTGAGCTATGGACGTGCAGGTTGGTGGATTTTTGTTTTTCTGATCTCTTCCCAAACATCTCTGAAAAAGCAATTTTAGTCTATTTCTCTGAATATACTTGGTCTTTTCTTCCAATTACCCTCACAAGTCATCCACCGAATATTTGCCACATTATTCGGTCAACAATGCCATCGAGCATTAATATGGATGTGTCTCTTAGCCCTGACGCAATAATCACGAATAAAGTGTCTCTATCAAATCAAATCTTAATCTCTCCTGAGTCATTTTACGGCTGCTTTACCTTTCAATGACCCCCACGGATCATTTGTTTTTTTTTGTTCTTCCGTACACGTTGAAGACATTTTTATTCCGTCTGCGGTCACAAAGCAGAGCAACGCGGCAGCAGCATATGTGTTGCAGGATTGAACCGGCGCCAATTACAGTTTGTCTAAACCCGGATGATAGTGATCACCTTCTGAAAATTGTAAGACGATGGCTGTGGCCTCAAGCCGAGCGTAACTAAACAGCAATACCTCTCAGAGGCAGTGAATGAGTTTCTGTTCCTGCCGAGGAGACGGCGCTTTGTCACTGAGCCTGCAGCGAACTCGTGTCCCAATAGTGTTCTCACTGGAGACCCGAGTGGGGCGGCATCATATTCATCGTATTCTAAATTCGGCATTTGGGAATGAGGATTTTTGATTTTTTTTCATTAGAGGTGATGCATTTGATGACTCAACAATCAGAATATACATTATTAAAATCGCCAGGGCTGGTTTAAGTTATATAAAATAGTTATTTTCAGGGGAAAAGCTCTGTGTGATTTATAGTTGGCGCATCCAATATCAAAAAGTGATATAGATAATTGCACAGGAAATTCAGTAAAATAACAAAATAAATAATAGGAATGGCAATTAATGGAATTAACTGATTCGTAATTAAGATAAATCCCCTGTCATTAAAGTTATCAGTAATAATAAAATTGGAGGTAAATTCTAGTGGATATCGACATTGATATCACACCTGCAGAGAACAAGTTCTACCCCCACCGGGGTTTGCTTTGTTTCACGTCCTCTTTATGGCCATTTCCAAAAGAGAGCTAATTACAAAGGCCCTCCCTTTCACACAATATGCGGCTTGAATTAAAATTCCTGAATCCCACGGAGGTGTCACTTAAGACCATCAATGGCTACTTCACTTTAGATTGGTGGCCCTGCCCCCAACCACCTGTCACAAAAGACACTCAATGGCCAGCAGCGGGACAAAAGACACGGAGACAGATTAGACGAGTTTGGGCACATAACACCGGGGGGGAAAGAGACACAGCATCCGGGGAAGCATAGAACAACAAGGTGAAGAAGAGCAGGGCAAATCGGTACGTTTAATCCGCTGTACTAAAAAACACAAAAACTAATTGTAGCACTTTAATTGTCCTTTTAATGGCTCTATAGTTGTAAATCGGCTTATTTGATGAAATTGCACTTTCTTGTTCTTCTCATTGAAAGTTGCTCAGGGTGAAAGCATCAGCTAAATGACCCGTAACGTAATGTACTCACTAGTGCACGCGGCGTCGGGAGGGTCGGACTCCGCTCGCAGGAATCCAGAGCGGCACGCGCACACCGCCGCTCCCACGGCGGCGGCGTGGCTGAACCCCGGACAGGCTGCGCACTGTCCCTCCGAGGCCGGCTTGAACTGACCAACGGGGCAAGCTGGGGGGGGAGGGGGGGGGGACAAATGATCAGGGCTTTTGATTAGGGACACGACACACAACATGTGGCTCCACTGATGATCATCTCCTCTCTAAAAACATCAGGGGAGCATTCGAGGTGTAAAGGAACAGTGAAACGGGCCTGAACTACCGTTGAATGTATTAGCTTTGATTTCAAGGTCCCTGGTTTAAGCTTCTCAAATATATGGGTTTACTGCTTTTCTCAGTTTTTTTTTTTTACAAAAACTAAGAATAACACGCAATAAGCCTTTTGCAATAAGTATATTTGTGTGTGTGCTGATGTGTGGTTGTGAATACATACTATTCTTTATAAGCTGGGAGAATGTCGCAGCACGCTAATGTGACGGATTATTTTGCTCTCAACCTTTATGAAAACTATCTTGAATAAATAATGTTGATCGTTTCAAATATGAAGATTGATAGTCATCATTTCTGGAGATTCCTGACAGGACGGTTGTCATAACCCTCGGGGGAATATTCAGAGCACAGTCTTCTACACTTTTGTGTTATATAACATTGGTAAAGCTACAATGCAGCAGCACAACTCCTCCCCTGTACCAGTATTTATAGCCTGCTGGAGCTTTACTTCAAAGATGTGTTTAAATATTCTAATCAAGCTCCTTTATAACACTCACTTGACAGCATTCAAGTTGTACGTGAAAGGGTTGTGTTTGACCTAGAAAATGTGTGTGTTTTCTTTGGTGGATTACAGCAAGTATTTTAAAGTTAAACGCAGACATAAATGATATTTCCTGTGAGCGGCCTAAGAAGCAAATTAACAGTTCAATCTTGCTACCAAGGCAATTTCCCTCCATGCTCTGTTGAGTGTTTCTTCCTCTCGGCTCTCTTAAGTGACAGAACGGTGGAAATGCCAGCGCCACTTCCCCCGAAAGCAAAATGTCAAAAATCTTTAAAAAAAAAAAAGAAAAGTCATTAGACCTCCCACAGGGATCAAACCGTATCCAACCTTCAACAATGCATCTCTTGAGAAAATGTAGCATTTCGTTCTTGCGTCTCTGCGGTTTCACTGCTCAACATTTATCTGTGTTGGTGTGATGCAGAGTGTGTGTGTGTGTGTGTGTGTGTGCGTGTGTGTGTGTGTGTGGGGGGGGCTTTTCATGCACGCGGCTTGTTAATTGGACTCATTAGACGGAGCTGCTGCTGCAAAGCTCCTGAGAGAATAATCCTGCCTTTTCCTCCCTTTTTTTTAGGCCTTTTTTCTCTGCTTTGATGTTCTCAAAGTGATATGATCTTTACCCCGAGCGCGCCCCCCTCCCTCTGCGCTCTCGCTCCTTCCACCTCTCCGACGCCAACTCAGCCGCACCGTGACTTGTCGCAGCGGCAAGCCTCTGACCCTGCTCTTTCCTGTCTGACATGAAGTGCCGCTCCCCCCCCCGAACCGCTGCACGTCCACTCCGTGTTACCGACGCTCCGCTGCCTCATTGGCTTCCTCCAACTCCCAGCGACCCCAGTGACCCCCCCCCCCCCTCCCCTCCCCTCCCGCGTCCTTCTCACCTGTGCAGACGGTGTGTCCTTCGGAGGACTCGTACCCGGGGAGGCAGGCGCAGGAGGTCGTCGGCTGGCCCACCCACTGGCCGTCCTCCCCGCAGAAGAGCTTCGGGGGCCGAGGTCGGGGCCCCTGCTGGGCGGCGTGCTCCACGCACGCACCCTGCGCCTCCTGCACCAGAGTACGGGGCACGGTCTCGGGGAACGAGGAAAGCGCGCTGAGCAAGGGGGGGCACTTTTTGAAGAACACCCTGACGGACAGCAGGGCCATGCTGGCGCCCTGGGCCTGAAAAGCCAAGTAGAAGCCCCTCTTTGAGAGCGGGCCGAATCTTAGGGTCTTCTTGGTGAATTTCCGCTCCCCACCCTTCCTCAGCAGATAGTCTGCGGCCACCGTGTCCACCTACGACCGGGGGAAAGAGAAAAGATCGGATGTGATGGCTCGGTTCCAACACGCAGGGTTCAGTTTTGAAAAAGACCAGACTGGCGGTTTTGCATGTTTTAGCCATTGTGGCCCATTAGCTAGACATCACATGTGCTTTACATTAATGCACAAAGCATACCACTGTGATTTTAGATTGATGTCCCACTTCCCTGGCGGCCATTGTTTCCCATTTGTTAAAGAACACCTCGATACTCGACATTCAGGAGCTTGGAACTTGATTCGGAGAAATGTCATTAATTACAGTGGACATTTCATCGCTTTTTTTTTTTTTTTTGGTCAAAGTCACATAATTAAATCGTAATAAAAGAAAAGGAGTAGTTTCCGTTTTAACCCTTGATTTGATGTTTGATAATGACAAGCCAAGAAGCACTTTGCTATGTGTTCTGAAAATGAAAGCCAGACGATGAACAATAAGCGAGCGCGCAGGTTGTGAAACAGATTGAATGCACCAATGAGGAGAATTTGCAAATGTGAACTTGCTCCCCTGTGAAGATTAAATGCCAACTGTAATAAATGCATTACTAAATCAACACTTGTTGTTGCCAGCTGACATCTGTTGCAGGAATGAATTACAGCATCAGGCCAATTAAAAAAAAAAAACATAGATGTGCTTTGGTCTGCAGTCATGTACAGAAAACAATATACTTTCAATCATACGTACATACATTATAAATGTAACACAACCAGTTAAGTCCTTTTATGAAATGTAAGGAAATTCGTCTTTGCATAGTTCAACATTTTTTGAAAGGTCAAGACAAACAAAGGAGTCTTTGTTGCAATCAATAGTTAGTCGGAGCCTTAGAGTTAATTATGTTCTCCGGTATGAAAAAAAAAGAATCCTCCTGAGCAACATAAGACATTATAAGGTCGTTCTCACGGGCTCAGTGACACTAACCATGAGGAAGAAATGCTGACGTTTTAGTCAATGGAAAATAACGTTTTAACAAGCACCAAGAGAAACGCTTTCTTTTGATAAGAACGACAGGCTGCGCCATAACCTCGACCGTTTGGACCTACCTTGGTGTACGGGTTCTCCATCCAGGGCGGGTAGGAGGACGTGGCCTCGTTGGAGTCGGCCTGGTAGTAGTACAGGTTGAAGGTCTCTTTGCAGCTGCGGTGGTGGGAGCTCGTGGAGGAGCACTCCATCATGGTGAACCGCAGCTCCACGTAGACCTGAGACGCCCCCCGGCGCGGGATGAAGCCGCTGCGCAGCCAGTGGCTGGACGAGCTGTCGGTCTGACAGATCTGATAGATCCGCACGCTGTTGCTCTCCTCGTCCAAACCGCTGACTTCCTCCCACTACCGGGAAAAAAAAAAAGTAGAAAAAGACACCAATTGAAATGACGCCCGACCTAGAAAACGAGACTTTTAATGCTTAAATCACATAAACAGCCCCATTCCTCAAAAGAAAAGGTGCAACTTCCTGTCGGTCCCCTGCCGTACGGCACCTGTCAGAAGCCCGGGGGGAGGGGGGGGGGGGGGGGGGGGGACAGCGTCTGGCCTGCTGTGGATCTAGACCCAGCACTCTGTTCCCAGGAGCGGGAAACAAGCAACAAATTAACATACTGGGGGGGGGGGGGGGGGGGGCAGAAATGAGCACATTCGCTGAACTTGAGGCTCAGAAATTCAGTTATGTAAATATGTAAATCTTGAAAATCCATTTGCAGATGATGTGTTGAGTGAGGCAGGCGACTGGTGCGCATGAATTACGGTGCGAGCAGAGCCCCGAGAGCCGGGTTGGAATCACTCGGAGGGGACATTTCCGCTTTTAATTCCCCCCCCCCCCCCCCTCATCCCAAAAAAAACCCCACTATGGACTTCAGCGGCACATGTTTCTGTGGACAAATTTCTGCGAGGAGGATGTACGAATGTCTGGATTTGACACAAATCACTGAGAGGAATCATTAACAGTGAGTTGTTGAGAGAGACGTGCAGTCACACAGATACCATTACGAAACAGGGTCACATGTTTGACATCGCTATCATTACAAAGCAGACCGAAGGTCAGAGGGAGGCCAATGGGTTTCATGCAGGGACGAAGCACGACGCGGGGGGTGGGGGGGGGGGGGATTCGTTGTAATCCGCTTTATATCTGTACCTACATCGATGCAGACAGCTGACATCGTCTCCTCGTTAAAGACACAAAAACAAAATGTGTGACAACAGGAAGCGTTTGATAAACGGCTCCAAATGATAACGGTTGTGCTATTTCAAGACGGTCGGCCGTGGGTTGTTTTGCATCTTCGTCAAAAGCGGAGACTCGTTTGTTGGTTTTTGGAAAATTGTCTTGGCGTCGTCCCTAAATCCATTTTCCTTCTGAGGAATCGGCAAGTTGAGCAGTTTGGGTCACTGACACTGTTAAGAAAAACAACCACTCCTCGGTTGATCAAATTACAAATCTGTTTCCAACCGTTGTGGGCGGCCAGAAGACTTCAACTCAAAGAGTTTGATGGAGTATATCACAGCATCTGCTCTCAATGTACATCCCAAATTCGCTTTGATTCCGTCAGTTTCCTTCCATATAAGGAGTTCCTTTTGTAGTAACAAAAGAAAATCCCCCCATCACCACAAAGCCTGTGGCAGTGATGCAGGAAACATAGTGGCACGTACCGCAGGTTTGGCCTGTGAGAAGATGGTCCATCGGAGATCGGAGGTCTCCGTCTTTGTGTTCATCAGGACCTCTGTGAAGAAAAGAAAAAAAAAGGAGTACAAAGCGTCACTCGTATGAGGTTCATTTACATTCAGAGAAACACACCAGTGACTTTAAAATCAAAAGAGGGGGGGGGGGGAACATATTTCAGCGTGCCGCGCTCCCTGCCAAGCATCGGCTGCGGCTTACAGCGGGATTACGCAGGAAGATGGAGTTTCACCAGTCAATTACATCTACAGAAACATTCCCCCTGGCCCGAGTATTGAGTTTCTTCTCATGTTTGTTTTTACCCCCCCTCCATCAATCCTCTCCCCCCACCACCACCACCACGTCCCTCGTGGTCACACTGAACCTGCAGCAAAGAGTCCAGAGAGCAGTCACGACATGCCGTCGGGACGGGAGAGCGTCCCAATTTAAAGTTTTAAGCCCCCCCAGTCACGACCTGCGACTACAATGGAATCGAATATTTTTGTTTTCTTCTTCTTCTTCTTCTTGTAACCTTTTGAGGGGCAAGCTGCCAGCTCGCAAACAATCGGAAGCAGCTCCGCCAGTGTTTTTCGGCATCACAATGAAAAAAAATGTTTTAAAAAACGGGGGCCCCGAACTTAACGCAGCTCGGTGCAGAGTTAGCTCGGGGGGGAGGGGGGCTTCTTCTCATCTGAGGCTCACTCTCTCTCTCTCTCTCTCCCTCTCTCTCTCTCTCTCCCCCCCCCCCCCGGGGCGTCGAGGCAGTTTGTCTCTGCTGAATCGGGGACTGGGAGTCATGCCGATGGGATGAGGTTTCTGTCGCAGAAGCTCATCTGAAGGACGAGGACGTTTGGTTTTTACCAATAAACAGGATTAAATGCGGCTCTCCTGTGGCAGGAGGAAAAATGGGGGTTTCACAGCGAGCTTTTCATAGTTATTAGGATAATATGTTGAATTAGGCTCCCAATATAAATCAGTGAAAACAGTCAAAATCTGGCATCCAATACTCTCAGTAACACACAACAATACATCTGAGCTGGCATTAAAACACATTTTCCGGTTTTCTTTTACGTCCACAGATTTAGTTTCAACATGTTTATTTCCGTCTGAAAGAGAAATAAAAATGCTTCCCTCTGAATTCTAGATGAGGCCAGAGCGCCGTTATTCTCGACTGTTTGAGACAAGTTGTTTCCACTTACGAATACGAAATCAAATCTATACAAATCAAATATGACTACACGCAGCTCAGGCAGTCCATCTGTATAAAAAAATAATTTTGCTCTTTGACTATACTTCTCTTATTGGTTTAAAGGTGCAAGAGCCGAGCATCATTTTTGAGCTGGTGCAGGCTGGAACTCCACTATATCTGTATATATTTATATATATGGTTCACATTTCCAATTCCTAAACTGGACCTACATGTTGAATGCCTCTTTGGTTTGTGATGAAAACATTGATTATTAACCAAAACAAAACAAATTAGCAGTGATTTAGATAATCAAAATGTTGTCTGGTTGCAGCTGCTCATGTTTCGGATTTCCTCTGTTTGAGATTATTGCTGATTGAACGTGTTTTTTGAGGAAAAGTAAATCATTACATCTCCCATAGTCTGATGCCAATGTTGCTGCCAGATTCATGAAAAAAAAAAAAAAAAAAAACCCCATCCTTCCACGTGATTATGGCTCTTTGTTCCACCACTGACTACGGTCCGTTTCCTGTGGAGCACCTGAGGTGCACGGGGAGGAGAAGAGGATGTTTGGAGAAACATTCACGCAGAAAGAGACGAAGGTCAGTCGGGCACCGCGCTCGCCGCGCCCCCTGAATCCGTTCAAAACGAACGCTCGTAGTAATATTCACCAAAACAACTGCCAAAGCCCAACAGTTCCTTATCTCTGCGATCCAGCGTCACATCGGCCACCGAGCGACTCACATCCCAATGCAGGCGCACAGCCTGACAGGCGCTTCCCTCCGAGACAAAAGGTCTCATCCCGGCGCCATTGTTCGACACTTTAGACGGCGATCAGATACCAGATGCATTCAGGATGGGCCGCTGGAACCACCGCGTTGGTCCTTCCTCACCCGAGACTGCGCATGAAGGGATGTGGGGACGTTCCCGGTGATTTCAACTGTCTGGCTCCTAATTAGCCTCGAATTTCCTTGATTTCAATGGCCACTCCATCACGCCCACTTCCGCTCACACGGCCAAATCATTTAAATCTCCCTCACAGCGTCGAAGGCGTCGGGTATCTCGTTGCCGTTTACCGGGTCGAACCAGAGCGCGACATCACTATCCATCACGTTTTGCACGTGCAGCGGTTTCTTCATCACACCCCACTGAGAGGTAAATGTGACTTAAATCAATTATTTATCACCCGCTTCTCTTTCACTCTCACTCTTTATATTCCTCATAAAGACGCCTCTCTCTCTCTCTCTCAGCCACTGAGGCCCCTCCGGCTTCACAGCAACGATCCGAGGCGATGAAGAGGCAGGAGGGGGAAGAGGAGAGAGGTGGGTGGGGAGCATAATTGAAAGACAAAGTTCAGGCCGGTGCTTTCCACACATTTCGTCGACCTGAGGTTCACGCTTGCATAATAAAAAAAACAACAAAAAAACCCATATATTCATTCATAACAGTCGTATGCGCATCTTCCTCTTTTTCATGTGCTGATTATTATTTTTTGCTTGAAGGAATGGAAAACAAACATCACCGCCACCCCCGACGTGGTAATCATCGTTTATCGCCGCTCCATCATTACGGTTTATGACACAGGATGGATGAGATGAGATGAGATGAGATGAGATGGTGAGCCTTTCCTTTATGTGCGTGCAGCGACTTGCCTTTCACTGAAGTGCGAATCAGACTTGAGCCCTGCTAGAGGAAGCAGGCGTCCCCCGTCCCCCCCCTCTTCACATTTCCACAGCGGCGGTGGGCCACCCGCCACCGGGATATAACCCAGAGTGTTAGAAAAATGTGAGAACAATGAAGAGTTGTCATCCGGCCGCATTTAACACCCAAAACAAACAACTGTACAGTAATTACAGTACAATCGACCTCGTTGGGTCTGAGCTGATACTGATGCTGGGGAGAAAAACTTTAGACTGGTTGATGGAAACAAAAATATTGATAGACTTTTTAATCCCAAGTGGAGAGGCGGGTTTGAGGGAGTTGTGTTTAGATACTACACTTAGCGTGGTATAGTTTACACTCCGACATACAAACCGTGTCGTAAAAAACACAGGCCAAGGGAAGGTGTTGGGTCCTCTGTGTGAGAGGCAGACAACAATAGAGGGTGTTTTTCTTTGGAAATGTAAAACCTGACCATGCAGTTTTTTTTTTTCTCTTCACAAAGGCTTCACTACACGGCAAATCTCACGCCCTCGGCTCCTATAGGGTCGTCTTCAGGCGTTAAGGCCCGGAGCTCGGACTCGACCACGAATCGTTTGCATTGAATCCCCCCGTCGTTCACCTCTCGCGGGCCCCTTTCCCCTCGTGTTGTACTCTTCCCTGCGTGGCTCTGGAGTCTGATGGGGAAATTATAGGCCTGTGAACGTTTGCTCGGCTCCAGCTACAATTAGACCTCATTTTAATTAAAGAAACAGAGTGCCAATTACCCTCGTACACCTGGAGAAATGGAGACGCAGGGGAAGAACGGGGATAATGAAAAAGGCGAATGTGAGAGGATGTTAAAAGGGTTTAAATATGAGAAAAACAAGATCGGTGTTTTGCCAATACTACATCTGCATTCATCAGGCTGCTTCCTCTCAGTAACTCTCAAATCATTGAGACAATGAACAACTACGGGCATTACATTGCATAACATTTGTTTGGAGGTTTTGGACCTGGAGCTGCTCCTTTCTATGCTCCATACGACATCTCTCGAGACCTTCTGTCCTCCAGGTATAACTCAAAACCTCACGTGTGTCGGGTGGAAACTGCTACCACGTGTTTGAAAATATCCAGAACCAAATCAGACCTTGCTTCTGGGATGCTCTGGTGCCTCGGGGCAATTTCATACCCTCCATGTCTCGCATTTAAATGAAAGCAGTAGTTCAACATGTTGGTGGAATGCGCTTATTTCGTTTCCAAACGTCCTGGGTTTGCTCCAAACCTTCTGCTATGCTAAGCTAAGCTAAGCTAAGCTAAGCTAAGCTGACGTGTTGTAGCTTCAGAGACAGCGGTTGGCAGGAGGCCTTAAAAGACTATTTCAGAAGATGTTTAATGATTCTTTTAGGAAAACCTTACTGCGTTTCGACATTAGCAGATGATTCCAAGTGAGGCCAATATTCAGATTCTGATTAGCAGGTTAATGAGGTTGTCTCCATTGACATTCGCTTGATGGATTGCGGCTGCTACGGGAAATGTCAGTGAAAGCTTTTTTTTTCTTTTTTCGTCCCGAGCATCAAACAATATCTCCAACGTAATTATCACTCACATCCTACAATGGGAGCGACCGCCCGCCAGGTATTACTGAGCGCACCATAGGAGGAATATCGTGGTTGAAATCTTTAAAAAACAGCAAAAGGTCAAGCCAACGCCCTCGGAGCCCCGGCCACCTACCGAAGGGCTCGCCGAACAACGGCGAAGGTTGGTCAGAAAACGGCTTCCACCAGCCAGAGCGCCACCACTGCGTTTTGTGTGTGCAAATAACAACCTCCACTGTGTGTGTGTGTGTGTGTGTGTGTGTGTGTGTGTAAGAGCCCTATTTGTGTGTTTTTGTCAAGAGTTGTGTCTACTGAGATCAGACCCGGGCTTCCTGTAGCTCCCCCTTCCTGTCTCCTGGTCCCGGGGGGACTGAGGGGAGGGGGGGGGGGGGGGCGAGGGGGTGGACGACCGCCAACAAGCTCATCGCTCATTGTTTAAACCCTCGACGGCTGTTTGCCAAAAAAAAAAAAAAACCTCCGGCGACACGTGTAAACGAGCTCAGCTACTGGAAGCGTGTGACGTGGAGTGGTGAGATTAAAGGGGGGGGGACAAAGAGAAAGTGTTAATGTCCGACACTTTGTTTGTTCTCTCTTGCCTTTGGGGGGCGCATATGAATACGTGGCGCAGTTGGTGTCGATGACCCAGTTAGGGAGGACGCATGAATCTGACCGAGCCGAAGCACCGAGGAGCAAGTGCAGGCCGCCTTCAGAGGCTCACTGGACACAATCGCTGCATTAATGGTTTCCAGTCTTACATTTCGCCCCCACAATCAATCCCAGAGTGAGTTTCACCGCAGCGCTTTTGATTTCAAGTCGTCTGTCCGCCGGCCAAAAATGTGTTCTCATACAAATCACCTTTTTTTAATTGTAGCTCAACATTAAAAACACGGAAATACACCTGCACGTCGTCACGATTTCACAAAAAGGTTTCTCTCTCCGTTGTTGTTGTGGAGTGGAAGGGAAAAGCTGTGGCATTATTCACAGAGCCAGAGTTTGATCACGGGGGGGGGGTTACGAAACGTTTTGACCCTCGCATAAAATGTGAGGTTGAGGTTAAGAGGATATGAGACACTCACTCGGTTCTGGGACTTTTTTGTATCAGTGCCTGCGAGTAATGAGTCTTGACCCGCCGAGTGAACTGCAGAAGAGCAAACAAAGCCCTCATCGCTGTTAGGCCAAAAACACCCCCCCCCCCCCCCACCCAAACCCCCCCCTTCCACGGCAAAATAGTTAATCATCCGCAACTCACTTGACGCAGAAGAGCTTTAAACGCATAACTCGCGCCGTGCATTCTCCCAAACCATGTGATTGATTACATTGCTGTGCTCTGCAGCGTACTTCAGCTATTGATCCGCCACCGAGAGGATTCACCTCCCGCTTCTTCCGATTACGGGCCCCACTCTCTGAAACCCCTCTTCAAAAATAACCCGACTCTGTGTAAAAAAAAGAACATTGGAGAACATTGTTGCAGGCTCCAGCGACTCCCCGGTGGCTTCCTCATACAGAATCCTGGAACAGGAAGAACGAATTACAGAGGGGGGGAGTTTAAAAGACTTCATTAACTCGGGATATTTTGGGAGCGTGTACAGACCTCTGAATGTTCTGTGAGTCGTGTCGTCTTTAGGTAAAGAAAACCCTAAAGGTTGTTTAAAAATAAGGCATTTTTCGTGACGAGTTGTATAAGTTTTCATATTTACGGATTTCTTCCGCCAAAAACTCTTCAAACTGATTCATTCTCACGTAAAAAAAAAAATCTTCCTTTTAGAAAACGATATTATGCTATGAAACCGGAACCGTGAGACTCTGGAAAGGATGCAGTTAGCAGACCAATCACAGCCTTGCGGGCTGCGTGAGGAGCTTTTGATGCTAGTCTAGAAAAACTGGTCGACGCAGAAGCAAAAAAACCAGGCTTTAACCTCTGAGGCTCTGGAGACGTCCGGCATTCGTGCTTCTCAGTTGATCGACTAATCGCTGCTAATTCTCCCTTCCACCAACTTTGCATTCCTCTCCTATTGTTTACACCAATTCTCTCTCTCGTCCCCCGTCCGCCATTATTTCTTCACCTTGAATTCCCTTTCTCGGAGGACGACGATAAGGATGCGCACGCTCCCGAACCAAACTGTCAACCTGGAGCCTAGAGAACGTGTGAAACCAAATTAAACTGATCGCATCTAGCTGCACAAAATCCTACCTGCTGCTGAACGGGAAAGTTCCTTGAAATGTGGGTCACACACGTGTTGATTAGCGTCGACAGACATATTCACCTTCGTTCAACAGTGTAACTCCGCTGCAGGATTCAGGGAATATACCCTCATTCTGAAAAATATAGCTTCATTGAATTATATTACATTGAAACATATCTAGCCTGTTAAAACATGGGGGGGGGGATCCTTTTTTATGAGTATGTTCCACCTTTTAACCATTAAAAATGGTTTTAATTGCCTATGAGCTTAAAAAGGAAAAGTCTATGGTTTATTTTTATAGACATTGATTTTAAAAAGATTGAAGGCAAGAGCCTCTGTTAACGCTGTACAACACATTTTAGCAGACAATTTCTGGAAAATCCCAGCCTTCAGAATCATTTGGAGGAAGATTTGCACTGACAATCGGAAAACAAGAATGTGTTGCTATGAATGTGCTCGCTCTGGTGAAAAGGTTTCACTTTGTGAGATGTTGTCAAATGCTTCAGTCCTAGACGCTGCGGGGTGGAAGAGAAAATGAGCTCAACAGAAACTCAATTCCACGCTCATCTACTTAGAAAGGATGTTTAGATGGGGAAATGTTACTCATTCAGCAATATAATTTAAAAATCATCCATCTTCCTTGGAGGAGCGCGCAACTAAAAAGCAAAGGAGAGCTGCCAAGACCTTCATGGACCAACTTTATACTACGGTTTAGACTTGCATGCTGCGCCAACAGAACGTCTCTGAGAAGGACGCGGAGTCTTCGAAGCCACCACCAACTCCTCGGGGTGCAGTTCGACCTGCCCTCCACAGACCAGCCAGCCTCTCCATCTCCTTTATAGAAGGCTTGAAGGCAGCCGGTGGTCCGTGCCGTCACAAAGTGCCGGGCGTGGGCTTGAAATCGAGAAACGCTTTCTCGGCTCGAGGGTCAGGGCCCCCCTCTCTGCCGGAGACACGCGGCGCTCAGATCTGGGGATGATCTTCCTGACCAGCAGGAGACTCGCCCAACCCCAACCCCCCCGGTCAGCGCTCTGTCTTTCGATATTTGGAGCACATAGTTTGCCAGTTACTACCAGCACAGATGAATTATTAGTGCACGTGTGTGGGTCTCATGTAATTTAATCGTGCGCAGTAACGACCGGGCCCCATTCCATAATGTTGTAGCGTGTGCTCGCTCACAGGGCTGGAATGATATAGCATGCTATAGAGCTGCAGCAGCTAAACAAACTCCCATTTGTTACAGCAAAAAAAAAACATGGAAATATGAGCTTTTATAAACTAAACACATGACAGGTGGTGACCGATGTTGTTTGAAATGTGGCGTGATGAAAACCCCACATCGCTACGTTTTGCGGCTGCGATGCATCGAGCGCACTCTCAATGAGCCCCCCCCAAAATGTCTACTGCTGTTCTTGTAACACAGTAGTGGTATCAAAGCCTTTGCTAAAGCAGAATCTACAATTCATTTTTTTTGGGGGGGGGGGGGGGGGGGGGGAGTGGGTCTTGCAAAAGAAAACTAAAACACACACGCACACACACATACCCAGAGCTTTCAGTGACTAATCTGCAGTGGGAGGTGGACAGCTTGAAGGGAACATTGCAGACTCCAGCTAAATAAACCATCTAAAGGATTGACACATCTAAGTAGAGATAAAAGAAAAACAAGACTCACTGTGAGAATCTCCTCTCGTATCTTGACACGTCCCGCTTTCTTTTCCATATCCAAACATCAACAGACACACTGAGCTAATTCTCCCTCATCAGTCTGTGCATTGCTCTGCTGTTTGCGTGGCGGCGAACAGATAAATCCCAAATAAAGACGCATGCATCCCTTTGACATTTGTCAGAGAGTACAGAGCGCATTATTTTTTCTCTTTCCTCTATTGCGTTTGGAGCGAGTTCAGAAGTTTAAACGCTGAAAAGGACACCCGACGGCGTGTGAAAAATGGGCCTGGTTTAATAATGCAGCGGCTCGTCTTCTAATGAGCGGGACGGAGTTTGAGCTGAGGAAGCCCTCGGTTATCGTTGAAGCAGCGAGGGGTCTGCTGCACTCCTTCAAAATGAGACACCAAAAAGAGGCGTTTAGGGTCAGGGTTCCACTGACCCACTCCTGTTTCCAGCACGATTCTCAGAGGTGGGCCGGCTGCAGTGGAGGGGGGGGGGGGGGGGGGTCAGCTGGTGCACAGGAATGTGTCTGTAACGCCGCTGGCCCCCGGGAGACGTGCCCGAGGAGCCGTGCGCATTGCACGGATGGCGGAATCAAAACACTGCACTCCGGGTCTCCGGGTTGATGTCAAAACCAAGTGGATTCCACTTGGACTTAAGGCGAGCGTATCGAGCACCAGATGTAGGTCAGCCTTTGGTGCACTGAGAAAAAAATATCCCGGGCACAAATGGAATCAGGACCGCTGATGGCGGCGCGCTTCGGGCCCCGACATCGCGGATGCTTTCTTTTTTCTTAAATCCCCTCCCTCCCCGAGCGCCCTCGCTCCGAGATTTCATTCTATTTTTTAAATGCAACGATAGAAAAAAAACAACAACAAAAAACCCACGGGGCACCATAAAACAACGTGGAAACGCCTCACAATCCATCTACTTTATTGTTGGCTACACGATGCTCAGCGGGCCTCTAGCGCCTGGGATTAGTTTGCGAAGATAAATGACAAAGATGGACCTGAGATAAATAGCTTTTACTTCTGATATAATTAAAAAATCCCTTTGTCATCGCTGCATATTCATCCCGTCACTCACATCTCTCATTACGTGGCCTCAGGTGTGCGTGAGAGCAGAATGCAAACAGGCCACGTGCACACACTGCTGGTTACGCGGCGTGCAGACGGGCACACGCTTTGCATGCCGTCTGTGCTCTGGCTCTTTCTGTTTCGTCGACTCACTCCTCCCCATCTCTCCTTGACTCACTTCAAAGAGAACCCCAACTCCCCCACCCCACACCACCCCCAGCGCCCTTCCCCATCCCTCTAAAAGTGCCATTCTCCTTGGTGCTTATGGCTGATAGGCTGTGGCCTCATTCCCTCTCTGCTGCAGCCTGTCCCCATTGTGTCCCACTCTCAGGGAGAAGCGTGTGGGTGGAGGACGGACCGGCTCTCCGAAGAGAGCCCCCCGACCCCCCCCGACATGGACGTATGGGCCGGGAGTGTCTCCTCTCGTCGGGCCAAATTATCATCCACCTGCAATTCCCGGGCTGCCCTATGGATCCTTCACAGCGAGAAGGGGAAGAAGAGGAAGGGGAGTGGGGGGGGGGGGGGGGGGGGTGAGAGAGAGACACGGGCTGAGAGTACTTGTGGCACTCGGATGCCTGTTTAACTCTTGAGGAAGCTAATCATCGGATTGAGGTGCTGAGGATGATGGGCTACAGGCTTTCAGAGAGGGGGGGGGTGAGGTTGCTTTAAATGCAAATCCCTTTCTTATAAAAAATCGGTTCCGTTTAAAAGGATTTCTGGGAAACGATCCACATTTCCACGGCAGGGGAGACGGTCGGCAAGAGAAAACAGCCTAGCGCCAGTCAAACATCAAGGAGACAGAGGACGTGGAGAGAGTAGCAAAAGAAAAGGCTACATGTCTGTGAAAGAAGGGGATTGAGGCTCGAGTAAGGCCTCTTAGATAAAAAAAAAAAAAACATCCTTTCTGGGTTAGTGCGTTTTGGTCTGGGCGAGGAAGCATTGTGCTAAGTCACGAGGGGACGAGGAAATAGCTTGTGCGGGAGATGGTAGAATATTTTAGACGATAGGGTGTTGATATCAATCCATCCCTCCACTGAAGGCGATCAGATTACATCAACATGAGCCCTGGATGGTTTTATTCCATCTGAAGAAGCCGTTCACGTGCTGGCTGGCTGACTGAATACAAAAAGCAACTGGGGAGTGTTGCAGCATTTGTTTGAAGATATATATATATATATATATATATATACATACATACATATTATATGCGCATCGGCTACCCCGCGCTGGTCGCATCCAACCGCCGGCGATCAACAGCATTGCACCCTATGAACGGTGCTTTTTTGAGCATCTTTGTCAACCCACAAATATGATGAATGCATCTTTCTTTTTTTGGTTTAATCCTGTAACATCTGATAAAAAAATGTGAATTAACTACTCAGTTGTCTCATTACTACCACCACCCCCCCCCCCCCCCACTCCCCCAGTGCATCTACTTGTAGCTGCGTGAGCCCATTGTTCCCGACGCAGGGAGGACGTGTCAAGTCAAGCTCAGAACAAAAGATGTTAATGTCAACTCTTTTGTTTTGGGTTGCTTTAGTTTGGAGGGAGGGATGGGTGGGTGGGGGGGTGGGTGTAGGAGGCGGCGGTGCAATACGGAACGAGCCGCTGCTGTGTGTAAAGTTTGCAGCCGACAGGATGACACTTCGAGCCCTCGTTTCCATCAGCGGAGGCAAAGGAAA
This sequence comes from Pungitius pungitius, assembly GCF_949316345.1. Lineage (NCBI taxonomy): Eukaryota > Metazoa > Chordata > Actinopteri > Perciformes > Gasterosteidae > Pungitius > Pungitius pungitius. Next base: position 13,609,959 of record NC_084915.1, on the reverse strand, counting down.
CTTGCCGTTTTCCCACAAGCGACAAACCCGTCGGGCTTCTGCTTAACAAATGGCGCTCAGCTGCACTCTCTGGTTGCGTTATGTGAAAAGGTGATATTAAAATGGAAGGAGGTAACAGCTGCGTTGCATTACTGCAGAAGCAGGAGATTGGTAGTGTAGAAAGATGGATTTACAACACTGCTGCTGCTGCAAAAAAAAAAAAAAAAACAGTGAGCGTCGACTAAAATATTCTATTTTGCTAAAGATGTTCAGCCGTCAATCACACGTCAACGTTTCCATCTCAGATATTTCTCCGCCACAACGGATCGACAGTCAAGCTGCATGAACACGAGTAACTACATCCTTGTGGTGCGGTTCAATCCACTGGAGCTGATCCACGTTTTTAATTTGCACATCGAAAAAAACCCTGAGCAGACGTGCAGGGCTTTTTTTTGTTGTTGTTGTAATATCACAGAAAGGGTTTTTTCACGCTTGACTGAGGTGGCAAAAGAAAGAAAGCGGTGGAAGCGCACTCAACAGATTGTTCATTGTGAACAGGAAGCACGTGACTCTTTTTCACAGAGGCTTCCCCTCCACCGAAGTGATAAAGAATGTCCTCAGACGAAAAACATCTATTCAGTGTGGAGCAATCAGGAGACCGTAACCTTCCTCGGATGAAGAGATGAAAGCAGCCTAAAAGCCACTTTTCCCCACTTCCTTCTTGTTTGTCTGGGGCCTCTCACGGCGCTCGTTCCATCTCTAGTCGTCTTGTGGCGTCCTCTTCTAACTATTCGCCGCAACCGACGAGGGGGAAATCTGCACCACCAGCTGCTTTTCTGGATGCAAACGTTCAGAAACTCGTCAATTGGGAGAGATTCGGTTGAAACGGGCGCTACTTTTTCGATTGAAACGCGCCCATTGATATTGAAAATGGCTCTCCAACACGCCGCTGCGCTGAAAAAAGGAATACGTCGTGTCCTCCACGTTTAAGATAAGTTGGGGTTAGGGAAAAAGAAAAAAAAAAAACCTGGTATGGTTTAAGTTTAAGGATCTGAGCAGGTGGAAACCACTGCGGGGCTTTTGTCACTGGCTGCAACCTGAAATATGTGCGTGGAATAACCAAATGGGTACATTACAGATTGAGCTGGTGTGTGGGAGGATAAGAAACATTTCAAACAGCAGTCGGGCTTGGCTATATTTGTGAGAATTACTAATCCTGGATCAAATATAAAAAGCTTATGCCATTCCAGTTTAAGGTTCATACCTTTCTGTACATGACACATTTTGTGTTTCAAGAGGGAGGCACTGCAATGAGTGGGGGTTTTTTCTGTGTGTGTGTGGCAATGTGTGTGCATCGTCATTACTAATTTCCACCCAAAGCATGTAATTAATTTCGAGCCAAAAGTAATTATCTGATCAAGGGGTCTGTGTTTTAATCTTCACAGAGACAGAAGGAGGAATAGATCCACGCACTGAACAAGCAACCGGTGCACGTAAGTGAGTCATTTATCCCTCGGTTGGAAAAGGAGAAGAGCTTTGGCAGCTTCATCTACCCTCCCATCAGTTCAATAGAGAATCCCAGACAACTGAGAACAAGGAGGGGGGGGTCGACGATCCACAGACACAGGAACCAGACATCTTGTTCTCACTCGGTGAGACGCCGACGTAGCGCCTTGAAGCCGCCGCCTTCTGCAAGGAAGAGGTTAGAGGAAAAGGAGAAAAAAAACCCTGCCGATCCGAGGTTAAGCATCTCTCGCGTCCCGAAGAAACAAAAGTCTCTGCGTGGAGTCAGAGAGGCGGAGCCCCCAGCTGCAGCTGTGGGAGAAGGCCACGGACTCCCCCGACGGGCCTGAGAACTCGGGAGGAAAGAGGTTTAATGTCTGGGAAAAATCCCAAACTTCTCGCTTCGCGTACAAGAGTCAACAACATTTTGGTTTCTTGTTTTTCTGGGAATTTCACATCTTTTGCCAACGCTGCAAATCGAAGCATTAGGTGAGACCACGGGTGATGTCACACGCCGTGTGCAGCATCCGTGTGTAAGAAGCCGCGCTTGTAAGTCCCCCACACCCCCCCTCCTCCTCCCCCCCCCCCCCCCGGCCATCCAAGACAGGGGCAGACACGTGACGTCCGGACTCAAACCAGAAGAAGTTGACAGATTCATGTTCCTGCCTGTGTGAAGTCGTGCATGCTTGCGGTGTGTTCCGGTTCACAGCAGCTATTGATTGCGATGAACGTATATTGTGGAAAAAAACATTGTTTGCAGGCCGAGAATTTTTATTTATTTTGGTCCCAAAACAGCTAAAGTCGCCGTAGCAGCCGACGTTGGGAACCAGCCAGCGAAACAAAAGCTGCGTTAATGATTCGTGTTAAGGGTTATAATAGCAGTTGTCTCCATTCTTTACGCTAACTAGTAAGGGGAAATGAGATCGAGAAAGCCCACTTGTTATGCCACAATGTCACCTTAGGCAGATATAAGCCTGACATCAGAAACGGGCTGATGGAGAATAAAGAGTATTCCTCAGAGGAGCACAACAGCATGCAGCCGACACAGCAGTCAGGTACCTTTTGAAACCTTTCCAGTCAATGGCTCTTCAAAGAAACCCAGTTGTGATCCTCTGATCCTCTGATTAAAAAAAAAAAAAAAGTTTTTTTTTACCACCCAGCCTTTCATGGGAGTTTCATCTCGAGGTAATTTTTGTTTTAATCAACTCAAATCAGTTTTGGAGTTCCCTCCGCACTAAAACAACATCACAGAAAGACAGAGACGTGGCCGGAGGTTAAAATGAACAAGACATCTGGGCCTTCTGATTGATCTGGATTTGTCAATGTGGCTCACTGCACCCCCCCCACCCCCACCCTGCATTGAGCCAATTATTCGGACACTGGCCCTGTTGTTATGCTGATGATGCCGAGCTTTACTCGCCCCCCGAAACCAGACGGTTCGAAAGCAGCATTTTCTTTAGCTGCATGACAGCTCATGTCTGACTGGTCCCCGCGGGGTATACAAAGCTGACCCAGGACCTGTTAGTGTCATGTCTGCTGCAAGGAACGAAAATAAATGTTGATCCAGACTATATACAAACGTGTTTTCATGCATTTCTCGCACTGCGTCACGTAGATCTCAAGCATCAACTCACAGAGAAATCTGTATGATCCTCAGAGCAGAGTTTCAGAATTGATTTAAGAGGAGCTGATTAAGGGTCCCAAGGGTGCAGCCTGTGGACCTTTGACTCTAAAGTGAAAAATCAGTGTTGATGCTGGAAGAAACACTTTCAAAATAAAATGCCATGGGAATGAGGATGAATTAAATTTAAGATGTGTATACAACATACTATTGAGTCACTTACTGCGGCTGCAGTCACGTGTTGTCATATCATTTCTAAGATCATTCCACCGAGATTTGGGTTAAATCCTTGCGTTTGGTTGCATTGAATGCTCCTAAAATTGCGCGTGGTTTTACGGCGCTCTCGTTTTAGGCCAGAAACAGAATCTGGTACCGATCGGACATCTCACTCAGTCAACGTTAACCACAGAAAACCATGCACCCGTGTATTCTCCAGAGACTCACCTTCTTCTGCAGAAGCCAGGAGAGGCCAGTTGAGGAAGAAGATGCACCCGAGCAGCACGACGCTCCTGCACGTCAGCTCCATGATGTTGAGACAGAATGGATTAAAAAAAAAAAAACTTCCCCAGAAATTTACCAACTTTACGTTGCGATTAAAGTCCGGTTTGGGGGGAGAAAAAAAATACCCAACAGCCGAAGTGTTTCACCTCCTCGGTCCTGTGTCAGCACGGGGTAGACATGGTCCACACTTGGTGTGTCCTCGGCTTTAAATGCGCTCTTTTTGCGCTCCGCGCGACTTCTCCCGATTCTTCTCCCCCTCGCCGCCTCTCGCTGACCGAGCGGGCTGAGTCCACGGACCCCGGGCACCTCACTTCCTCTGCGTGCGTCCTCCACATCGGTTCATTCCCACGTCCACATGTTCTTGCTCCTTAAAAGCACGAGACTATTTTCTGCCTGCTGTCACGAAACGGCGGTGGGGATTCCCGTGCGACACGTTCAGAGCCGACCTCCCCTCTACCGCCCCCCCCGACCCTCTCCCTGGCCCGGAATGAACGGACAACGAATGGACCGGAACCGGGTGCGAGATGTTCTCGTTTGTTCTGCGCGAGCAGCGGGGGCTAAAAGTTGTGCGCTGCGGCCGCTCGTCGTGATGAGAAGTCAACGAGTACTTCGGTCAGGGAGGACCGCGTCGCCGCATCAAACCTCGAGTCGAATGCCACCAGCAGGCTCCGCCCACTGACTACCGTTTCCATAGCAGCAGAGAAAGAAGAAAAAAAAGGCGGGATAGCGCAAAGAGTTTCCGGTGGGCGCCTTTAAAATAAAACCCATATCGCCAATAGTTGGGAAGCAGCGAAAATAATAAAAGTTTAGGTTTCTTAGTGCGGTTCACTTTGTACACTTTGTCCTTTTAGCTTTTAAATCCAGGATTTGTGTACCTCTAATGTGCTGGGTCTGTTGTTTTTTCCCCCCCATTGAGTATTAGGTTAGATGGAAGCTTTTACTTTGACAACAGATTCGCACTACTTTCGGTGTTATTTAGACTGATTACATGTCCCTTGACTCCAAAACAACGGCGAGGTCCGTCCCATCTACAAGTTGGCAGTTGGCATCCTGTCAACTGTCATCTATGCGAAATCGGCAGGTATGTGTTTGTACAATCAACCGGTGGCAGCTGGTCCATAGAGGGCAATGGGGCAGCCTTGAGCCACAAAAAAATATAAAAGATTATATATCTTTTTTATTATATTAAAATATATTCAATATGTGTCTTTTTGTGTTTTTGAAACATGGGACATATTTGTAAATTAAGAAATCTGTGCAAAATATATGCTTTTCCTGCACGTCGTCTCCACAAGTCAGCTGGGCTCGGGCAAGGTCCCAAAGCGGCGGGTCTAATAAGCATTTTAGCCAATCGCTGATTAAAGTTAATGAGTGACATATAATTCCAGCATCCTGAAAAACATTCCGTTTATTGGCTCGTCTTTTGCCACAGAAACTGTTGGCTGGCCCTACCAAAGAAAATCCACCAGCCGCCATTGCAATCAATCCACGGAATGTCCAGATGTTGGCCCGATCCTACACCCAACTTGGCCTGATGAAATCCCTGTTGGTATGGAAAGCAACCGATTGTGTCCATAATTAATGCTGAAGTGAACAAAGTTCATCTTGACTGAAATATCTTTGGTACAACGTGCAATGACTTCCCATTCGGGCACCTCCTTGCCACAGAGCAGCCAGTTTAGAATACAGAACTCCAAGGGCACATCTGCAGGGCTGATAACTTCTGGCACAGGGGATTTGAACACTTGGCCTGCCGACATGGTCTCCAGTTGAGGTCAATTGAGCTGAAGTCTGCGAAATGCAGATAGACCGACGGGCAATCACCTGACTCACAGGCCACCCTGCAACCTGCTTTCTTGCAGTCTCATGAAAAAAGGAGACGATTTGCATAATTAGCTGCGTGAACATTATAAATGAATAAAATTAGAAATCTGTGCCGCCGCTCTGACTTTTGCGTGTATGTTTTATAACATTTCATAATAGAGGATTGTTTTATCTTTCTTTTAAATGGGCTTGTTTCCCTGCAGCATAGCGTCTGAATCCAGCCGATTTTATTAAGAGCCATGTTACACAGTCACTACATCAGTGTAGCAGGGCAGCCTATTTTCTTATTTAATTATTGGGTGTTTTCTTCAAGAAAAACTAAGTGGAATCACTTTTTGAAGACGGTCTGCAGCATGAATAAGAGGGAATGCAAATGTTAAGTGCAAACGACAAAATGTAAATAAGATATTTGCAATTCAAGCTCACTGAAAAGGCCCGACCAATGTTTAATGGTGCCATGGCTAAGGAGGTGTTTTTCCACTTTCTGGATTAGGCTTGTCTTGTTCGTGTTTGTCTGAAAAGTGTGTGAAGAAGAAGAATTGTGTGATTTAATTCATCCATCCTTTTGAAATTGCCAGAATGACATTTTTTTTTCATCAAGTCTTGCAGGTAAGATCAAAATATAGAAATGAGCACCGTTGGGACTTGTCCTTGACTTTGACGTTTTTTGTTCATGAGATAACGCCTGCTGCTTTGGTTTTCCTTTTGCATTTGCATGATCAACTGCACTGCCAATAATGTATAACGCCAAACATTTTAATGAGTTAAATCCAATGTTTTTTTTTACAGTTCTCAGAACTCTGTACTTTCTTTCCTTTCTGTCCCTTTTGGTAGTTTGTTACATAAGCGAATAGAGACTCAAAACATAAACAGAAGCATGAGGTTGGCGCTTAAGGGTTCACCAGTCAGTATGGCGGGCATGAAATTCTTCTTCTATCACTTCTACCGCCGGCCAGCAGCAGTGGGAGCTTCAACGGGCAGTAATTCGGAAACAAACAAGTCAGAAACGTCCCTGAGAGGTTCCATTTCTCTTCTTCCCAGGAAGTCTGTGACTCGTCTTGAGCGTAGGACCAAGGAGCTTCTGGATGAAAAAAATAACCGCCAAGAGAAAACAAGGCCATCGGCCAGATGTACGTGTACACGATGCTCATTTTGTGTTTTTGTTGCACACACGGTGTTATCAGACACGTAACTGCCGACGCCGGTTTTATCGATTTGACTTTGGTGACCCCCTGACTTTTTGTTTAGTGCCACTGTTACGGGGGTTCGAGGGCCCTCGAGGGAGATCACACTCCTTTGTTCCCGTCCCGGGGTTAGGGTTTAAAAATCAAAAAGTAAAAAGTATTTAATAACTAAACAAAGTGATATGCAATACAATTACAAAGTGAAATATGTGACTTTTCAAAGCGGCTGCTGGGAAATTCTAACAATTCTTCTTCAGTTTCAGTCCTTTGAATATGAATGGGGTGTGTTTCTTTGGTGCATTTGAATTTCATTGGCTTCTCCTTCAAAGGTGTCTCTTTCTGGTTGTTCACATGGTTCACATCCAGGTGTGAGTCTGCTGCTGCAACCCGAAACCTCTCTGTCTTATCTTTCCTTCACATTCCAATGCATAGATACCGCTTTGGCTTTATGCCTATAACATGGCATAGCATGTTTGTCTTCATCTTATAACTAGTGCACAGTGTTAATTACACACACAACATGAATTATCATACTTCATCATGAGGTTTAACACAGTTTATGTATATCCCTAACACCACCAACAGGTCAAACCGTTTACTTGTGCACTGAAGCGTCTCACAATATTGATGGAGTGATACCTCAGATTGTTCAAACATTCATGGCTCCTGTTCAACCCTGCTGATTTTTGTAGACCCCCGAACCCTGACTTCTCTAGCGCTACCATGTGGTTGACACATCTATTGGATGGACGTCCACGGCCATGTTATACAGTCATTCATGTCACCCTAAAAGACTTCCTTGATTCATCTAGAACCACCATCAGGCCAAATCTTTTGTCCACCCCCCATCTTTTGTGCCCTACTTTACGTCAAGCCAGCTGTTAATTATCCGCGTGTTAGTTATTACATTCTCATTGCCGTTAACATTTAGCTCACAGCACTTGTGTGCACTCTATTTGATTCATTGGTTTGACTCGAGCACATTGAAACATGGGGACAGGATGAGTTGAGCATTGAACTATCTGCCTGAGCTATGGGTGCATTAGTGTTTATTCATGTAGTCTTTCAAAGCTGCACAGAAAGGGGGGGCCCTTTAAAGGTAACAATACAGAGAGAAGTTAACTGAATTCTTTGCATCATTTGGGTTAGTAACCCGACAATTGGATGGTTGAAATGGGACATGCATGCAACGACCTAAAAGCCTAAAAAAACAGTATGCAACTTGCACACCGGGAACAACTAGTAAAAACATGTGCTAACATCTTCTTTGCCAAGCCTCTTTTGGAACAATGCAGGAGCCTCATTATTGACTCACAAAAGAATCACAAGGTTGCTATTTTCTTTTCTGAATACACTCTTGGAAATAAAGCAATGCTTCCAATGTCTTCCGAAACATTTCACTTTCCATTACGTTTTCATTGCCAACAGCATCTATCTGGTCTGCACACTTCACTCGCCTGTGCATTAAATATTATTTCAAGAGGCACTTTCCGGGTGTGTCATCCATAGTGTTTTAAAATTCCATTGTTTGCATATTGCTACAGTATATTCCATCATCCTAATTCTGGGATCATATGCCATCATTGCTTCCATAAAAGGAATGTGTGCATTGGGCTCGGGTGACATATTAAGCCTTCATGAACTGAGCTCTGCAGATGAAGCTCATAACATGAAACCAGAAAGCTGTGAGGCCAACGCGTTTTAATCAGTGGAATGGGCATATAGATGACATTAATAAATAGACGTGAACATGCCATAACACTCTTCATTCTTTCATAGTTTACCCATTCTCTGCAGATGTTGCTAAAATGAGGTGTGTTTCTTTCCTTTTCTCTCCAGATTATCGTAATAAGCTTTTAAGAGTGAGGAAGAAAAGGCGGAAGAACCCATTGGGTTTAATCCAACTAAAGTCTGAGAGCTCTGGCAAAAATCCACATGAGTCTTTGATATCTTTAAACCTAATAAGGCAGCTCTTTTGAAACAGCACAAAAGCGGCGTCTAACAAAACCTGCACCACACCCTGCGCACACCAGGGCTGAGGATGAATCATCCGATGTCTGGGCAGTCGCTGTGATTCGTGTTAGAGGGGAACCAAAGCTGCAGAAGTGACATCATCTGGAGCACAACACATAAACAAACTCTAGTTGTCCTACACAAACACTTTGATGGGTACCAGCTGGGACCTCACAGGTAGAGGGGACGGAGCTCCGGCGAGAAGAAAAAAGCAGCAGGCCCGAAATTACACATGAAATATGAACATGGAAAGGATCTGTGTTTGATGGCCTACTGCAGGCCGCAGCTGTCGCGCTGTAATGCAACAAATGCTGCTGACAAACCTCCCGAATAACCAAAAAATGTCTTTGTGATGACTAACCGTTGCTGTGGAGGTTTTTGGAAACTCGTTCACAGTAACATTCCTGCATCTTGGGCCCGAGTGGGTTACCTTGACCGTAGAATATCATATCTGAGTGAAGGAATACAGAGTCTCCCATCGGACAACAGAGAGACGGATTGTATAACGTGTGGTGAAGCCAGCAGACACCGACCCATTTACTGGAAGCTTCCCACTCATTTTAAACAGACATTTTCACCTCATTACTTCATGTGAACCTGAAGTCTCACAGTGTGTACTGCACTGCAAGCAAAGGTTCAGCTGGTGTGTCTTCAAGCTGATAGTAATCAGCCCTGAGTTGCGTGATGGCTCGTGTACTGAAATGCTTTCCTGCACTCACCGTGCAGAGGCATGGGAGCCGTTTTGAGGTTGCTTTGAATGCTTGAGATGGACCCCATTTATCAGTCTCTCACCACCACACATGTTCTTTCATACCAATCCAGCCCTGGCACTGCAGCTCTGGACCCCATCAGCAGGCACAAAGAGGTCCGACTGCAAAACCTCTTGGGAAACAGGCGGCGAGTAATTGGCCCTGACGCGGCATCGGATTGACTTGCAACGCATAATGACTATCACCTTGATCCCACTGAAGAGTTCTGAGATCGAACAATTATATTGACAATTATAATGCTAATTTCACTCCAACACGCTTCCTCGTTTTGGTCTCGTTTGAAGTGAAATCTTGAATTGCTGGCGTGATTAAAAGATTGCATTTGGAGGCATTCATTCCTCATCCCTCTTGGTTTATAATGACTCTCCATCCCGGCAGTCAAACAGGATGCTGGAAAGGGATCGTGAAGCACGTCTGGGACGTACAGGGTTTCAAGATTTCCCAAAAATATGAATCACTTTAATGATTCAAAAGAGGGTTTACCCAGTGAGCCAGTTACTAAATTAGGAGGATGATTTAAATTCTAAATTTGAAGTAAGCACATTACTTTGGCGCATTTTTTAATAATCCATCTGTGAGGCATCTGCCTTGCTCTAGCAGCCAACTGCGCATCCTCCCTCCCACCAGCTTGTTGGTAGGTTTCATTATATCCCCTGTATGGAGTAGACACCTGTTAATGGCTGAGAGGAGGATAACAGAAATGTCGAAGGCGGGTAACGTGATGGGTGCGAGGCCTTAGCGGCGTACCAGTTGCAGGTTTAAATCCTGTTTACGGGCTTTGATAGATGTTTCCGCCTCTCGCTGTCAAATCCTTTCTATCACTTTCAGGTGTTACAATGCAGCAGAGACCAGGCTGTGGTTGAGCAGGTGATTGATGTTTTGAATTTCAGGAGTGAACCTCCTGCCTCCCGCTACCCCGAACAAGTGGTTGAGAAAGTGAATAAATCCAGAATTTTAACCGGTAACGGTACACATTTCAAACCCATAGAATATAGGTTTATTCAATATAGGTTTGTCAGAGCTTATTCAGGCTCCACGTCAACGCCACGTAATTTGTGCCCAGAAGGACATATTTCATCAGATATAGCTGTCCATCATTTGATGAACATCACCCTCAAACTTCAACCTGGTACATGAGTAAAATGTTGTATTTACAGAGCATTTGAAATACCACTTTACATTTAGCATTAGCATTTGTCTGTTTATCAAGAAGTCACACTTCATAGCCGTGTATTATTACGCCGTGAATACACAGCGTCATAAACCATGCTCAAGTCAAGGTGTGTGTGTGAGGGACAAGTGGTGTAATGTTGGCATTTTCACAATTTTACATATGAAAATAAGGTACAGATGACCGACCTGAGGCAGGTATACAGGACCCACACAGGTCGGCTGAATAGCATTGCATGTCGTGAATGAAAGGTATTTTGAGTGTTTTTCTAAAGAGAAAATGGTTCCCTTGATAATTAAGAGCCACAGTATGAGTGTCCAAATGCATCTGAGAGCAGCTACCAGCAGCTCCAAGTGGAGAATGAGTGCCCTCCCCTGGTCCCACTTTTGCTTTCCTGCAGGTTTCACCTGTCGAATGTCAGATAGCAAGTCATCAACCCAGACAAATAAAACAAATAAAAGAACAAGGCTCCAGAGTCCATTTTCAGAAAGCATTTTTAAATTCATTTTATTATTTTATAGCTAATTTACAACAAGCGTTTCACTGAACTGGAACATTTTATTTTGCTTGATATTGTCATTGTTAAATATATTTTTCTGCATCAGTTGACTTCGTTGTAATTTCGTATTCAGTCTTTTCTGTAAAAATTCATATATTTTATAAGGAATATCACACTATGATACGGATGGCTGAGAGAGATATCATAATAAATACATTGAACCCTCAAATAAAGAAATAAAAACATATGATTTCAATCATGGATTTGTTGTCTAGTGTTGCTGTTTCTGTGATTCACTCAATGTGTAGATGTAAATAGATTTTCTCATGATTTTGTGTTTGTGTGTGTGTGTTTCGTCCGTGCGTGCGTGTGCATGTGCAGATGTCGTTTTTTCTGTGTCCGAGCAGTTTAACTGGGCTTTGGCTCCGATGGATCCTGTACTCGCATCAATCCTGCAGTGCGCGCGGCTGAACCAAAAGCCACACAGCAATCCAACATCGCTATCATATTTACAGCATTTCTGGCCAAGACCCAAACGCTCTCTCAATTTGGAGAAAAAATAAAAAAAAGAATATACAGACTTGAGAGGGAACCCGTGACAGATATAAATAAATCATTGAACCAAAACTTGATAGTTGTCATTCACGAGCCTTGAGCTGAGAGAAGCAAGTGAGCAAAAATGAACAAACAATAAGTATGAATGGTCACTTCCAACAATACTTCCACCTTCACTCTTATAATCCAGAACAAATTATAAGTAAATACAAACACATGCTCATAAAACCCTTGAGTCCTTCGTCGTTTTCTTGCCGATACCCTTAGCATATAATGCCGTCAGTGCAAACTTTATAAATACTGTTTTTAATTTTAGACACACGTAAAACCATCTTAGTTGCATAACATCATAGCAGTATTGCACTACATCTTCATGTGCGACTCACTCTCTCGCTCTGGCACACACACACACACACACACACACACACACACACGCGCACACACACACACACGCGCACGCATATGCACACCACCCATTCATGTATTGTACATTATAACCACCTGTGGATGTTTATAAAGGATAGATATTCTCATATAGTATCATTTATATTTTACACACAACACGTTTTCACCCGCACCGGCGCGCGCACACACACACACACACACACACACACACACACAAGCAGCAAACACACGTGTGCACACACACACACAGTCACGCACAGCTGCATTGTACACGTGTTTTTCGATTTGTTTTCGACATACACAAGATCTTATGTCTGTTTAAAGCTCGAGTGTGAGGTCTGCTTTACAGTGAACAATTCAGTTATTTCTTTGTAGGTTTTTGCTGCGTTTTACAACAATAAAATGGGAATGTGACTAAATTCAACATCCAAACTGCAAAATCACCCAAAGAAACCAATGGAATGCTGTTTGGGGATGTTGATTTTTACAGACTTAGTCCCTTTAGAAATGGTCATAAAAAAGATATATATTTATATTCATATTTATATTTATATATATATATATATATTTATATATATATATATAGGCCATATATTTGTTAGACATAACTTATCTTTAATTTGTGTTGACACAAGAGGGAGAAAGAAGCAGAGAAAAGTGGAAGATAGAGTAAAAGAAGACCTATTCCTCCCACAAAGAGGATCATATGGACTCACTCACGCACGCGCGCACACACGCACACACACACATAGACAAACACACACACACACACACATACACAGATACACACACACGCCATGGCTTTTACTGCGGCCACTGGAAACGGTGTGCAGGTGTGCGGCTGAGGGGTCTTTTGGAAGAGTGATGGGTGGCTGCTCTGCTGTTTGTGTCTAGAGAGAGATAACATTCATCCTGGATTCTGACCAGCAGGTCAGAACAGCCAGTCGCCCTGCAGAGGAGTGTGCTAGGTTACAGCTGAGGTTACAACTCTCCTTGTGTGTGTGTGTGTGTGTGTGTGTGTGGGTGTGCGTCAGAATGCAAGAGGCTCGACGTGCTTTTCGGGACGTGTGCCGCGCTCAGGTTGGGCCTCTCCTGAACACATCCCATTGCTGTGACGTTATTCTCTTCTTCCTTCACGAGACATGCTAAAAAAGACCTCCTCCACCAATAAAGGACGTGGAGAAGGAGAACACGCCCCCAAGTTACTCACTTTCTTTTTCAAATCTCTTTTGTTTTTTTAAGTCAGTTTTTTGTCTCCTGTTGCCATTGTCTTTGAGGATGCATGCAGAAATTCAGCATATGAGTGTTTCTTTAATGGTTATAATTATTTCAACTCCCTCTAAATAATGCCTCGCGATATTCAACATGGGTGATTGAGCAGACGTCTTGGCCACTGAGGTGTTATTCTGAGTTCACGCTCAGAACCAAGAGGAGATTGACGAGAAAAGGGGATCACTTTGCAGAGAAAAGACACCTCTTCGAGAGGGACTCGGCACCTCGTTCTCAAGTCTTTCCCCCTTTCCTGTCCTGAAACAAGGCAGACCTGACAGGAGGAGGAGGAGGACAGAAAGCCAGGAGTTGATATAAAAAGGGAGGCCGGAGTCTATTCGGGGCGCCTCCATCTAGACATAGGCGCGTGGAGGTGTTCAATGGGAGCGTGAGAGGTTGAAGTGGTCTTAATTACTACCTCAGGGTCCTTCACCCTGTGCTCCTTGGAGCCGCGTTCAGGCCTGACGTGTCCAAGGCGGCGTTGAGATTCCGGGTGGACCGCGGTTCACACGTGGCATCAGAATGCATCTGAGATCTCTCAAGTAATCGCTTGTGATTGGATTTCGCTTCACATTTGCTTTTATCTGTTGGGAAACTGCGTCTAAATAAAGAAAAAAAAAACACACACACACATTACATACTACGATTTACACAAAATCGACTGTGTCCGGGGACATTTGCGTCCCCAGCTGCATTTGGAGATGTCCGCTTGTGGCCAAGATGCATTTTAATGCGGCGTGTGAATACGGCCTCGGAAACTGCTTCACTAAAGCGGAATACTGGCTAGTTATTTTCCCTCAGTCTCTTGCAGTGTGATTACACATCGCTGTGCTCACATCGGGTCTCAGAGTCTCTTTTTTTTTTTTTTTTTTTGGTATCGTTCCTCGCTTTGCTGTGTCCCTTCTGCGTCTGTCTCTGTTTTTGTCTCAATATGCATTTGTCTCTCTGTGCCATTCTCAGTGATGAGTGCCTGAGCACTGACTTTGCTGGAGGACAGACAGGCAGGCGGGGGGGGGGGGGGGAGGGGGCTCGCCATGAGGGTGAAGGGTGGTGTCTGTTGGTGGTTGTGTGAAAGGGGGGTGGGGGGGGGGGAGGCGGTCCGGACGGGTGCAGCATCACAGCCTCTCCCGGGTGGGGATCCAGATGTAAGGCCCTGACTGCTCCTCGATCACTGTCTTTACTTTGTGATAAACCTCTTCAAAGCTGTCCCCGTCCACGACAGCTGCAGCAGGACAAAGGGTGTGTAGAGGGAGGGAGGGAGGGAGGGAGAGGGGGAGGGGGAGGGGGGGGAGGGTGGGTGTAGCAAAATGAGAAAAAGAAGGAAGAAGGGAAAAAGAAAGATTGCAGACAATGAGAGGAATAATTCCTTCTGGATACATCTTTAAGATCTGCGTACGCTGTAAATACTGAATGTAATCTCAATATTGAACAACCGGCATATTTCCATTACGCATGAATATCTACAAAGTGACCCATATATTTGTTCAGTCTCGCATCTTTTCCTAAATGTCACATAGGACAGCTGTTCACCATTTGAAGACAGCGGCAGGCTTGATCTAACATTCATATTCTGACTGCTGTGATTTGCCCTAAACATAAAATGTTAAAATGCTCCACCCAAAGTTAATTTTCTCCAGTTTAACTCACTTTTTAGCTCATCCGACGGTGGCATCCTAACCAATATCAACCCCAACCATCCCGTGTTCAGTGTTGTTTTTGTGTGCATCATCGTGTCACGCAGACACACACGTTGGTCACGCTTACCCGAGAAACACTCTAGAAAGTCTTGCTCTAGTTTGAGGGCTCGGTCCATTCCTTTCCTGGCCTGCTCCTCCGTCAGTCGGGTGTTGATCTCTCTGTTAACGTCACACACACACACACACACACACACACACACGTTCCAACAATTGTCGGCATGACGTGCAGCATATTTGACGTGAGGGTAAACAAAATGCAGGGGGACTTCTTGGAAATACATACAGGACGTTTTCCAGAGACTTGGGCCGGACAAAGATGGCGATGGGATGGAGTTGAGCTGCCTGTAGTCTGCGCACAGCGTTGGCCGACACGTCCAGGATGCAGTGCTTCCCCTGCTGCTTGTGCACAAATTATATGAAGTAAGCAAACACTTTTGTTAATTAGGCAAACAGTCATGCGATGTCCCTCCTTGCTAAAACTTGAAATATGTATTAATTGGAATAAAAAAACATTCTAATCAAGTCATGAATTCCTCTATTCTAAATAAGAGTCTATAATTGGGTTAAAGTTCTAGTTCCAATTGTTGAAATTTTCTTTTCATGCCATGGATTATATATAAATTGTCAGCATGTTGCCGCGCACCTGCTCAGCCACCTCGCGGACACTCTGGACACTGGTCCCGTACAGGTGGCTGTTGTACTGGCCCGCCTCGATGAACCGATGGCTCTGGATGTCCTTCTCCATCTGTTCCCGTGACGACACAAAGTGATAGTCGCGTCCGTCCACCTCGTACTCCCTCTTGGGCCGCGTGGTGTCTGTGAGGGCGGACGGGCGGAAAACAAGATAATTTTTTTTTTTTAAAGCAGCACAAACACTTGAATCTGTGCGTCTCGTGCAGACATCCACCCCAAAAACGTCTGCAGGTGGCAGCACTGACACGACAGGAGGAACGAAAAGCAGCGGATCAGTCCCCGCGACAGACAGGACAATTACTTACGTGGGACACAAGATCCAAACTTATCAGGGAACTCAGACAACAGGTCGTCATTTATCCTGTCTTTCACAGGGCCCAGGATGATGATGGGCCTCGCGTAGTGAACTAAGCGCGGAGGGAGAGGCAAAACGGTTTGGATTAGAAGCATTCAGATATAAACAGAGAGCCTTTAAATAATGTATGACCTTACCTTCCACTTGAGTGACAGTCTCATAACTTTGTGAGGTTTTATCTCTGCCTGGTGACAGAACAGAGAAGCATTCAGGCACAACTTTCTATTTTTTTTTATAACCAAGGGACTCTGTAGCTTCAGTTATTGGGAGGCGATGCACTTTCGACTGAGCTATTAATCTGCCCTTTGGTATTATGGGGTGTGTCTGGTTACTATTTCTCTTCTCTATATATAGAAAAATAGTACATTTAGCATTCCTACGGATTACCTTGAGGGCCCAAGCTGTCTCGGCCATGGTCCTGCAACAGAAAGCACCGTTTGAGAACCAGTCACATGACATTCAAACCGCTGCGGGGAATCAACTTACCCTCTCTTTGGTGTTAACGCGAGACCACTCTTTTCTTTCCACCCTGTGGAGACGCGGAGGAGGAATCGTTTATTGGTTTGATTTTGGAGACAGAGTTTGAGTCAGAAAAGTTGAACCAAAGTGTTGTTGTGGCTGTTGATGCACGACGAAGGATGAGTCCGAAACCTCCCACACTCACTCACAGGGAAAAGTCTGACCTGTGCTTGCTCGGGATGAAGCCGACCTCCTCGGCTTCGTTTTGGGGGCAGACCTTACGGGCCTGCCACCAATCCTCATCACCGCAGTCCAACACATGCAGCACTTCCCCAAACCTGAAGCCCAGCGCCTGACTGAGGAAGCCACAGTCCGCCGTCTTGTCATAGTCAAAAAGAGCCCTGAGGGAAGGAGGAATTCCAATCAGTTGCTGAATAACACTGCTTTAAATTGTGTTCCACCACCTGAACACCACAAGTGTGAATAGTCTGCTTGCATTTATGTATTAAATATATTGTAGAAGGTCCAACCACATTCCTGTGTAGATTGTCATGAATAAGTGTGCATACCGTTTAATAATCTGAACACTTTAGGTGATAAAATCCAAAGGGACATGTTTTAAAAAGCTCTGACAGAAACCATGTGTGGCCTGCAGAGGTGCACGGGGGCACCCTGCTCTATATCCGTTAGTGCAATAGCGTCTCAGACCACTGAGTGGCAGCGCTGAGCCGCGAGCTTCTGTGCACGACAATGAAGAAGGCAAGGAAGAAACACAGCGCCATGTTGGATTTAAACCACTCTAGAAAGTGCTGTTAGTCCAGAACAACAACCCCTTGACCTTTTGGACCGGAAGGCCCAAAAGGTCACTCTGACTGGCAGTATTTGTCTTTAATCTCAACATTTTCTTTGTTTATTTTGAATCGAACAAAAATGGAATGACATTATTCTTTTTTTTACAGTAAATCTAGTATGAGCAGTGAATTTCCTAAATCTGCAAACAAAACCTACAGTGAGTTTATAGGTTGACATGGTAACATGAGACTAAATAGTGCCTTAGATCTATTGATGTTGTTGTATAGTATGTTTTCTTTTCCTAATTGTAAAGGCTGCATTACAATAAGGTGGTGTCATTTCCTAAACATGGTAACCTTTCCCTAGCTGTCATTAAGTCCAATTTAACTTTTTTGACATAAATATCACTGCTTAAATATTTATAGTCAACCCTACAATATAGTCTCAATATCAGGTTATTTGGTCAAATATATTGTAATATTGCACCTTTCTCCATTCCACCTAGTCTTTCTTTTATATTGTGCAAATTAACATAATGCATTCCTTATGTTCCACTGCCTTGTCATTTTTTGACTGGTGCTTGTGCTTTACTTGGTTCTGGCTTATTGCTTAGAATTGTCTGCAGTGACTACAGTTAATTGTTTCTTTGTAATAATCAAAATACAGTCCAGCGGTCATGACTCATATTTTTACTTTTGAAAAGGATTAGCAGTTACTTTGTGGCTTAAAACGATGACATTTGTCATCGCTTCAGTGGGTGACTGGAGGGTTTTGCTCAAATTTTGACCAAAAACTACAGTATAACAAGGACACAAAAGATTCAGTTTTGAAAATGCAGAGCATGTCAAGTTAAAATGGTCAGTGGACTTGCATTTCCATCATGACTTTCTGGTCTTCCAACAACTCAATGCGCTTCACATGTCAACATTCACCCATTCATTTTCCTGTATTTCACTCGCTTTTGGGCCAAACGTAAGGTCGGCTGGCGGGCAAATTGAGATTCATTGCGGCGATATGACACCTGATGTAGAAGCCCCTCTTAGGGTTGCTCCTTAGCGTCGTGGTGCCAGATCCCATGCTGCTGTTCATCAGCTGTTCCCTCAAGTCATGGATCTTAGCCTCAAAACGGCTGTACTCTGAAACAGAGAAATACGAACACGATCAGCTTTTGGGCTACACCCAAATGCATCATCAGCTTGATTAAGTGAACGCCATTGCCCTCGCCCATCGCTGGTGTGATACGAGTGGAATTTATAATTATTTTAAGGCTCAATGACTGTGAACTTGTGTAATATTAGAAAAAGAGATTGTGGCTTTACCGTCCGGTCTGTACTGAGCGATGATGGTCACCGTCTGGCCAGCGTTCTTCAACGCCGCAGCGGCCTGTTCGTGCGTGGCCATACGCAGGTCCACGCCGTTCACCTGACACACACACACACACACACACACACACACACGGTTAAAAACCACAACAGAAAAAAAAGCCACCGTGCATTTAACGCGTGACTACTTTAGGAAGATGAGTCTTTACACTGAGGATCTGATCGCCCTTGTGCAGCTCTCCGCTGAGGTCGGCCGGCCCCCCCGCCAGGATGAAGGAGATAAAGATACCCTCTCCGTCCTCCCCGCCGACAATATTGAATCCCAGACCAGTAGAGCCTCGGTGGATCAAAACTCTACGAGGCTCCCTGGGCGAGAGATGGAGGAGAGAGGAAGGTAGAGCGACACGTTATCAATAATGTGCACTACACAAGATCAATACAGTCAGTGCTAATGCCTCTAATACAGCTAATTCCTCCACTGCTGCTGGTAATACATCAGTGTACAGTACATGTCTAAGGGATCATTGCTTACCTGGGGATGTCATCGTCTCCCATCATGCCATGCAGAACCGGAGAAAACCGACTAGGTGAGGTGGGAGTGAGGGCTTGTGGGTAATCTGACCCAAGATAGCTGGGGTGGCTGAGTTCAGTGTCCATATGGGAATATGCTGGGAAAATACAGACAAAATCCAAAGAGTTCTCTTATTAATTGCTTTTCCACCAAATAAACAGGTGGAGTGTGATATTTTGTTTCTTTGCGTGTTTATTTAAAGAAATTCTCTTCAATCACCATCTTATACATTTCATTGAGCGGCGGTTTCAGGTCATGGACAAACCTGGACCTGATCACCTCAGCTTTGAATGTTCACACAACTTGCAAATTCATCTCAAGCGCATTAGACAGAAATTTTGGTGACGCCGTCTACTGGTGTGATTATTCTCCTTTGTTCTCCACACAGTGTCTTGGTGGCTTACTGCTGGTGAGGTCAGGCGGGTTGTAGGAGTTGGTGAGGAACAGGTTGTTGGGCTTGGCCACCCTGAGGTACACCACCTCGGCTGTGTTCTTCAGAGCCCCCACCGCATCCTCGTGCATCACGTCCTCCAGACACACGTTGTTCACCTGGTCGTTGGTGACAAGGGAAACAGGACCAGGGTCATTAAACTGCACGCTAACGAAGGCTTGCGTTACATTTGTCGGGTTATGATGGAGAAACCGGACGTCCAACAACTCATGTTTAGATTGAGGTTTGCGAACTTTTGAGATTTCAGAATTATTTCAGAATTCCATAATTTTATCAGGGCCTTTTAATAGAGTTAATTTTGGGCTCGCTCAATTTCTTGGGGGGGCAGTTTCATGCTGAATGACTTATTTACGAGAAACATGGGAGTTTATCTCTGGTAATCTATAGTCACGCTCGTGATTGTTTGTCAACAAGGTCGGTTTCGAAAATGAATGAATGAAATGCAAATGCATAAAAAAACTGATTTGCTACAGAACCCCGACCCAAATTTAAACCACAGACATGTACAATAAACTGCTGAATGTATTAGTAAATCCTTCCTCTATGAACTATAAAAGAAATGGCTAAAAATCAATCAGATCAGAAATCCATAAATAAAGCTGGGGGTCCCATCTGGTTTGGGAGCCCTTGTTTAGGCACATTTCCTTATTTGTAAATGTTTCGAAATGGATCATCATTACATATGACTTCATACAGCCACTGATATCTGATCTTTGATCGGATTCGCATGGAGCAGAAGCCTGCATTTGCTCAGAAACCATTTAGCAGGGAAACCCAGCACCATTTTGAAGTCGAGCAGCGCTACGTGTTCTCTCTGTCCTCCAGCAGGGGGCAGCAACGCTGCTCCAGACGCTTTAGTGGCGACGCTCCAGTAGGACATTTACGTCCCGTCCTACACACCCATTAACATGTTAACGAAAGCCAGTCCAGGCCATGAAAATTACAGCTGTAATTTATCTTGGCCGTGGACATGTCAATGCTGCTCGAATACACCATGATGCGTGTCTTCGTGCTCCAGAGGGGAGGCTCGGCTGCCATTAGCAGCAGACGTATTACGTGTGGATGACCAACCGCTAAGATCTTGTCGCCGATCTGCAGGCGACAGTCTTTATGAGCCGCTCCGCCTTCGATGATCTTGGTGACATAGATGCTGTTGTCCCCTGGTATGTGCTGGTTTCCCACCCCTCCGGCAATGCTGAAACCTAATCCTGAGGAAAGGGAGCGAGGACAGCGAGAGCAAAGGAGGCACGGGTTAACACAGCAGATTCTCTAAACCCAATGGGGGGGGGGGGGACAAAGCTCAGCTGGGTTTAAAGCATCTTTAAAGCACACAGAGAAAAGGAGCCGTTGCTGTAAACCGATCCACACTTTCCCACACGTACCTTTAGGCCCTTTGATTAGTTTGATTTCAGTGACTTTCTCTGCCGCTGGTTTCCTGCGGAGAACGTAGAGGCGGACGATAGCACCGGCCTCCTTGAGGGCCTCCACAGCCTGGCTGTGTGTCACTTCCCTCACGTCAACATCATTCACAAATAGGATGCAGTCATTCACACTAAGAGACAGAGACAGATACAAAATACAGAATTATTTTTGTTTGTTTGAGGAAAATAGACGTGATCCTCCACCAGACGAGGTGGGGAACACTCAACTGTATCTAATCTACAACTTTAGTTTGTTTTGGGAGATTCGGTTCCTCCGCAGGCAACTGGCCTCTCCCCCAAATTCTCAGTATCCAAATCAGAAACCCATATGCATGATCTGGCACAAAGGTTAGCGGCGGCGAAGTCCCTCTTAGCGTTAGCGCTTCCTGAAAATGATGAGCTGATTCGTGAAGAGCAGAAGTGACAGACTGCTTGCAGAAGAGAAGCTGGTTTTGGAGCAAGGAGATTTTGATGAAATTGCTATTTTCAGAAGCACACATTTCCTCCTCGGAGGGCGTGAAAACTCTACTTATCACAATTCCATTCATGTGTTTAAAATTGATTTCTACGGCCATGAAAACAATAGGGTGTAAAATTTTGTAACACTAAAATAACTCTCGGGGGCTGCAAGAGGTTCAACAAATGGCGCTTGGTGAAAGTTCAATCAGGGAGATCTTCATGCTCGCTCTCTATTTATTTACATTCTCCCTCTCTTCACCCTACGTCTTCCAACGCATCTGATTCAACCAATCAGATTCGGCCACGGCCGCTGGGAGCCAATGCTCTCGTAGCGGTCAAACTTGAAAACCTTTTCCCCTGCTGCAGTAGGTCGTCGCTTCACTTCACCTCCTCCTGCCCCGTCCACCAACAGATTCCATCACAACCACGAAAGAAAAAAAACATGGAGCTCATCGAAAGTCCTCGCATCCACACCCGTGACTTTCTGCCGTCGTTCTGCACCCGTCGGGCTCCACCATCATCGTGACATGACTCACCTTACGCTTAATGTATAATTCCTCAACTCTAATAAATGAATGAAACCACTGATTTCACCCTGACAAAGCCTCAGCGGTAATTTAATATTATATATTATGTAAATATGTGCACTTTTTTCACTTTAAGGTTCCCTCTTTCCCTTTAGTCATTGGAATTTATGTTCAACCTTTACTGATCTATAAATAACAAGCTGTTATTGTGTACTTACTGCATGAAGTAATCAAACCACACGTCCCTTCACCCCACGTAGTTCTTTCAAAGGTTGTTCAAATGAATCATAGCAGCCACGGAGTCACTTAACGCAGAAGATGCAAATAACAGGTTTTGTAAGGTTGTCAAGGAATTCCCTTTTTTTTCTCTCGATGCTTGGAATTGAAGGGCTTCCTGGAGGACGTTTGATGTATGCTGTGAATTGCAGACCGTTAAGGCCAAGGATAAAAAAAAACATTGTGTTCAGGGTAATGTGTGCATTCAAAATTCATTCAGGGTGGATGTCTATGTGTCAACTGTAAAGATAGAAATGTAGAATTTGTCCGTACATTACTTATTTATTGCAGTTGCTGTTAATTGACATTTCCTTACCATTCCATGTTATCTCGTTTGACCTAAATGTGTTTGAATGTGCCCGGATCCTGTTCATATTCCCAGATCATATTGTTGATTGAGCAATAAAAGAAGTGGAGGATTTCAGTTTGGTGCAGGCTTACAGAGGTTGAGGTTTTTTTGTTTTTGGAGAAAAGTGACTGGTTGTCTGAATCGTCGAATTCAAAAGAAAAATCCAAGGCAAAAGGTGGCTTCTCTGCTTGTGTCGTACAGGAACATGAATGCGTGACGGCTGGCTCTGAGTGGGATCTTTACCTCAGCCGTCCATCCTGAGCCGCGGCTCCCCCAGGGATGATTTTGGTGATGAAGATGCTGGGGTCGTCGCCCACGTGAGGGTTGTCTGTTCCTCCTGCTATGCTGAAGCCAAGACCGGAGTTACCCTGTAGTAGCAGATGCAAACAAAAACCCACTGTTAGAGACAGCCAGTTGACGATTTCCTTTTGTGTGTGTGTGTGTGTGTGTGTGTGAGTTTTTGCATTGAAATATGTTTAAAAGTGTGTGATGAGATGCATTCTCACTCTCTCCAGTGTGATCTCCTCGTATTCAATTTCCCCTTCGGTCCCATTCACCTGTCAGAAAAAGGATGTTAGTCATTTAAAGAAAATTAAGACAATTATAGAAGCTTTACTGTTTTAAAAAATGGTTCATTAGCAAAAAATCCTAATTGAAATCAAAAAGAGCTCATGTGGATTCAGCATTCGCCTTCTGGGCCTAATCATCTTATTATTAGTGACTAGTAAGTCTTGCTTGGGGGATTTCCCCTCTGCTCCTGAACGCAGCATCAGCAGCAGCAAAATGCAATTATAGCTTCTCTCAAAGGGAGGCTCCGTCCACTAAATCTGATCCAGAGTTGCTCTGCTGCTCTTCCACATACTGCATGAGCAGCGGCGCTATTCTTTTAGCCCAATTCGCCTTCTGGCTAAACAACTCCGCTACAGTATCAGTTTTACCTCTCGAATTAGGCAAGTCCCAGAGGAATTTAAAGAGCGTCAGACTCCCCCTGTTTTAGTGTCTGACCCAGAAAACAACTTCTCTCCGTGGTGCACAAATGGCGCTCGGTGGTGGGAGCACGGAGGCTTTTCTCCGAGAAGCCTCGGTCTCTAATCCCTCACGATTCATATCTCCATTGATATCCCACTGCTTGCATTTTCGAGAGAAGGCACCGTTAAAGAACATTGAATCTAATTAAGAATTAAAAAGATGAGCAAAACTACGTACGTAAAACAATACCTGGCCGCTGGGAGTGAAAATACGGAGAACAAGGACCGAAATACGACAGGATTTAAAGTTGAGGCCATAACAATACAATGAATGGAAGATTAAGCGTAATCCTTACGTATGGGGAGCCATCGAGTGTGTCAGTGTTCACCACCACTGGAGGAGTGTTTCCCTGCAGGCAGAGAGAGAGATGACGCATTATTAAGAAATAATTGCAAAAAGCTGGAAGATGAGCCGGCTCCTGGAGGAGCTCCTGGAGGAGCTCCCGGTGGATCCGTGGGACCTGCAGTCGCAGCCGAGGAGGTGACGGTCTTTGCATCTGTGATAACAATATTCCCATCCCACCACGGTTGTCATTCTAAAGGACACGGAGCACGGCTCGGGAGGAATGTATTATTATCCACCGATGATGGACTCAGAAATTATTCATGCTCAACCCCATTTCTTTTTTTTCCCCGAAAATCTCGGCCCTTTGGTGTATCTTGTTTGAGTGACAGCGTGGCCCGGGTTACCGATACTGTCACTTCAAAACAAACATGTCAAGACGGCGAGCCAATGAGAGGACAGGATTTTTTTCGGGGGGTTCGGGTTTACCAGCTCGCCTGTCAGCTCGTCTGCACTGTGGCAGTTAACCTCCACACACTATTTTTGTTTCCTCTCCTTTTGTTCTCCTCAGTAATTTATTCCCTCATCCCCTTTGATGGATTCACTCTCATCATCAAGGTATCTGATGCTGTCAGATGTAAACACACTCTTATGTACAAGTACTCCTCGGAGGACACATGGCTGTGGCTCCCCCCAGCTTAAACGCCTGTGTGTATTTGTTGTGCACCGGGGCTGATTAGCATGGGAGAGGCGCTCCGCAGTGCTTACAGGGCAGCAAGCAGCAGCATAAAATCAGCCCGCTGACCTTCACGGACCTGACAGCTCCGGCGCACACAGGCAACTACACAACGCAACCCAGCGCGGCTTCTCGCTGGCTTTTAAGAAGAAGAAGAAGAAAAAAAAAAACTATTTCACATTCTTACCCGGGTTGCGGGTAATGGGTTATGTGATGCAAGGGGACATTAATTCATTCTGTTGGTTCTGTTGGAGACGCAAGTAGTCATGGCAACTCCACGAGGGAACGCGCACTGTGTTTTTGCATAGATTGTTACAGTTTATTAGGTGCACCTAGATGAAACTAATGCAGCCGTCCTGCTATAATTGAACCTCCGCGAAGGTTATAATTTCCTCCAACCCGTCCCGTCCCCCCGAGCCCCGGTTCTGGTAATGAATCAAGTTAAATGATACTAACTATGGAGGCTATTATAAAGAGAGAAACACTCGACATAGCAGACCTCCACAAAAGCTCCGCTTTGACTGCAACACGGTGCGATTATAACAGGCAATTATATATAGAAACAGAAATGATGAGTACGGTTGTTAGGATTCACCCTGTTTGGCTGCTCTTTCCCACCTATATCTGAGCACGTCTTGCCCGTCCTCTGCCATGTCCGTGCAGGCAGCGCCGCCGTCCACCCGCCGTCGGGCCTTTCCCTCCCGCCATTCATCTGCCGCTCTGCGCACGTGTGCCTGCAGTCGTGCACGTTGCCCGAAAGGCCCGCGAGCCATTTTGTGAACGCTCCACACCTCCGGTCACCCTTTTTCAGTCTGATTGACATTTTCAGCGAAACGGGGTAAAATAAGTTAAACTTAGCCTGAGAATATTTAAAACGGCTGTGTTTGCCTTTTCCTGTTGGGATTAAGCGTGCAAAGAATACTTCGACGTGATCAGAGGGGATGATGTCACGTGTGAGCCCCGACACCGGATACAAAGCTACGGTTGCATTAAAGAGGATTTATCGGTACATGACCTGCACACAGGAACTCATAAAAGCTATCAGAGCAATCAGAGAGGTAATGACCCTGATCACGTTATTTGTATTGTTAAGACGTGCGTCGGCACGTTTGATCAAGACAAGGCTTTTGTAGAGCAACAACCGGGCAGCATTATGGGTTATTGCACGTTTTTGCATGTGTGTGCATCCAAAGTGCCGCCTGTCTGTTTGAAGTGAAGAAACAGTATACCACGTTTACCCCTCACCTTAGGGCTCTGCAAAGCTGCTCGAGAAAATGGAAATCAGAGGACCAGCCTTGGTGTGAAGTGTTTCGTAACGTGTGAGTCGGGTCGGAGGGCCGGGGCCTCTGTTCACGCAGCACGTCACTGACAGAGATTCATTTGCGCATCAAATGCACAAGGTTTACTTTTTAGAAAATCCCAAGTTCACCCAAGGAAAGCATGTGCGGGGTTGATGGGAATGCGGAAACAGGTCCCGGTTTGTTGGGATTATTGAAGGAGAGAAACTGGCCCTTCACACCGTTAGAGGAGGACTCTCACGAAGCCGGAGCCACAGCAGGATTTCATTAGTGTTACCACATTTGATTACCGAGGCGGTCTGTGATTGAAATATCCATCACGAGCCTTTAGGGCAGGCTTTTCTTTTTTTTATTGCAGATAAACAAAACATTGCCTTGGTACCATAATAATAATAATATCGACAATCAAACATACTCTTCGAGCACCACCTGCTGTGAGCTGCGATGCAAAATGGCCATTTTCAAAGTTCAAGTGAAAAAACCCCCCAAAAAAAAAAGTGAACATGTTTTAGAAATGCCTACCATCTCACGATGTCGATGTCTCTTGGCTTTTCGTACATTGTTGAGGAAGCGGCAGCCCACATTTTTGGCGTACCACACAGACATGAACATTGCGCTTCAGTGACTAGAAGAAGTATCTGCTTCCAGAAGGTACCAAAAAAAGCCCCATTGCAAAGCCAGCCAGTTCTAGGTCTAGGCCCCTCCCAAACAGTCCAACACAAACCAGGAGGGCGTCCAGCTTGCACGGATTGAAAGACCTCCAACCAATAAACACCAAGGACGGCCCCCGCTTAGGACCCGGAGTCCACCTCCATGCGGCGTCCAGGCCAGAATTTACACTCGGGCGTCTTGATCTTGCAGAGAGTTGGTGCGGAGGAAGCCCGGTAACGTCCCCCCGATCCGAGGAAACGAGTGAAACAAACGACTCATCGAGTGGGAGGAGAAAAAAAAAGACGAGCCTTTAAAAAAAATTTTTTTAAAAAAAAAGCAGATCTCTCCAGTGGTCGTCCTCCGCGGCGGTGGACTGCGATAGCGGCGCCTCTCTGCTACTGGTCGCTGCTCGGGGAGAATGCAGTTCATGTTTTTTTTTTTTTTTTTTGCTGCTGCTGCTACTGTACTATACCCCTCCCACCCCCATGGCTCAGGGGGGGAGGGGGGGGGGGGGGGGGGGGAGCGAGCAGGAAAGTTTGACGGCAATTACTCAGCTGTCTCTCTGTATAACGTCCAGGCCGGTGATGTGAGAGGGGGAGGATATACATATATATGTATATATATATGTGTGTATATACTGTATGTTGGAGGAGCTCAGGGGGGCGAGCCGCTGAAACGGGCCTCGTGGACCCGGGGAGCGCTGGGGACTGAGAGGGGGCGAGTCGGTCAGGCAGAATGGTGAAACGTAAACACTGTAAGCGCTGAGAGAATGCAGCTCGACGTCGTCCTAGTTTGATGCCCTGGGTTTTTTTTTCCTTCTCTTTCCTGGTTTTTGTCTGTCATCAGTTTGGGGCGAGGGTCAGAAATATTGCAGATCATTTCAAGGGCAGTTTTGTTTCCATAATTCTGCTTCGGTTTGGAAAAGAACAGTTTCGGAGGTGAAATCAATCCCAAACTGTTGTTCTATATTGGAATTTCAGTTTCAGTTTCAATTTTGACCGATCTGTTGCTGCATTAAAGAGGTTTATAGATTCGTAATTCATTTATTTTTTTATTTTTTAACGACATGTTATTTTGAGGACTTGAGGAATTATTTTAACATTAAATAACAATTTAGTAAATGTATAACTCGGTACTTATTTGTCTCATTTTCATTTAAAAAGAAGGCAATCTTGAGGTCAAGATTGGTTGTTCAAGGATAAATTAATAATAGTTAATAACTCAAAGAACACTTGTAATGAATAGATTGTTAGTTGGCCAATACCTTAAACCCATAAATATTATATATTTTTATTACAACCTTCATTTATTGGTATCCGGATTAAAAAGCATCAGTACATCCGTACTTCTGATGCTAATAGTTTCAGCACCACTGACTGCAAAACACTTGAACGTGGCTTAAGGATAGCACAATACTTTTGAAATGGAAATAGTATTTAGTCCACAAATGGATTGCTAAATGGTGGCTATAACCTTACAAATAAAGGCCCACGACTACTCACAAAAAGAACAGAATTCCCATTTAAATCCACATTTTTCTTTTTCACAGCTCTCTCTTTCTCTCTCTCTCTCTCTCTCTCTGATAGACAGACGGATCGACAGGCGTGTAATATACACATGCGCACACACAAAAGCATGCCCACTGAGCAGACTGGTGGAAGGACGCGCTGAAGGACGCGCTGTCGCCGGCTGACGCTGTCATTTTGTGAAATAAAATTCCTCTTTCCAACGATCTAATTTTCTCAACCTTCCAATCGCAAGGACCTCTCTATCTGTCTCACTCTGCCATTCAGCACGAACAGCTCCCTCCTCCTCCTTTTGCATGCAGATTTAGTCCCCCCCGCCCCCGCCCTCCCCATCCCTCCTTCCCAAAGGACCTGAGCTGCTGGTGCACTGTAATTACACCGAAGCTGCAGGGACATATTTAAACATTTATTAAAGAAAAGTAAGGAGGACGGAGAAAATGAGGATGGAAACCAGATACCAGCTAGACAAGTGCAGAGCATGAGGGGAGGGGACAGGGGGGGGGGGGTATTATAGAGAGATGTAGGGAAAACACTACAGAAAACAGTAATTGAATCCTTCCATTGAAAACAATTGTCATTTATTGCAAAGAAAAGTGGCAAACACACGTGAGGGGGATTTTTGTGAATTTCTGCCAATTTATACGATTCTTACATGATGAATTACATCATCAAAGGGGACGTAGTGCAACATAAAGTGGGAGGTGGGTGTCTTCAGTAAGCTCTGTACCCGATTCTCACGCTCGCCTCGTCAGATGAAGGATGAAAAAAAGGCCAGTGTGGAAGATCTGCCGGCATCCAACGGCCAAGTAGCAGATTGCAAACAACTGAGTACCTCTCTGCTCACGTCTCCCTTTGCAGGACTGCCGTAGCAAAAAAAAGGGCAAAATCGATGCCCCCCCCCCCCCCCCCCCCCCACACACACACACACACTCAGAACATGACAAATACTATCATTCATAAGCAGATGTTAAACCGCTCTATTCTGCTTACGAAGACTAATGGAAGACCTGATGAAGTTGACAACAGACACCGATTGCTGAATGGTGGAAAACGTCTAATAGCGAAAGATAAGCCAGACTGAAATTGTTCCTGTTGGTGCCAAGGAGCAGTTATTGGAAACAACATCATACCTTTCATCGTGTAAATTCAGTCAGAAACCTGCGTGTGATTCTGGACGCCGACATATCAAACATTGCAAGATTGTCTTTCTAACAGCACTCAAGAAAGATCAAGTGGGGGTAAAAGATTCAATCACCTCATTGACTTCTCTTTCAAACAGAGAATTCTTTTCCAACACCCTGTGATTGGTTTTAAAGGCGCTACTTGGTTCAGCTCCCCAAGTCCGTTTCTGACCCAACCACTGACTTTACTCCCATCAGGCCCTCGCCGCTCTCGAGGCGGTGGCCTCATGGTTTTTACCCAGGATAAGATTTGGGGGCGAGTGAAAGGTGCTTAAGACGCGTTGCCTTCCTTCTGCAATGGCTTGTTCCCCGTGAGCTGTGTCTGTACGTATGTGCGGGGGGGGGGGGGGGGGGGGGGGGAACACAAACTGGCCCTTTAAGGCTTATTTTGCGACGGATCTCTGTCAGTGAAAAAAAGACAATGGTGGAACGTTATGAAAGGAGACGGACAGCAGCTTCAGCGATGCCTTTGGGGCAGTTAAGTGTGAGTGAACCTCGCTCAAATTATAGCGAATGAATGGAATTCATCAGACGAAGATGGGATTTCGGGGTTAATTGTGGTCTTTTTCCTTCCTCTTAAGAGTCGCACCCACTGAGGGATTCCTATTTTATATCTATTTGCGAAGTATAAAAGTTTCTTGAATGCTGAATTCAGCAAAGCATAGTCTAATAATCAGATACCATTGGGATTCACTCCAATGCATAAATATCTTTTTAAACTCTGAGAGTTAAGGCCTACTGCTCATTAGCTTGGCCTTAGATCGTTAAAATATTCCTTTTGTCAATACAACTTGCAGATAATGATGGATTTGTCTCCTTCATAGACGTTTTTCTATGCTAAATAAGGTGGTATATGGAAGCATTTATTAGGATCCTTTGTTTGCTCTGAGATCACAGCAGCAAGAAATGCACCCGTCGTAATAATTGATGGGGGACAAGGGACGGACAGTCACATTAGAGGTAGGAAGAGACATTAATATGAGTACAGATCAATGCCAAAAGTTCTGTGCAATATGAAAAAAAACGTTTCCAATTACATTATGCCCCAAGTTTTTGAAAAATAATGTAAATTTAAGCTAAAGCACCTATTCACTAAATCATGTACATGACCCAAAGACCTGTGCCTACTTTGCCAAACCATTGCAGTGCTTCCAAAGACAACGCTACCCATAAATCAATGGGGCCCGGAGTGGTACTGGCAAAGCCCACACCATTAAAGCAATAAAGAGACAGACTGACGACACCACCCACACCTCAATGAGCAGCACATGGACCGCACGGCAGCTCCAGACATGCACACACACACACACACACACACACACACACACACACACACAGGGGTTACTGCAACAAACTCAACGTAGCCAGTGTAGAACACTGAGTGCATGCACATGCAGAATGAGTACGAGTGTATGTGTATGGGAATGACTTTGTGATTAATGCTGTGCCCAATGAATGAAAGAAAGGGTACAAATAGGAGCAGGCAGTTGTAGACGGGGTGTGTTCAAGGTCAGGGCAAGCGATGAATGGTTACAAAAGTGTCTACTGGTTCAACGAAGACGCAGAGCTTGGATGCCAGATCCATCTTTTATCGACGGAAATGTTTTCTATTTAAGAGCACATCTAACCAACCAGCATTTACTTTTTGCATTCAACTTGTAATAAATAAGTATGCATTATATCAAACGAGAGAATTCACCTGTTTAAACTTTGGTGGTGAACTCCTCTGCCATTGTGTACTGCTTTTGCAAACACAGATAAAAGCCTTTGGTGCAATTCCTGGCGCAGAAGGCTAATGCAACTGGTCTGATCATGAAGCTGCTTCACTGAGAAGGCAGCAGAGCCATCTCTCGAAGGTTACGGAAGTCACTCTGCACAAGTCTTACACTGACACCTACAGGTTTCTGTCTATTCCTGCAAACAAATGATTTCCATCCGTCCATCTGAGAACTCACGCTGTATGACACCTTCGACACGCCACAACCCAAGCTTGTGTCTGACAGCCAGCGGCTTGGCTACTTTTCCACTGATTTACATATTTCAGGGCGCTTTCCAGTCGCGGCCAATGCGATAGGCAAGCGGAAGCAAATCAAAGGACACGCTGATACCATCATCGTCATCAAGACGGATGACCTCATTCCCAGCACGGATATAATGGCAGCGATGACGGCAGCTGCCGGTCTGCCTTCACCCACGCAACACTTTGAGCGACACCAAAAGACAGGAAACGAGGATCAGACAAATCAGATGATGATGATGATGATGATGATGACGACGACGGACGACTTCCTGGGTGACGGAGAGGCTCGGGCCGCTGTGCTCTTACCAGTGTGGAAACAGCGGAGGTGTACATTGGAGTGTGTCCCGTGGACATCAACACAGGCTGAAAAACAACAGAAGGGAGATGGTAACTGTGCGTAACATGCAGACTGGAACAGGGGAAGGAGAGCAGACACTGCCTTGTTTTTTTATTATTTTTTTTTATTTCCAGAAGTATTTCATTTGGAAAACCTACATTGACCTTGTACTAATTGCTTTGAATATGATTTACATGCCACATACAGTGTGTCATAGAGACAGCGTGTAGTGTTGCATAAAATGTATATTAAGGACGCCACTCGGGTGAAAACACAAACACCTTTTTTTTTTACACACGTTTTCACAAACCAGTAAAAATAGAAATTAGACAAACAAGGCCACTGCCACTTGATTAATTGGATTATTTTTGCACTGATTATTAGACGGTAAACCGTAAATGAAATCATGAGCGATTGTATGAAACATCCTGATAATAACATCCGGATGAAGGGTAGGTTGAGCTCGCAGTACCTGTGCATTTTGCAAAGAGCGGCAGTGCAGCATTTTCACATGTCAGGAGACACCTTCCCTCCCTCTGGAGAAGTTTAATCTTGCAGCAAAGCACGTCGTTAAAATATGAATGCTGGGACAGCTGTATTCGCTGATCCAAGTGGCGCTACCTGGGAGGTGGATTCATGCTGATCTGGATATTTACAGACACCGTGTGTGCACCTCTCGTCCCTAAAATAGACGTGTCCTTCAATCAATGGCTCTGCCGGAAACGTTTCGGACTTTAGTGCGTTGCTCAACGGCACATCAGCGGTTTTATAGTGGCAAAAGGTATTTAACAAGCTCTAATTTATTTAATAAACACTACAGTATACTCCCACAGCGACTTTCGTTGCACGAGGAGCTGTTCAAACTGACAACAGTTTGCTTTCAAGTCAACTTCCTCAGGTTTCTGCAGCCAGACACAAACACAAGCTGGGGCAGGGATGCAGGAGGGGGTCTGTGAGGTGTGGAGGAGGGGAGGAGAATAATAAACTAACTAAATACACATGTAAGAAATCAGGCCGTGAGACTGAGGGAATTCAGGAGTTCCACTGGAGATCATATCAGACAGGGATGAAACCAAAATGTCATCACTGAGCCACCATGAGGTCACCGTAACTCTGTCATCATCATTGTTACTTTCTCACTTATTATCATTATCACAATCATGGTATGGTAAGCAACAAAAACACTCCGGACAATCAATATTTTCCTCAGATGTAATAATTTACTCCACTTATCAGACAAAAATCAGAGTTGCAACGCGTCCTGCGCCGATTTTTTTTTCTTCCTGAAATGATGCAAACAATTCACTTTGAAGTGAGCGCAGACCTTTATACTTCCCAGTGCATTCCCTTCTCCCTGGAGAGGAACACAAGACATCTTTAATGAGTGCAGCCATCCAGAAGTAGAAAGATGGCAGATCCTGGTCCCCAAAATATTTTGAACAACGTCAACATTTTGCCTTTAATGTGATAGGACAAGTATCCTCAGGGTGGAATCTTCCTGAAGTGTATTCCCCTAATAACAATCACGGCTGCAATATTCATTTTTGTTATTTTCCTACACAATCCCTCATATGTTTTCTATTTTGTATCTCACTGCGAAGTTTTGACTCAACACTATGTTTGTACTGGGCAGAATAAATCCACAGATTACAGAGGGAAACCTCCAAAGTGTCTGTAATAAGCCAGTGTATTTCTACACAAACAGTGGTTGTGGTTGGAGAAGCACTTTTCATGGGCCAGTTTAACGTCACACATTCTCCAGACAGAAGTGCTTCTAATGTGATGAGGACAAACAAGGTAGCGGGGAACAAACCCTTCTCGTGGATCTCAGATCCGTCCCTTTGACATCCGTCAAAGATGTTCAGGCTTAGTTTGCGTCTGGTGTTCCTCTGTCTCACACTAATCGGTTTTATCGGACGAACACAGTGCTTCGGACTCCAAACGGATAATATGACATGCGACAAAGATCCCCAGCTGGAAGTGAAGAGCGTCATGTGCAAAAAAGAAGATGAAATGTAGAAGATTATATATTCAAATCATCATAGCCTCCAAAGTGACAGTCTCTAACCTCTGGTAGCCACATTTACTGTGGAAACACACTGCGTAAATATCTGATGAATTGTCAAAATAGTTAAAGAAAAAAGACGGATTGGTTTTCAGCAGACCTGACGTCAGGTGACGTGCATGATGCACATGCTCTGCCCGCAAAGCACAATGCTAACAGTAAAATATCAGATGAATGAAAAAATATCAAGCGCTAACATTGATGTGGAATTGGACAGTTTCCAAACCTTTAACGACGTCGCAGGACAATCTAAATATCAAACGCTGTTTAAGTTAAATAATCAGTTTAACAATATTTTCCAAGACAATAACCACTATATATAGATATCTAATATTTATATTTTAACATTTTTAGCCATTTTTGTCTTTTCTTTGAAACACGCCACAAACTATCATATCATGTACGTCTATCACTAAATGTTACTCAAACCAATATAGGGCAAGTAAATGGGGGCACCTTTAGGGGGCTATTTTTAGATTGATTCACATTGTTGCTTAACGGCAGCAGGGCAGTTTATCCATGATAATAAAGGGACATTTCAATGCAGTGGTGGAGCTCCCTGATGTTTGAATCAAGGTCTCTGGCTGCTGTGGCAGTATTTGCGTTTAGGGTTGTGCTTTTCTCGAGATTTGTTAATACAACAATCATAGTAATGTATCACCAGGCTTATGTTTTAATACCCTGCATGTGGAGATGTACCAAGGATAACGTTCTTATTAGCAATGTAATTAGAGCTGGGCATGGATTGATGTTTCCTGGACGTTACCTTGCAGACGGACTGACGTCCTGATTTCACAAGCCTCTGGGGAATGAATGAATGAGTCATGTAATGGATCTGAAACACTGCAGGGCACGCATCACGTCTTTCTTTTAACGCGGCTGAGATGACTTCACGATGGTTGATTTTCGGGAAAGGAGAAAGTCTCCCCCCCCCCCCCCCCCCCCCCGTCAGCGTCATATGGCCCGGTGCAGCCATGATTTCTGTGTTAAAAGAAATCTGTTGCAGCACATCACCCCAAAAACATGCGCCGATGGCTGTAACGGACTCTCAAAGCCCGCTGATGTTGGATTTGACAGTGTTCCCAAACTGGACACGACCTCGGCGAGCTGCGAGGCTGAAAAACTGAATCCCCAGCGTCTCTCCACAGCTCACGCGGCTGAACGGCGTCTGTGCGTTCCGAAGCGCAATAACTCGGCCTCTCCTCGCCGCTCATTAAAAGAGAGCATTTTAATGGACAAAATCAGCTCCTCTGGGACTTCAGTGTGCTCCCAGGATGGAGATTGAGAAACACTTTTCCCCCTTCAGAGCAAATAAATACATTGGAGCTCTTGAGTCTTGATGGCCAGAGAGGCTGTTAAATGACATGTGGGGGCTTATGGGATGGAGCGTTGTTAAGTGTGCATTACAGCCTACACCTGCTTGCATGTGTAGCTACAGTGTGTATAAGTTAAAGCACTCCAGGCAACACGACTCCTCTCATATTCCCACTGATGTCAGCGGGATCTTTCATTTGTCTGACCAGTACATCTGGTGTTGTCTGCCACGTCTCCTTCCTCTCCGAATGGAGTCCTCACGGAGGTTTGCTCCTCTGCGTTGGTAAGGCACGTGTCTTAAATATAGTCTCTGAAATAAGTAGGTCAGCGTGTGTACTGGGAGCTGCTTTGGTCGTGTCTCACATTTACAAAGTTTTACATCTCCTTCCACCTCAAAACGTGAGCGGGCCAACGGAAGAGTATCAACATCACATGAGGATCTTAGACTACATCCTGAAGCGGTCGAGGTCCTCCGGTTACTAAATCCATCTCGTGTCCACTTGTCTTAGGTTTTCATGCTGTTAAGCTGTGATATCAAATGGCCCAATGTGGTCGTTGATTTGACTCCTAAAGGTGCAAAGAGGCCCGGTTTCCTCATAAGTACGTTATGTTCTCATCAACGTGTCAACTGTGTAATGAATAATTAGAATTTGAAAACAGAGAACAGAAGTTTTAGCAGATAATGTGTAATTAACCATTTGCATGTGAGCTAACTGAAATTCCCAATATAGATATAACAAGTTTAGTGCATGTTTTATCGCTGAATAAGGCAAACCAGAAAAAAGGAAAACGCGTTACGATGACCATGAATCTGCAGATTGCCTTTGGAATAGCAAACTGTAATGCATTGTACTTCATGGGAATTTTTAGTCTCATTCTGCCTCAATCTGAAACGTGAATAAACATTAAAAACAGCGTGCTGAACCGTGTCTCGTGCGTATTCAGATAGGACAGAAAGCTCTAAAATGGATATTTGAAGGATCTCATGTGTCCTTTTTTTTTTAGCTATCTGAAAAATGCAATGGTCATTTTCAGCCAATTTCCAAAGCCTGACTGCAGAGTGGCTCACATGTCATCACACTGAAGATCATATTGTCACCTATGACGTTTGATGTTTGTCGCTTTCAAGTTGCTCTATTTGTTTATTCTGACACAATAAAAGTCCAAGTGCTGACAGCCGAGTGTATTATGCTGCTGTGACGGCGTTAGGTATTGATCGAACAATGTATATGATTGTTTGAGTGTGTGTGTGTGTGTGTGTGTGTGTGTGTGTGTGTGTGTGTGTGTGTGTGTGTGTGTGTGTGTCTTACCTTGACAGGAGAGATATGCGTGTGTGGCGTGTAGCCATGTATGGCCTCCATGGCGGCGAGATTCTTGTCACTCATGTGAAGCATCTCGGCACTTTTCCCTGAAGCCAGATGTGCTGGACTGTGCTCTAAGGGGGGCGTCTCCTCATCCTGGTACCTGTACTTCTGCAGACACACAGACATGGGCAAGGCAGTCAGTGTGTGCTCATCAGAAGACGTCAGACGCCCTCGTTAGATAAGAAAAACACGACGGTGTGAATGTCAAGCCGCCTCCGCGGAGCCCAATGTGGGCAAACGGTGCGCAAATCCCGCACATCGCACAACACGTGTGACACCCACGGGTGCGCCATGCGGTGGCACCGCGGAGGTCTCAAACGCTTCGATTGTGCGCGGAGCCACGTGATCGTCCTCCACACAACCACGCGGAGCGGCGAGCAGACCCGTGACTCACAAGCGGCTCCGCGGCAGCCCGCGACTCCCCTCACCGGGGCAGGTGCCCCCCCCCCCCCCCCCCCCCCCACACCTGGGCGGCCTGCCAGCAGCCACGCACTGGCAGCTTCCGTCACAGGCGCCATCACGCCGAAAAACCTGCACGCGGCGTTTTGTAATTACCGGCGCGTCGGAAGGTGGGCAGCGTCACAGCGGAGATCTGCCCCCCCATGTCCTGTTAGTTGGCCCCTTTTTATTCTCCTTCTTTTTTTCAACAGATCCGTACCCCCCCCCCCCCCCCCCCCCAGCGGGCTAATGATATGCTCTGCTGCACTGCAGATGTGAAGCGGCCCGCTCTCTGAAGACGAGAGAGATTTGGAGGCATCACATGAATGTTTTGGGTTGATAGCCCCGATGCTGCTCTTGTTTTTTTCGGGTGGCAGAGTGAGAGGGAGCGAGCCCCGTGTCGGACAAGCTGCTCAGCGACCGGAGCGGAGCAGAGACTGCGGTGCCACGGTCGGGGGCTGCCAGCGTCGGTCCTGGATCACGTTACACTGAGACAGCAGTAAAGAGAGGGAGTGAAGCAGAGATGGAGATAAAGGAGAAGGTGAGGGTGGGGATGGGTCAAAATGGGGGAGAAAACAAAAGGGAGAGCGTCCAAAAAGTGAAGCGCAAAACGGCAGCAGAGAAGGAACGGTGCGCCGATTTCGTGGTTCCACACTACAGGTTGATGAGCAGGCATTGATTTTTCTTTATTAGGCACTGCAGAGGCCTGGCAGGACTGCATTAACATAAACAGATTAAATATTATGTAACCACACTCCACGTGCTACCTGTGTACAGTGTAACACCGAACCGAACTACTGCTGGTTCATTACCAATCTCTATACATAAACCCTACTGAGTGAGATTCATATTAAATGAGAAAACATTAAGTTAGAAGATATTCATACATTACATGAATCACAGTTCAAAGCAGCCCTGGGCCCTTTGGTCTCGGCTGCCTCCCCCTCCCTCTCCTGCATGACCAACATTCATGCTGCCATGTTGCCTTCTGTCCCACTGGTGGGGGATGTGACAGTCAGTGCTTATATGTTACCAAGTGTCCTTGTGCAGGAAGCTTTAGGTGCCTTCCCTCTGACCACGGAAAAAAAAGATAAAGATTGTTGCCTCGTGTGGCACAATAGCACCTGTATAATATGCAAACATTAGATTGAATGCTGCTTTTGAGATTGGGAGCTGAATTATAACAAATGCAAAGTCTATGGATTCGTGTGAAGATAAGGAGCATTTATCCAGACATACATCTGTCAGAGGTACGTTCTATTCCGTCAGTAAAGGTAGGACTAGTTAATGGGATTCGTCCACCTGGCGTTCCAGTTATCCATCAGGGCCTCGTTAGATGTCTTCAACGAACCGGTAGCTCAGAGTCCTGAGGACGAGGACAGTGACCTTCCTCAGACGACAACACCTCAACATCGCTGGGTATTCTCTTAGCTGGAAGGTCAAGTGTGAAAAAACACAATTCACATGCCAATCACTGAGCCAGGTGGTAGAGGCTCCGCCCCCTGTGAACTAGAGCCTTAAATAGGCTGACGGTACTGAGAGGTTTACAGGTGCCAAAGTTACACGCGATAAAAAGGGGGGTAAAGCACACTGTCCTGAAAGTGTTCTCTACATATATATTCATATATAAGTGTGTGAATATCTATTCTACCAGTTTGAGTTTTTTTGATACTTCCAGCACCTTATTAAAGATAAAAACAAATTTGGATTCTTACCATGGTGAAGATATTGTTCATCACCTTGGTCCGTGTAAACATTTAGTTCATGTTAAAGTATAACTGTTCTATTATTTAGTTCATAGTTCAAAAACAATGAATGTGCCTCATAACCACCTCAATCTCAATTTGATTCAATGAAAACACCCAAATATTATCTTATCGCAATTAAAGCTATTGGACGATTATCTTTCTTGACTGTGTAATGAGAGTGAACTGTATTATTCATTAAAATAATGGTGGAAATATCAACAGGCAGAGATACTAACACATAATACTTTAATGTGAGCCAGTTTTTATGAATAGAAAATAATGACATTCTGTTATTCTTCTGTACTAGATTATTAACTAGAGGACAAAAGCGATACAATACGACACTATTTCTGTTTTACTAAACATAATTGCACATTGTGTCAATGGTTCTTTTACAATCTGCTTCACAGACCCAGGCCTTTAATCTACCACTGGAACAAAATACTTCCTCAACTTTATTGTATCAGTATATCACCATGGACATAATCCAACGGGAAGTACTCTGGTGTAAAGGTCAATTTAAGGAAAGTCTCCACTGTTTGCTGCTACATTTGTTGGCCCTCGTTTACTATAATAAGAACTTCACACCTCTTGTAATGATTATACGAGTTAACTTAATGTAGAGCAAATGACAAATTCTATCTACCATCATCTGAGTTTGTAATCCAAGGAGTAAGCCAGAGCTTTTAAATGACTGACTCCAACCTCACCTCTCAGGCAAATCATTTCCAAGAAACTGCAAATGCTTTTGATGTGTAAGGTGTTAAAGGAACCACGCGAAGCTTCTCAGGTGCAGATTAAAAGGTGGCAAACTCCCCACTGTAGCGTGACATATGGGAAGCTTTTCTGAGTTCATCTTGCATTTTATTTAATGACAATTCATCCTTCTTTTTCCTCCTATATTTGGATTAACTTTGAATGTTTCTGCGGTGATGAACTCAGAGGGATTTTGTGCTGGGAGTTTAGTCTCCGTGACGTTTCACAGCGCTGTCGGACTGAACTATTCTTGAAATGTAATATTATGCAATAAAATACATCTCAATGAAGTATACCTCAACAGGTAAGAGTGCTTTTGATAAAACGTTATGAAACGTTCGTTTAAGTCATGTGTTTCATTTAAACACTAGCAATATGTACTCAGACAGCCGCAGCTGAACTATTGTCTGAAACCAAACAGCTTCTTGTGATGAAAGTGATGAAGTCACTGAAAAATACGTTACATGGGCTCCAGCTTTAGTCCATTCATCACTACATATAGAAATCAATGTACCTCCCTATACATATGCTACGAACCCCAACTAAGTTTCCCTAAAGTTTCTCCCAGATGTTCGCAAGGAACTTTCATTTTCCCCTCTTTTGGTCCATGAAAATCACTTCTTGTTTCTCGGTTGATTTTCACCCTCGAGTGTTTTTTCAAGTGAGAAAGCCCAAACACAGCTTTCCTCTCATTTGCATTATCACTGCTGCTGTTGCCAGACAACACCTACCAGTACAACTGTTGCCCTTTTTTTCCCTTCTTCCTGTGGTTGTGGTTGCCTCAGACGACAGAAAGAATTCACTCATCTTCTGCCAGAGCTGCCTTCAGTCTGTCCTCCAAGGTGTACCAACACAACACTATCCTGCAGCTATGTAGGCTGCAACAACAACACTCTTTACATTTACCATGTCAAATTAAAACTGGCCGAGGAGGGATTTCAATGTAAGAATCACATGCAGGTTATATATTAAAAAAAAGTGGTGCTGCAACAAAGAGAAGCTTCTCGCCCCCCCCCCCCCCACGGAGTCGCTCTAGATTCACCCACTTTGCCTCTGAGCAGCTTTTCGGGAGCGTAGTCCCTCCTTTCTCTTGCACAGTGACAACAGCTAATGTCTAATGAAAGGAAGAATGGAGGTGTTATACTTATTCAAGATTTATAAGGTATTATTAATGAATTATTTTGAATCTAGCTCCAAGAATGAGAGCAGCACAAGTACGGTAGCTTTGTTTGGATGATTATTGAAAGCAGAGCCTCCTGGGCTTTCATCTTTGGTATCACCTTGACTGCATGAGTGCTCCGTCCCACGTGGGAGGTAAACGAGGCGCACGTCCCGCCCAGTAGCTCCACTCAAATCATCCAACTACGACTTTGATCAAACATGTAAAAATACGTCCAATCCCAGACAACGCGAGACTTTCTCTAAAAATAAAAATGAAGTCCTTAAAGTGGGGAAGGTTTGTTTTACTACAATGAAACGGAAAAGGCATGAAAAATACACAAAGAAAAGTGTTTTTCTGTTTCCCGTCAACAGCACAACATTTGTCTTCCTTACATTTCAGCATTTGATATTCGCTTGTTAAATTATGCTCATCGAACCCAAATGAATGAGATTCTAAGTCTCATTTCTGTGGAATGATTCATCTTCGATATGAGCCACACAGATGTATCACCCTCACATCTAATAATCAAATTAGAGTCACAGATACAATAAATGGTGCATGCTTGGCCGCAGTGCTTCTGCCGAGGGTAGTCGGGGTGGACGGATCCATCTTGTCTTGTCTGTCTGGAGTCTGTTTTTTTTACAGGAAATTAATAATTATTTAAGACAATGTTGTTAATTACTCTTTGGCTTTTACACCAGACTCATTTTTGCATTTGCTTTCCTTTATCTTGCTTTAACCCTGTAAAACTGACCTGAAACAGCAAATAGCTAATATTTATATTGCATGTATGTTGAGGAAGAATAGGGCTTCACGTCTGTGAGGATATTCATCACAACACAAACAATTGTCCCGTTTAACATGCAGCCACATTCAATAAGGTTAAAAGTATTCATTCAAATTTCACTTAATTTTGCAGTTTACGGGTCACGTGACAACCATTCCCCAAAATTCCCCTGGCAGGTCTCCCACTCGCACAAAGCGCAGCGATCTTCATCATTTCCTCCCCTCCCCCTCTCCCTGACAGAAGCATGCACACACGGATTTTATGCTGAGCACATACATTTTCATGTATGTTGCACTTGTGGTGGGAGATTGTGGTGTTAACCCCCCCCCCCCACCCCCAAAGTCCTCTGTTTAGTCCACACACACACACACACACACACACACACACACACATATACACACACACATACGTGGGGAGGCCATATTAACATACAGCACAGGGTGATGCATCCAATAAAACCGTACTTGCCATAATGGCAGCAGTGGGCGTTTTCTTTTATGAGCATCACTTGGAAATAGAATTGAACTCTTCATATCAAAATGTAACATAGCAAACACACACACACGCACACACACACACACACACACACACACACACACACACACACACACACTCACACACACACACACACACACACACATACACAACAGACAATAACTCTTAAGAGGTTTATTCTAGTGAGTCTAAATAATGGAAAATCATTACCAATTTGAATACTGAACATGCTGATATATTTCAATGTTACAAAGCAACCTTGTGTGGGAGTTTGTTTATGACCACGGTTGACGTGTCTTTGACTCGCGTATTGCTGTTCACATGCGAACGCCCTGCATCTAATATTAATAAAGTGTTTTTTTCATGTTTAGAATTAAGAAGGTGAATTTCATGGAGGGAAAGTAGGTTGATTCCGTCCGTGCGGCACACTGAGGCTGAAAATGGCCTCAAAGGATGATGATGCATATCTTTGCCAGGTGCTGAGCGAAGTGGGTTTTTAATTTATGTTCTTGTCTATTAACTATCTGACAATCCGGGTAAATTAAAAGTGGACGTAATTAATCAAGTAGTCCACCATCATTTCACCAGCCTTGATGTGCTCACCTCAAGGTTTTTACAGGCGAATCGTGTGCCGAGGCGAGCCGTCTTTCAATAACATGCTGATTCAATTCCAAAGTTTTGACGTGTTTGCGAGGGATCCTATTGGGAAGTTTGAATATTGCTTAGTCTTTTGCGGAAAGCCCTTGCAGGCATCCTATCAGTAAGATGTTGTTTTTTGAAATAAAACGCTATGATTCTTTTATTTGCACTAAGATACAGAGTCAGGTCCATTTCTGTACGGTGCAGTTTTTTTTTACACTGCGAGCGTGCTACTTCCTCCCACAACCTGCACATCCATTTCTCCCGCAACACCAGCTGCAGTATTAGATAGCAGATAAGCTGGGAAGAGCAAGTTAGCAGAGGAGAGGCGACCCCCGGACGCTCCTATCTGAGACCTGAGCAGAAGCATTAGCAAATATCTGCGGCTGCACACTGTTGTTGTAATGTGTTGTTGTCATTGTTGCTTTACCGTCAGCGCCGAGGCTCACTGCTCGTAAAGGAAGGACGACTCAAAGAGCAGGACGAAACCGATCCAATCCACGGGCGCAAATGTTTGTTTGCAAAGCCGTAAAAAAAAAAAAAAAAACAGTCACAGTACGGATGTGAAATGCGAGACCGGCGCGCATTGCAGTGCAGCAAAGCCAGCCACCTGTGCTTTGATATCACCTGCTGATGTTACCCAGGTCGTTGCTCTCGATCGTTTGATTGATCGGGCTGGTGACGGCCGAGAGCAGGGGTTGTCTTTCCCG
Organism: Pungitius pungitius; assembly: GCF_949316345.1. Classification (NCBI taxonomy): domain Eukaryota; kingdom Metazoa; phylum Chordata; class Actinopteri; order Perciformes; family Gasterosteidae; genus Pungitius; species Pungitius pungitius. Next base: position 13,566,755 of record NC_084915.1, on the reverse strand, counting down.
TCCTTTTTCCCAGTTGAGACGTCTGGGAATCGATTCACGGGGCGGGTGCGATCGTCGATCGTCGATATCGAGATGAGGGCTGGGATGAAGATGACTGAAAGGCCTTAGCTCAAGAACAATGGCCATGCAAACAAATAACCTTGGAACATCCTTGAGAAAGGGCGGTGTCATGTTGACTGAGAAATGTCGCGTCGAGCGATTGTCACACAAATTCTTAACAGAAACAAGGCATGAAAACTAAAAGGGGCCCGCTGGAACAGGATGGAGCATTAATAAGCGTACTCGTAATGTACATCCCAGAGGTCCGGCCAAATGAAATCCCACCGATAACCCACCACAAGCCTGCGACAGACTGGATCCAAGCTGTTTGGGGGCTACTGAGCCTGCTGGAGAAATGGGCAGAGCAGGTATTTGGACACTATGGCACATGGCATAAATGTCCATGCTGATAAAGCATACAGAATCATCTTGAACGTTGGGAAGATTAACATGCATAGCTTAGAACAATGCAAATATGTATCTATAGAATAAGGGTTGACATAAAAAAAAATGATGCTTCTAGCTTCAACTATTAAAGGCCAAATCTGCTATGCTATAACCAGATCACAATCCCTTCTTATTGACTGGTTAATCACATTTTTTGAATCAGCTTTTTCAGGCTAAATGAGCTCCATTTCGCTGTATTGTTACGATGACTGAGGCAACTTGTGGGAGGATGGTTTTATTACAATTTTTTTTCCCACAATGAGGGCGTGGAGTGTCAGCTGGAGACACAGAGGAAGATATGAGCCAGCAGGGAGTGAGGCGGCAGGGACACATTGGATTATCTTGGCTGGTGGTGCTCAACACTGAGCCCAGCGGGGCCTCCCCTTCAGGAACCCAGCAAGCAAACCCCCACAAGAATGTACCCAGCAGAGGCTCACCAATATAGAAATGGTCCTCCTCCAAAAATAATCACAATTAACGGTATATATCAAAAATATCCACTCAGGCAAACTAATATGTCTGAACTGAATTAACAAATGAGCTGGAGCTCTGCACACATGTACACATCCCTTTTGGCAAGCGCATAGGGACACAGCCTGGACAGAGGGCACCAGTGTAGTCAGATTTGGCTTCAAAATGCCAACAGACTCGAGTGCCATGTGGAGGGAAACTTTGAGCTTGGTGCCATCCTGGACCCGGAGCTGCGTGGGAGGGGCAGCTGGTATGTGATGGACAATCGGTGAATGAATGCTCTCTCTTCGGACATAAAAATAGACACGCGGTTGAGACGAAATCTTCAGTGAACACAGTTTAAAGGCGCCTCTGCTTGGGTCCACCCTGTTGGGGGCCTAACACAGAGTTTGGACACCCTTTGTGCTGCCTGATTTTGAGCCGCTGTCTTGGGGCAGAGTTTCTCAAATGATGAATGACATCTAAGTGGCCCTGAGCAATTAAAGGCGTTTTCCCAAGGTCAAAAGCATACCGTGCAGTTTGCTTTGCTGCCATGCAAAGCCATACGTTATAGGCAAACCCTGCCGTGAGCCGTACGATTAGCCCTAACGTCACCTGCCCTGCACGATAGGACGACTTATAGCCACCTCATAGCGATGGAGGTCCCATTCATTTTATACCAGTAAACACTTAGGGTGAAAACGACAGCTGACACTGAACGCAACCATGCACGCCGAGGATGCTATCGTCTGGAGATCGGCCATCTATGGAGCATAGGGGGGGGGGGGGGAGGGGGGGGCGTCCAGGCGCTGATATACAGGTACGGTGGGAATAAGCTGGTACCTGGACGCATTGGAGAGAGAGTATGATCAACGTGCTAGTAACTCCAGCGGTTGTGTTTTGAGAAAAAAGACGCGGTTCAATGAGCCCCCACGAAGGGAACAAACGCCAACGCGCTATTTCTCACAAAGGCCTCCTTTTTTTACACAAACTATTTATCTACGTTTGTGCAAACTACTTATTCACATCCGCAAAAAACTACCGCGTCCCGATAACAGCCGCTGCGCTGCAGCCATCCGGCACGGCTCGGCTCGGGCAGGCAAACCCAGGCTTACCTTGCACCCGAACATGAGGGACAGGGTCCGGTTGCTGCAGATGACCTTACACTGGCACATGACCGGCGACAGACACTTTAAATTCCTGACAGGCAGAGACATCGGTCCGGAGCTGCACGCGCTGCACCACGGACCACCAGCTCGTGCGCCCGCCGCCACGCGAATTCACAGCCGCGGCACGAATACGCCGAGAGCCGCGGCAGCTGAATGGGGAGAAGGGGGTTGTGGGAGAGGGGGGGGGGGGGGGAGGTGGGGGTGGGTGGGATACCCGGTTAGCAGGCAGGATTCCCGGTTGACTGCAGCGGTGCTCGGGTCCGGCGTCCGTGTGCAGCCTCATTATCACCATTATCACACATGTTTGACGCGGTTAAAGCGTCGGTCCGTCCGGTTTAACACTGGGAGCAGCAGTCATGATTTGTACCCCCCCCCTCTCTCTCTCTCTCTCGCTCACTCCGTATCGCTCTCTCCCTCTCTTTATATATGATTGACCGTAAAGTTTGTACAGGATGCGCAGCTGTAAATATGAAAAGGGAGGGGGGGGACTGAATAGAGCGCTTCGGTGCGTCTGTTCGACCCGGCGGGCAGCGTGCGGATAATATTTGTAACTAATATCACAGTAACACGCAAACTCGCGCGGATCTCAAGCGTGTGCACGCTGTGGGGGACATGAAACATCAGACAAGCCTGCTCCTGGAGCTCCTGCTACAGAGGGAGTACCGCGACCCCTGTTGGATCTTTAGAAAAGTCCTCGATGAGCTGTCCAAGGTGCTGAACTCGATGGCTACAGAATGTACAGGCTGGCTCATTCTTCAACACCCCCCGCTTCCTTCTTGCACAAGGTTATCGTCGGGATTTGTCTCTGTCATCCTGCAAAAAGGATTCCTAATAGCAGAAGTTGGATCTTTGCCCTTAAACTGTCATGAATGCGGTGAATTCATTCACACAAAAAGTAAATGGCCATGCTGTGCTGTGATCTGCATGCAGATCAACCCCCTCCACACAAAAAGGGAAAAACACCAGGTTGGAAAATATTGACCTTATTGTTTACAGTCTGTAAGCCTTTTGGATTTGGTCACTTGCAAATCTCCCAAAAACACTGTGTACCGCATTGATTAGACCCTGATAGTTCAATACAGGCAATGCAGGTAACAGTAGGCTGTTGAAATTGTGTGAATTAAGACAGATTATTTCAAAGTACATTAGGATTTGATGTGTTCCTCAAAAAGCACAGTTGAAAGTCTTTTAATTAATTTTTTAACTTAACTTCCTGTGCTGAAACTGTCTAAAACAATTACAAGTGTTAAGATAACCAGTTATTCCGACTCAACAGTTCCAGTCACATGTTTGGTCTCATTGATCTTACGAAATATATTTGCTCAAATTGAAGTTAAAAACTCTGCTTTAAAGGGAATGAAGTTGTAATGAATGTTTTTAAAGGAAGCTGATACATTCATAAAACAGTATTTTAAAAGGAAACTTCTCATGAGAACCTGCAACATCCATAACAGGTGATGTCTTGATTTGTGTTTTGTTCCCCTCCACTCCTGTGTGTGCTTGTGCTGACATGATGAGCCCACAGGGTGGGGTGAGAGAACCAGGTACTCTAGATTTAAATATTGTGCATTCATCTCAGGACCGACTGCGGCGCTCCCGGGTGAGGTCAGCTTTAAATCGGCTGTTCCCAAAACACCAGTGGGATGCTGATCGTTGTTTAAAAAAGAAAAGAAAAATCCTCCCAAATTTACAATGCAGGACTATCACAGGCCTACAGATGGAGGATATGATCTGAACAGTATCTCACTTTGTCAGGAAAAATATTCTTTAGAGTAAAGCAATAACCAACACAAAACTGTCTAAAAAAGCAACATTTGCAATGATTTGATTTCCCCCAAATGCTATGAACGCCATATATGGCCAGATATCCCTCAGCGTCGATCACATAATAGAAATAGATGTGTGTTTCAGTGTGTGGGCACGGTCTGTTCACACTGTGTTTTTATACTCTCGATGCGTGACGTTGATATTCCTCACACTCTAACTTTATACTCTGACTCTCGTCCGTGGTCATATAAGAAGACTTTTCATGCCCACAACAGTTTCCATGGATATTGCTTCATGAAAAAGAAAACCCTGTCCTTGATTGCAGCAGTGAATGATGGACTCTGGCATTGACTATAACTTATTGTCAAAGATTACATCAATGAGTAACTAAAGGCCATCCACAGAAATAGATTGTATTATTACTATTAACAGATTACACCTGATATTATTTATCTATTTCTATGAGGTCACCGCTTCAAAATCATACACGGCTTGTTCCACACTTCTTATTAAGTTTAGTTTGTGCTGCTTTTACCAAACTCTACTCTGAAATGTACCGACTGAGCTCTTGATACAAGTTCTGGTGTGAAACCAAAAAAGGAGCAATATCAGCCCTTTGAAATAGAGGGTCTGAATTAAAGAACGTTAAGAAAGGAAAGATTTTAATAAACCGCTATTTAAGAAACAGCCATTTTACCTCTTTATTTCTACAGTAATACCTAAATATATCTCATTTCTTTTCTGCTTTGAATTAACAGTTCACAGGGAGAAAAAAAAGAACAGACACAATTTAAATGCTCAGTCTTCCAAGCTGAGATGTGACATATAAATAAAAACAGCAGGGGGGGAGTCAAGTCATGGCAGCTGCCTCTCAGTGGTTTCACAGAAACACAGTTTTCACAGACCTGTCATTGAAAGACTATTCTTTTTGTCATCCTCCTCCATTATCCAACCTGTATCTAATCATAGATACGGCATCATTTCCATGGTGATCATCTACTGTAAATGGCTTCCCCCTTCCACTACGCTATTATGTAAGCGTGGGAGTTGCATGGAAAACCTGAACTGTGATGTTCCAGGGTAGAGTGAAGCAATAACATCCTAATGCTGCATAGTGTGAGTGTGCGAGTAAGAGAGGGAGCGAGAGAGAGAGAGAGAGATAGAACCCCAAAAGAGCCAGAGTGTTTCCATGACAACATCTGCAGGGGGTGGCAGTTCCCTAACAAATGGTCCACTTTCCAGCAGCTGCATTGTGGTCACCGCGTCCACAGGACGGCTGCTTCCGTCACAGCAGCCTCACGCTGCTACTACTACGTGCGTCACATGCCGTGACACATGCCCGTGTGTTCTCCGATCCACGGAGAATATTAAGAACCTCTGTGACTCGAGGGGCAGGCTGCTGGTGCTGGCATTATTCACAAAAAATGGAGGGCTGAGCCAGATGTGCCATACATTTTCTCTTTGCTGTGGTAGCTTTATTTGAATCTTACTATTAAGATTGGTTGAAGAGAAAAAAAACTTGATTTAGCTTCACATTAGAGATCCAAGCAATATCAAAGCCTGATATGCAATCAGAATATTGCTTCTTTTTACGTCCCTGTATGTTGAACATTCTAGATCAGATTTAGAGCGATCAGTGTCGGTTAGCTAAAAATGGATCTCGACCAATGAATTCACTCTGCACAGTGTCAGTGAAGTTAGGCATTTATGGTTCCCCTAAAACCCTTTCCAGATTCCCCATGAATAGCACAGGGATTAATTAATCCTAGGGAAATGAACAGAACAACGTTAGGCCCAAAACCCGCTCGGCCCTGTGCGCAGAGCCTCGCTTCAAGTGGGCTGCAGGTGCAACGGAGGCACTCGAAGGCACCGTGGTTCTACAGGAAAACTGCAATCCCCCCCCCCCCCCCATCTGATATTCCTGCCCCTGTCTCTCGCAAAACCACCCAGCTGTGTAAATGTAACATGCCAGGATGGAGTCATCGCCTGCGGTGTTAACTTGGAGCAATGCTCTATACGCGGAGCAGGGTTTGCGTGTTACACCGTCAACACACTTTAAAAGCAACCCCCCCCCTCCAGATTAGCATGTGTTTCAAGACTGTTATTAAATGGTTAAAGTGAGCTCTCTGGGATGATTATCTGCACCACCCTAGAACATTTACACCATAATCCCAGAAGGCAGAACCGATGATCTTCTTCCCCCCGCGACAAAGAGAGAGAACGTTCCACAGCGAACCGCTGGTCTAATTCTACAGAGCCATCAGCTCGCCTCCCCCCCCCCCCCCCCCCCCGTCACGGCTCTGCCGCGCCTCCTCCCACACTGAAGACAACAGCACGGAGACGCTCCTCTGGTAGCTGTCCTCCATCTGACGCTCGTGCATGTGTGTTGAGAGAAGATGTGGACGAGCGATCACTGCCGGCTGAAGTCGGGCCAATTGTAAAAACCAGAACCACCTACGAGCCGCGAGAAGCTTTCTCTCCGCTAAAAGCAATCTGCCGCTCCATTGTTTTCCATCATTGGATCGTGCTGGCACATTGACTGGCACCGCTGTACGTGCCATAATATAATGTATGTTCACCGCGTAACGCAAGACTTGTTTTTAAAATGAGTCAGATTTCATTTGTATTGTGTTCGACTTGTTTGCGGATTTTGTTTCGTTAAAACACGTCGATTGGCTGGCAATGGAGAACGTAATGTCAAACAGAGCGGAATGATTAGAGGAGGGATGGATTTACATACAAACAGCATTCAGAGTCTTAATAGAGAATAGAACAATAGCACTATTGAGTCGATGCTCTTTGATGCCTTGTGTCTGGTTGTGAGGAACCGGGCGCTGCTCCAATCGCTGGGTGTCACACACCTTTGACGACCAAGACACGCACCACTAAGATGCACATTTTAGTTTTTAGTGTGTTTTAAAGGGACACACTGGAACCCACTAGTAGCCCTTGCCATGCTTTGGGTACAGACTCTCTCGTTCTGATAGCGTTAGATGGTGGCCAGACTATAAGTAAACGCTTCTTTGGCTCGGGGCATCACTGTAGCTCAAGCTATAATTAGACATGGAATATGCATTATGGGGATTATGTAAACCAGGATGTATACGTCATTGAGTGGGCAGTAGATTGCTAATCATTGCATGATGTTGTAGTAAGCGTGCTACTTAGCTGAGGTTGTGATAAACAATCACAATGATCCTTCCATCCTTACCAACAAATTTGCAAAAAGTGACAGTTCTACACCATTTAACCCTCTAGATTGATGGTCAGTACTATATGAATCAAATAATAATTAGATTTGTCTACTCCTACACTCTGGTGTTGACTGAACAACTCCAAAAGTTTAACTCGGAAGTTGTTTTTGCGGATTGCTTCGTTAATGAAGGCCAGTGAGCCAAAAGCATTTGGTGAATAAAACCCTGTGCTTGCGAGACAACTTTTAATTACGATGGACTCCCCCGTTGAAGCCTCAGCGGATCCGCGCCTCGCTGTGAGGTCACCTCACCCTTTTCCAACAGAGCAAAAGTAAGTTTCTTTGGAGCCGCCTCTGTTGGAATGCAACAAAGAGGCTCAGACCACCGCTGATTTGGCTCGGCGCGCGGTGAGCACAGCAGGGGGCCCGTCTGGTCCCTTCTAGCCAACGCCATGAAAAGCAGAGCCACCACGCGGGGGCCGACAGGTAGAGCCCGCTGGCAGGGCCCACGCCCCAGTTACCCACCGCCACCGTCACCTTACCTCCTGCTCATGCACGGTGTGTGTGTGTGTGTGTATGTTTGTGTGTGATTAAAGGTTTTAAAACTGGAGGAAGCAACATTTACAAAAGGAAGAGGAACTGCATTTACTTGGTTGACCCAACTAGCAGTAACTTAAGAGCACATGGTAATCAACAGCTCACTGTAATTACACAGCGTGCGATCTGGAGAGGCAATGTTTGGTTGAATATAGGCTCTTATTACAATTATCGAAAAGAGGAAGGAGAACCACGTGATGGGCATTGCTTACTTTTTTTATCTGGTAACTAACCGCAATGATCTACAGTACTTTACAGAAATTTGCGTTCAACAATTCAACAGAACTTCATAATAATCGAGGGAACTACAACTTTTTTAGATACGTCCGCCAATCACACGGCCCATCAAACTCACAATAAAGCGTTTCATGGCAATAGAACAGTTGTTGAAACATCACTTCAGAGAGAGAAGCAACAGGAGACAACGGGTGCATCAACACAGCACAAATCAAATGTATTATCCAGTGCAGTGTTGATAGATACTAGTCCAGCAAGACTATGTATGTTAACAATCAATCCCGGGCTTCAAGTTTTGTGCAATGAGTTCTGATGCATCCATTTGGGTCCGAGCACTGTTTCCTGTCTACTTCCATATATTCCCCCTGCTGCCAGCGCCAGAATGGAAATGATCACTGAGATGACTCCGCTGGACCATGACGTCACCTCCACTATGTCTGACAGATGTCGTCCTTCCTTGCGCTCTTTGATTTTTGATTTTTTTTTCCCCCTTCACTCTGGCACGGGTCGATCTTGGCCTCCTCTCTCCATCACTCTACGGGGGCTTGTGGAGCGCTCCATGCTGTAACCGTACCTGGCCTTTCTGAGGTTTGTTGTGTCGAGCAGGTTTTACAGGAGTCGTCTTGTTCTGAATGGTTGTCTCCGATGAGTCTTCTTCATTTGTTCTTGTTTTTCTCAAACTTTTTCACAGTTGTTTCCGTGTTATCCAGTAGACCGGTCTTCCCAACAGATTGTTCACAGTTACTGAAAATAGAAGTGTTTTTTTTTTCAGACCTCAAGTAGCGCTGAAGAGCGGCTTTTCTGACCCGAGAGGGTCCCCGGCAGGCGGTTGATACTCATTCCTTTTAGGATTCCAAAGGATTTAAATATCTGCTTTTAAAAAGTTTGTTGGACCCCAGGGAAACGCAGATTGTGAATCTGATCGTTTAATGATTGTCTTGAGAAGAAAACTTGTGGATTTTCACGTCCAAATGTTTTTGGCTCGGCCTCATGTTGGCCTCCTTCACTGGCAATGATGACACGTCTTTGGTCTTGACAACAACACATTCTTAATGCACTGGGCCCATCTAGAAGCACCTCCAGATGGTTTGATAATTTGTCCCCTAAAATCTGGGGTTATCTACGCGCTTCATCTGACGTGAATGCAAATACCCCCGAACTACCTGAAACTTGAGTTGTCTTCACTTTAAGACCAAACATGGCAGTGCACAGAGGCAAAACCACAAAAAAAGTGGCGTATAAATGATTGACTGCATTGTATACTTCAATCACGATGGCAATTTACGCTGTAAATCTGTTGAGCGATGAAGTGCAATTCAAACTGAAACGGAATGGTTATATTTTTACTGTGGCATTTGCAATTACAGCTCCAACATGGATAACAACCAGTGCTTAGCGTGTGTTGACCACACACACACACACACACGCACACACACGTAACACTGAACCAGCCCAATACAAGCTTGTCGTGTCAACTCTGCTACTGAAGGACTTGAGGAGGTCTGGGTTTCTTTTTGCTTCTGAGTGTTTACATTCAACTCACACAGCATCCTATAGTGTGTAACTACATAGACATGATGGTACTTTTAGCTCTGCACCTGTGACAAAAACCCAGACTCTCACCCCTAACCCTATAATATCTACATCGTTGACCCCGATCCTCGGCCTCGAACCCTAAAGATGATGCAACAAGAATAAACGTCTTTTTAAGTGTTAAGTGACGTCACTTTTTTTGTCCCCTGGAGGATTGTCCTCATCTTGACGCGCTGTGTGCTTGTGTCCTTGTGTCCTCACAAGGATATAGCTGCCCTCAAATATGAATCCCATTAAAACGTACACAGCCCGAACTTCTCCAAGCAGAGAATAAAACCATCGCACGCATGAATCTTCATAATGCGGCTTCAATCAACAAGTCTGCGAGAGTTTTACTCCTGCTGCGTGTCGAGAAAACATGCTCACGCATACACACCCACATGTGCCAGGCCATGTTCATACGTAATACCCACAGTGCCTGGATTAACCTGCCCACGGCACTTGCACACACACACACACACACACAAAAGAAATCCTCGCACACATGTTTTCGGATGAATCTGTGACGGTGGAGGAGAATGCGAGCGTGTTTGATGCAATATGCCTAAATGTAGAAGCAGACCTCCCCAAAGCCTGCCACAACGACTATAGCAGACCTTAAAGCTAACATGCAACACAGAGGCAGCAGCAGCAGCAGCAGCAGCAGCAGAGAGACGGAAAGCAGAAGAACGACGCGAGCGGAGAGGTGAATTTACCTACCACACACGGGCAGAGGGAAGGGAGCTTAGTGCGGCCCTTCATGAGCGAGAGACAGAGGATAAACAGCCTCCCAGACACCCGCAGTAGAGGAGGAGAGGGATGGGGAGAAAGAGAGAGAGAGAGAGAGAGAGAGAGGGATGGGAGGCAGGGGAAAGGGAAGGGGAAATAAAAAAGAGGGAGGGGGAGAGAGGGGAGGGGAAGGGGGGAGCTTTAGCAGAGACGAGGAGAGGGAGTTTTCCTGGAAGCCAGAGTTGTTTGGTGTTGGATGTATCTTGATGTTAGAGGCAAGGGTCTGAATAGAGAGGACCGGCAGCTCCGCTCCAGCCGTGACTCATAAAATATGTTTGTCACTGCCGGTGAGTGAGGGAGGGGAGCGAAGGAGACGTGGAGACGGAGAGCCAAGCTTCTATGTTATTTTTCTTCCCTTTTCGTATGAAGTGAACACGGCGGCGGGCTTCCATCAACGCTCCCTCTTTGACACACACACACACACACACACACACATACACACACACCAAGTAAAGGCTGAATGTCATGCTGACGATTTAAAACAAGGACAATTTTGACACAGATATCTCTGTTATGCAACCATTATATAATTACATATTTATTTCTTTGCAGCTAGTGTTTTATCGGCAGCCTCTATACTTACATGTGAGATGTCACCAGACAAGAATTTACTTAGACATATCTGCCATGCAGTCCCATTGGACGCTGCTTGATTGGTTGAAACAGAAAGAATCTGGAGAAGACTTGAGTTGCTTTGGAATGGAAATAATTACTGTTGTGGATTCAGGAAATTAAAAAAAAAATGTTTTGGATGTGTTACTTTCTCACCTTTCCACTGAACATCTGCACAACAAAGTCATATCAATGAAAATAATGAAGCAGCGGGTGTTACAAAATGTTCATTATATTTATTTGACTAAACCCCGTTTAAAGATACAGATTCAGATCAAAGGCTATACTTTTCAAAGCTGTTAATCTCAAAATTACGGCTTAAAAAAAAGTTTTTCTCATTTTCAACGTCTTACTTTAGATATCAACGGTGTATGATAATAATTCCGTCCTACGGTAATACGCTGTATTTCTTTAGCCTCATCACAAACGTCCTTGCATTCATTTGATGTTTCACAGTAACTCTTTAGCCAAAGGAGTTGCATCACGTGTGCTTGTCTCCATATTTAAGGGCTAACTAATGAAATTTAGATTTTTAGGACGAATACAATATATGTCTTTATACCACATTGTAAAATGTTAAAATCTGGGTGTTTTTTTTTGCTTTTCCACAACGATTGAGAAATCCAAGTTCCTCAGAAAGTTTGTTTTTTTACTCTTTCCAGGCAGCTGTTGGGCCAATTAGCTTAGAAACATGGTATCAATCTTTTCATTATTAACATTTGATCTGTCCACATATAAATCTGTGTCCACTGATCCACACGGTAGCTTGACTGTCAACGTGACGGGTGTGACCGTGTGTCGCTTGTGCTCCTGCCCTCTCGGGCCCGATGCTCTCTGCTACGTGGCTATATTAAGGGTGAAGCAGAGTTGAGCAAGGGAATACACAGAGTAAATGCACCGTGACCCCATCGGGGCTGCTTTACAGTGGACTTCTGCCGGGTGATGGATGGGTTATGACACCTGCGGAGGTTAGGCCCAAAGCCCTCTGGACTTCAGCGACACACTTGAGCTGTGGCTTCTGCATCAGCCTCGCTGCCTGTGACTAAAGACAACTGGAGCACGTCGTGACATTTCCATCTGGAATGAAGCCCGCGCTGTTAGGAGAGTGTCAAGCGCTGCGCAACCCGCGGATCCAGGCGCATGAAAACCAAACATTCGTTCTCTGTTCGCCGCATTCATGAGCATTCTCTGCTGCCGCCTACACAGAGGTCATCCTCCTACCTGCACACTGTGGGCTTCACATTATCAGCACCCTTCAATGGCGGAGCTCTCTCTCTCCCTCTCTCCCTCTCTCCCCCTCTCTCTCTCTCTCTCTCCCTCCCTCCCTCCATGTCTCTCTTTTCCTCTCTTCTCTCCCTCCATTCCCTCTTTTCATCTCTATTCTCTCCATGATGATACCCCTGCCATGTTGTCATGGCAACAATCGGCCCTGATTGCTTGGTTGCTAGGCAACTGACATCACCTAGAAGAGGAACATGAAGATACCAAAAGCCAGAGACAAACAAAATCGCACGAATGCTGCGCGCTTTTCACGTCGCCGTGTGGAGTGTGAGCGCGTTGTGTGTTTGATCTCGCTTGGTTTCACTTGCTCGTGTCATGTTTTTCATTTAAATTTCTTTCACTTTTTCTTTTGTCAGTCCTAAAGCCGCACACGGAGGCGATATACACAGCTGCTCTGTACAGCTTTCGGCTCTTTGCCGAGCAGGAAACCTCTAAGACCATGACCTTGATTTCAGATGAGGGAGGTTTGTGACAAGGGACTTGATGATATCATGAATAACTGATACAGGATCCAGCAATTTCCGATTAGTTACGAGGAAAAAACGCGAGGCCTTGACCCCATGAATGCAGACCACGTGTGAACTTAAAGCTCAGGCTGAGGTTGCACTGTTGCAGCCTCCCAATGTCCAGCTGATTTGTGGACACGAGGAGCTCACATTTGACAGGTTCCCTGGGCCGGATCTCCGGTGCTGTAGTTTAACAACATGCCACAAGGTGTCATTGTGTGCTTTATTGAAAAATATCATCACCACTGTAAGAAAACCTGATCCAATTTGCAGGGCTAATGCCAGAGCTATTCATATCGATGATATCATCACTACCATCCTTGTCGTTCTTGTTTTCCGTCATTTTCGCGTCCACCTTTTCTCGCCCCTGGGCTCCCGCGCGTCCCAGTCCCACCACAGCACGACACATTAACAAACACGCGGCGATTACGTAACGTATTCTCAGTTAGTAGACTCTTTTAGCCGAAACGCCTGCAGCGTGGACATAAAGTTTTATTACAGAGGCCCTGAGCAGTTGATCCTCCTTGACCTTGGCTACTTAAGGAAGCCCTCAGGACCTCTTCTATTAAATCCACCCCCTTATAAAATGTACATCATCAGCGCTGTTGATTTCTTTCATCTTATTTACAGGATCACTGCCACTGTTTGTTCTTGAGTACATCGGTGTCGGAGCAGAGGGGCACAGTCGTCGCAGTATTCCTCCCGGTGCTGCTCATGTTTCGCCCTCCTCAGTCAATGTGAGACGACTAAGTCCTCGGCCCGAGCGGGCCATGATGGATCTAATCTGTCACCTGTCATATGGTCAATTTCAAGGCAGACAGCGATGCTGACAGCCAAAACGTTGAAATTAAGCAGCAGAGCCTGTAAGCCGGGGCTACGCTAGTGACGTCAGTGAGTGGGCTGTTTTTAAATATTTGAAGAAGAAAAAAAGGATTTGAGGATTTTTTTCATTCAGTTTTTCCACTAGAAGGCTGGTAGGTTCTTTGCTGTTTATAAGGTAAATGTATCATGTTCAACTCTCTTAATGTTAAATCTAAAACGGGACTTTTCATTTCACACGCGGAAAGATGAAATATTTTGTGAGAAACCCTGAAAAGTAATGAAGGTACAGATTGGCCTCTCCCCATTGTGGCTTACTTAAACATCCAATAAAATGTATTTGAGTGTTCAAAAGAAGTGATTTAAGCATTGCTCGTTCTCTCACTGGATGAGACTGGAGAGGCAAGAGCAGCAGAAGACAGCACAGATTGTGTTGTGTGCCTTTGACAAAGAGAAGCTCTTAAGAGCCTCTTTCCTGGTGGGGGTGGTGGGCATCGTAAAGTACTTGAGAGGCAAGAGGTTGGCCTCACATTGGAAACGTGTTATCATAGAAAGACACTGACGGGCTTGGAAGAGCCCAAATATGAAAGTCAACTCTGCGCACAAAAGAAGATGAAACAATTTAGGTGATGAGCGCATGCGTATCTTGAAAGAAAATATGGAAATTCAATTCAACTGATAAAAATTGCAAAACATCCACGGTTTCATTTCTTAAACAACACAACTCGCGGGTCGCTTGAATTCAACAGCTGCAGCACGAATTAGCATCATACAGCAAGCCTCTACCTTCTGTTTAATTACACCTGACAAGGTTCCCCAAGACGTGCACGTGCACCAATTTCTTAGCTGCAGTGCAGGAGCCACTTGTGCTGGAAGCTTTGTGTGAGTTCTGTCTGATCATGTACGTGTGTGTGTGTGTGTGTGTCCTTGCTTCAGTTAAAGTGGTCGAATGTGTGGGTGAGTGGTGAAAAATGTGGACTGAGAGGGACGACGCGAAACCCCTGGCCGACCACGCAGGTTTGTGACGCTTCTTCAAGGGCACCAAAGCAAAGCTGTCGTGGAGGGGGAGGGGGGGCGGGGGGGGGTTGAAGGCGGAGAAACCCGGAGGAAGGAAAATGACGGGCCTACACATACAAACACGTCTGTGCCAGCCGTGGTTTCCACTCGCTGTGCCCTGGGAGCGACTTGGCGGGATCAGTGTCTCTCTTGTGGCCCTGGCGTACTGAGGGGCCTGGTGGGAGCTCGTGCCCTTGAGCGGAGATCACAGGGGCCTCTCGGCCGGATCGCCAATCTTTACTCACAGCCGGCCGTGCCGCGTGTCACAGACGTGCCCGGGACACGCCGTGGTACGCCGCCTCCCCCCCCCCCGAAAGGACACTTGCTCAGACGCGCAGAGTCGCAGGAGGAGCTGAATGAATGCCTCTCTCTCTTTTTTTTTTTTTTATAGCTCAACTCCATTTTGGAGACTCGTAGGACTGGAGCTGGATGCAGCAGCAATAAGCTTCTCATCCTTTAAATGCACTCACACGATATAAATATTCATGAACTGTATATATGGAAAAGTAAGAACAGCTGGCAGCACGAAATAATAGTGTGTACTAAAACCCATTCCGGGAAGAAGATGTCCATGTCGGAGCATTGAAGCCATACGTGATGCCGGTGATGTGCACACGAAGCTGCTGACTTTGACTACATCTTGTCAAATGTATAATTTATTTCAAGGAGCACTAACTAGGGAAGCCTTGAAAGTGCTGAGGAGGAGAGCAGGAGGTAAGCTAAGAGAGCAGAGAGCAGGGAAGAGGAGAGCAAGCCGAAAAAGGTGAAAACGAGATAAAGGAGAGAGGAAGCTGGAAGAGAGGCCTGAGTGAGGGATTACAGAGGTGAAGGAGGCAGAGAGGACAAAAAAAAAAGTGGAATTGGAGATGTGAGAGCAGAAGAGTGCAACAGGGGGGGGGGGGGCAGAGGAGTGATAATCAAAGGAGTGTGAGACTGGCGAAGAAGGGGGGAGGCGGTTAAGAGTTAGCAGGAACAAGCCGTGTGTCCTCCTCAGCAGCACAGGAGAGACACGTTCCTTGGTCGCCATCATCGTTCTTCCATCAGACGTGGAGAATTCGTCGGCTTTACGAGGGCTCTCTACTGTACACCCTCTTTGTTCTCGCCTCTCAAACATCAAATCGTCCCTCTGTGACTCAGTGAGTGCCACACGGGGAGGGAGAGTCAAAGGTATCGTCGGGCTCGCAAAACCAAATATAAATCCTGCGACGTCTCCTCAAGCTGAGATGCCTTAATACTCCGGTTCCTTGATGTTATGTAATAATACTTCTTCATGATGCATAGCCGTCACAAGTAGCTTTGGATAAAAGCGTCAGCTAAATGACATGTAATGTAATGTTTGAGCTACACACATTTGCTCGATGAACGGGTTGGTTGTTTGTGTATACGATGTCAGGAAATGGTTCAAATGTTGATCTGTGTTTCCCAAAGACTGTTCTGTCAAGATATTTGGTTTAATGTCATTAAAATTCACATTTAAGAAGTTGGGATCAGATCACTTTGGGCTGTTATCTTCAAAGGTTCATTGATTATAAAAATACAGCAGATTAATTGAATAGTTGACAGCTAATCATTTTATCATTGCAGTTCTAATATTTCTTTATCATATTTTAGTAAAAGGAAGGGCAGATACTTGTCTGTCCAATTCAACACTCACGAGACATAGAATATAAATCTGTGATGAATAATAAATGTACCTTTGAACATTTGAGTGTGTCTTTTTTAAATGAGATAAGACGTCCAAGGCTGTTGTAAAGTAGTCTCTACTTTAGACACTTTTTACTTCATATTTTTTTCAAAACCAAAGAAGTCAGCGGTGTGTGTGAAGACAATACCAGCATTTCAAAAGGAAAATAATACTCCAATTTTCCTTAATTGCCCTAGAAAAACAATCCTAGTCAAATAATGACTTTTTGTCGAAATATTCCTATATTAAGTGCTCTTCACTGTTTCTCACAGAACTGCAGTGATGCTCTATTTACTACCATACTATTGAAAATTCCTCAAAATTCCTTTAAAAAAAACACCATGTGGCCACTGCAATCCGAAGGTATACAACCAGCCGGCTATTCTTCCCACTCCAAGCAGCCCATTTAGCCCATCGCTAGCTAACCTAACGTGCTGCATAACGGCTCATCAGATATTTGTCACTCAGGGGCGGACTCTGGCTTCACCCACACAGCCAAACTTTGTTGCACCGGCGTGCATTGTTCACGTAACCTGTTCTAGCATGTGGGTGTTTTGGGTGCTGCTAACCCATCATCCTCTGCTACGTGAAGGCAAGCCATACTCCCCACCTGCAATGCAGCCGGACTCCATTAAACTTTAATAACACATTTGAAGGAATGCACCGTCTTTTGGCAAATCTGATGCACGGTCAAGTTGAATTTGTCGTGAATCTCCAATCCTGGGGATATCTATGTTTTTTAGTCAGCTGTAGACCATTGGGTGAACAGTAGCTGATCTTATTGAGCCTGTGTGTGTAAAGTCACATGTGGCCAATGCAGTGGGAAATGAAGCAAACGTCACATGGTTTGGTCAAAGACCTGCTTTGCCAATCAGTCATTTACTCACTTTTGCGCTCTAACTTTCTCTTTTATAATACGACCATCTGTCTCACAATCGCTTGGCAAGAGTCCGGTTTTCTTTGCCAGCTTTACAGTCTCTTCTCACTTTGGTAGCGATAAAAGACTCTGGAAGCGGTTTGTTGAAATATCCACTGTTATCCACTGTCAACCGGGGCCCTTGGTTTACAGCGTTAACGTATTTTATTTCCCCAGGCTAAACCGAGTGAGTCACACTCAAGGAGAATAAGATGCACGAGGGACTCGTGTTCCAGGCTTATGGCGAGATACCTCGACAACATCTTCAAAGCATTTGTCACACTGCATCGAGCTGGGTAACAAAATAGGCCTGTAGCAGCAACATTAGCTCAACAGCTTGGAAGTTAGCTCATTAAAAGTAAGACGTGAGTATTTACACATATCACATAAACGGATGTATATTTAATATTTTCTAATGACAATTTACACACTGTGAATGTTGCTCATCTTACTGCACCCACCTATCTATGTTTAACTGACCACCAATCTCTGTTGCCAAGGAAACTGAGAGGTTGATAAGCAAATGAATGTAATATGCCACAGTTAGACCCAAATTTATATAATACATCTGAAAGGTTAAGCTCCACCGACTCCTCCTCTACACAAACTTAGTCCAAGTTCAAATTTCAAATGATCCCTACCCTCACACAACTGTGAGAGTTGCTGTGTGTGTGTGTGAGCACATATTTCAATTTCCCATTTTTTCTCATCACTTCGTTCCAAAAAACTGGTGCAGCTGCCACAGTTCATTGTCCAACAGTGATGTTTAAGGTCTGATACAGATTTAGGCCGTGTGAACGAACAGGAGTCAGGCTGCATCAAGACGCTTTCATTCATTCCATTTTTTGTATTAGCCAATTTCATGACCGGCGCTGCCTCCACAGAGCGTAGTGCTGACGCTGAGCACATGTGTATGATATAACACATCGCTCATATCCTGTGTGTAAGAGGCAGATGTGCGCGGATGCACAATGGGGAGGGTGGGAGGGAGGGGGGGGGTGGTTGGGGGCTTCAAACGTGTGTCTGTGTGTCGAAGGTTTAAAAAAAAAGCAGCTGAATGTATGTGCAGATTAGCATGCAGGATACCCTCCCATGGTCCCTCTCCCTCCCCCCCCCCCGGTATATTCTGCAGCTCCGGCATGACACAAAGCCCCCCGAAAACCAGCAACTCAAGCATCCGCTTCTCTCCCAGCTTCCACTCCATCCAGCACTGTTTATCCACTCACAAGGCATGACATAGAGAGGGAGACGCAGAGCGAGTCATCCAGAGGGGGGGGGATACATCAAAGAGCATCCTGTCTATGCAACACTCAGGTAGCCCTGATCACCCTGACGCTCTCCTGACAGATCCCCCCCCCAAAAAAAACGATCACCGAGACGGAAGCAAGAAGAAGAACACTTTGATAATTGAGAGATGACAGAACGATGAGTGCTTCCCTTCTTCTTCTTCTTCTTCTTCTGCTTCTTCTTCTGCTTCTTCTTCTGTCCTCACATGCAGTTGTGGCACCTCCCGCTCTTTCTCACACGTAGAGCTCGAGTAAGGAACAACAGATAGGCTTACCTTGGTAGTCACAATGCAGAGGCAGTCCATGGTACTTTGAACAAATACCGGGGTGTATCTCAACCCCCCCAACCCCCCACGACAGAGGGCTGAGACCCCACGCCCCTCTCCCCAGCCTGCCCCACTCCTGCACTCTCACTCTCGTCCTGCCTTTCCCCCCCTTTTTCTCTCCTTCCGCGAATCTGTTCTTTGACTAACTGAACCAACGAGGGAAAGAGAGGATGGAGGGAGGGGGAAACATGCAAAGGGAGGGGGAGGGCCACAGGGAAATAAGAGCGAGTGAGCAAAGAAAGAGCGGAGAGGAGAGAGGGTGGTCTCGGAATTTAGTGCGAGAGAGGGGGAGAGAGAGAGAGGGAGAGAGAGAGGGGGGGGGAGGAAAAGAGAGGAGAAAAGGGAAGGTGAGCGTGTAGCCGCTGTTTGTTTGTTTTCTAAGGCGAGAAACAAGCGGCTGAAAAGAAAAGGGAGAAGACGGGGTGATTATGAAAAGAGATGGAGGAAGGGGAGGATGGAGATGGAGAGCAGAGGTGGGGGGGGATAAAAAAAAGGGGGAGGGAGGTTCACACTGTGGAAAGAGAGGGGAAATAAGCAACAGAGAAAAAGACAGCGAAACAGCAGAAGATGAAGAGGAAGAACTGAGGGAGGGGACAGTGAAGGAGAGAGAAAAGGAGAGAGGGAGAGTGGGTGAGTGCGTGCACGTGCGTGCGTGCGTGCGTGTGCGTGTGTGAGGGTGTGTGCTTTTATGTGTGTGTGTGTGTGTGTGTGTGTGTGTGTGTGTGTGTGTGTGAAGACGGAAGGAATTAGACCGAGAGAAAATGTGTTGAGGAGGAGAGTGTGAATTACATGTGCATTACAGAAAAAGAAAACCACGAAGCACCGCGAGAGCGACTTAAAGGAGAGATCAAATCCCACAATGGAAGGCTTTAACCGGAAGATATAATGACACGGGAACTGCACGGAGCTTTTTCTGCTTGTTGTAGCACTCTGCAGCTGTTGCCTTAGCAATGGTGCAGTAGTTGCCATGGCAATAGGGAGGCTTGTTGTCATATGGTCCCCATAGTGCCGAGGACTGAGTGAGAAGTCTGCAGTGGATTCACACACACACACACACACACACACACACACACACCTGTGCGTTAAAGTGTGTGTGCGCGCGTGTGTGTGTGTGTGTGTGTGTGTGTGTGTGTGCGTGTTAAGATGTGTGTCCACGTATTTAACATACTGAAAAATGAGTACCTTGAGGGACAGTTTGATTTAATCAGCAGACGTTACAATTATTTAGACCTTAGCTGTTGCTTCATACATCCACGTGACTCGACACATGTTAAAAACATGAAACTCCCAGAAATCATTTACTATAATTTATCATGTGGTAACCTGTAGCTTTATCACCGTGTTAACCCGTTTGTTTAGCTTAAATAAAACGGTGTAAAATGTATGCACTCATCTCGGTTGCGCACTCTACCTTTAAGACTCCGGACGGTACCACTCGAAGTTGTGAAAGGGTGGAGGGGGAGGTGGGTGTGTGGGGGGGCGGGGCGTGCGCCTGAGTGTCTTTGCATCATCAGTTCTGCGACCCCCCCCCCCCCTCCCCTTCTCTCTCATCCCCGCATTGCCAGAGCAATGGTGCAGCATTAAAGCAATTCTAAGTGATGAGCACACATTGGTTCCCCGGGGTGCAGAGTACAGGCTTTGATTGAATGGTACAGTGCAACACAGCAAACAGGCAGTTACGTTAACAGATGGCCACATCCTACAGATGGACACAGTTAAAAATACACGCACAGGCCTTCACTTGTGTCAAACTCTGTAATTAAATGCAAAGGAGGGCGACCTTAATTACTCCACTTCCACTCAATTACGTACCTGTAAGTTTATACCCAGATTGTTTTCTTCTGTTTAAATAATATTGAACTACAAACTTAAAAGAAACTAGACGGCATCTTAATGAGCTTTTCAGCGCAAATTCCAGCAGACGTAGTTGCAATATTTCCCTGTCGTCATGTATCATTTAATAGCTCCAACTATCTCTTAATACCTTCTGACAACTCTATTTATTATACATCCAAAGACTAAAAGACCTTCAACTGAGTTTTTAAATCTAAAAATGTTTTTCGCACAAGATTTATCTTTTAAGAGAGTACGTTTTGTCGGTTGTCAATTATAAATAGCGAGAGAAGATAACGTGATAGCAATGAATCTGTTATCATGATCTCTCAGGAATTTAGAGTTTATAAACTCGATGTGTTAAAGAGATAAACAATTTAATAAACAACTCAAATCTAAAAGTCACGTTGAATATGTACAGTTCTTTTACTAACATTTAGTAGCAATGGGAAGACCAAAGAGGTACTAAATGATGCAAATGAATTGATTTGCAGTGTGAGAATTGATGAGAATTGTCTTGCAGTGTTGCAGTGCAGCAATAAAGAAGAGCTTTTGAGTTGTTTTACTTAAACATCAGTTTTGGGCTGAAATGTATTGTTATTTTCCCTTTTGAGACGATATCTAGATGGATAATTCGGTGGATATCAGCGCGTATCGGTTATGATTACTTTAGCCGACAAGTAACAAAGAACTATACAAAAAGTGAACTAGGTTTGAGATATTTTAGGAGCAGCGTCACATAGTTCATCTGCTGGAGAGCACTGAAATGTTGACATTTCATCAGTAAAATCAAAAGAATCTCTGTTTTTTTGTTTTTTAATCTCTATCGGCCTCAAAAATCAGTTAGGCTTTAACCAAAAGAGTAATTTACCTTATTATTTTTATTTTTTTCTACTAAGGCTGGAGCTTCATAAACATGGCAAATGCAAGTCAGGCCAAAAGGGTGGGATGCGCCTCTTGGGCGGAGATGCAAGAACAGCCCCTCATGTGGGTTTAAAGGAAAGTGATTAAAGCACTGGATTGCTCCCTAGCTCGCTCCCTAGCTCGCTCCCTAGCTCACTGGGACCTACGTAAAACTATCATGACGTGTGATTTAAATTGCGCTTGTTCTTTGTCACGTACTCTGCAGCCCTAGCTAGCGACGCCACATCGAAACAGGAAGTGGTCAAAGTTTGTCTTTGTATTTTCTTTTCATATTTTTATATCTAAAAGCACGCTACACACACACAGCATATGAAAACAATGCTTTTGCGGGCATAGACTAATCAATAAATCCATTGACAAATACCGTCAGAATGTTACAGAAAATCTGTAATCCACGCTTCCCTCTGCAGAACGACACTAAAGCGAAATGAGTTTACAAAATCACCCAAAATGTCAGGGAAAATTTAGCGTTTCCACTCATCCCGTCTGGTGAGGTGTGTCTTTTTTTTGTTGGTTTTTGTTATCCCATTGTACAGCAGCCGTGATGCGCACTCAGCTTTCGTAGCTGACTTGACCGCTTCGGCAGCTTCCTCCCCCACTACGTCCAGTACCAGACCGAAATATCTAGTTCAAAATAACTCCTGAGAGCAACAGCTTCCGTTAATGAAGTCAAAAACATTTCATGCCTGTTGAAATATTTTTGTGTTTGAAAATGGGAGCAAATCTGATCTACTGCGTGTGAATGCATTATTGTTAATGTCAGTGTGTGTGCATGTGTGCGTGTGTGTGTGTGTGTGTGCTCACCATGACAGATGTTCTGTATTTAGAATATGAATTCTTAATTTTTGCGTATGTATTGTTTGTTTGATTCATGGACCGTGTACTGTACGTAGCACACTTCTCCCAGAAGAAGATCCCAATATGGCTGACCTGTATACAAGATTATGTAATTCTAGTCTCAAGTGAGCAAGGGGCTCTGCGCTCACGTCTCTTTTTGCCAAGGCTTGATGATTCCTCTGACGTTCTCAAAGTTAATAATTACTATAAGCTTTAACTGTCGAAAAAAAAAATGGTTTCAGGAAAACCGCCAAATATTGACAATGAAAGTGTGTGAAAAACACGAACCTTCCATCGATACTACACACAACACCCCCACACCCACACCCACAAAAACACCAACACACACACACAGGCACACTTAAATATATCACGCTAGAAGCAGCTAAGAGGAAAAACCTCTCCCCCCCGTGGACCGGCTCCAACACAGACATACATTCACAATTCCTTTAAAGATCCAAAGAGCACTCACCCATAGATACGCTGCGTCCATCCTCCGCTGCCGCTTTGCTCAAACACTAAAGTAATATGCCTCCGAGCCAGAAGTAGGCCAAGGACAAGCGCTGGTCACCTAAGCGGGCTAAACCCAAGCAGGAGGACGCAGATCACGAGGCTGGCGACTCAGAAGTGGACCAACTTTCTTTAGAACTGCGCCATTGGAATCGCTGGATGTTACTGGACACATTTGCTTGGAGGACTTTTCAATTCATTCAGTTGACTCGACGAAATCAATCAGTCTTTTTTTTTTTGCTTTTGCAAGGAAAAGCTATTTAGCGTTGTTCGTGTATTAAAACAATTTGGCGCGTCGCCTTCTACCAAAGAAGAACTTTCATTCTCCCGGTCCAAAAATACTCAGCGAGCAAAAGAACCGAGAGAACGTTTGTGAGCCGACGAGGCCAGGAGACACCCACAGGTGTCTGCACACTCGCTCCAGGAAGTGTCACTTATTTGGGGTGTTGTTAAGGGGAATCATTGTGAGGCAGGTTTTTGGCAGCCCTGCCTGCTCTCAGTTTTTTTTTATTTTTTTACGGCATGAATTTCCCTGCAGCTTCCCCCGAAGTAGACTGTACTCAGTGCAGGTGATGACTGCGGCGCCGTGCGAGCTCCTCGCGAAAACGGGCCTGCCGTTTGCTTCCCGGGATTCTTAGTGTGACCCGAGGCAGATGTTCACCGCTTTGGCTTTCGTACAGTATGAAGCTTTTTGTTTCCGAGCGACATGTTTTAGTTTTAATGTGCACGTGGCGCTGGAGCTGTACACCTGCTAAAAAGTGGCTGACCTGGGGGGGGGGAGCATAAGTACACAAACCATGGAGCCACGGGGACCACACAGCTGTGCATTTGCATCTGTTTAGAATCCCTCCTCTTTAGTCACACGTCTTTAAAAACACAATGCAGCCTCGTTTCTTTGGCTGTTGATTTTGACATTTTGAAAAAGGGCAAAATAATGTGTAGCGGATGAATCATTCCCAGCTTTGGAGCTTTTTCTAAAGCCCCCTCAAGCCTTACGTATTTGTCTAGAACTTGTCACAAACATGTAATTACATGAACAATAAGTTTTTGTGGGGATAGGTGTTTAAGAATAAAACAAATTCAATAACACAGTGTGGGTGTTGTTATCAGATTTGACTTTGGAAGCCTCGCAACACCAGCAGACCACCCCTCATCTGCCATTACAATCTGGATTCAAATATCGCAGAATTCTGATTGGTTCATAGAGATGCGCGGCACCCCCCCTTTTCCAACGGAGCCCCGCCCACTCTTAAAACTGAGAGAAAGCCATAGACAAAAACACCAATGGGTAGAATCAAAATAATTAATAACAATCAAATAGTAACTGACGGAAAAACAAGCACGCAGCTCTGGATCGCTCAGAGTAAGAAGTTCATTGAGAAAATGAGGGATTTTTTGCTACTCGTGAGGAGGGTTTGACGTGGGCCTTCACAGAGCCCGGCATGGCCGCTTCTCGCTGCTCACGCCGACCGAGGAGGGTTTGCTGTCTCGCAGTGCCTACACATACCAGCATGCTTAGCACATTAGCGATGAGTCAGCTGTGAATCTTCAAAAAGAGCCTTTTTGGTACTGATTAAAGCAAAAGAGGGCTGCTGACAGGACACCTCGCACCTCGCACACAGGGTGTCAGTGACGAATGCGCCGACCCAATCACCGCGTCGAACGCGAAAAGCCACTTCATCGGCATCTTGACAAATAGGTTAGACACCGACTAAATAATGTGTGTCTTCATCGCTCTGGTTAGCCTAGCACTGCTTCTGCCTACCAGGTGGGGATGAGTGGCAGCCCGAGCCCGAACTTCTTGACCTCGGAACGCGTCGTGGAATGTAAAGCACACACAAGCCAGACCTCGGAGAAACTTAAGGAGTTGTTTGACCGTCAAAGATGCTTCTCTGAAGTCGGACTGCTGAAAAAAAAGGAATCCCAAACTCGCCCCGGAGTCGTTGATATGTCAGATGACGTTGAAAGTAAACCGGGCTGCCACGGAGAAGACTGAAAAAGTGTTGTGGGTGTAATACAAATGTCAGCACCATGACTAATGAATGCAGAAAAATCTCTCAAAGGATCCTTTAGCTTTAGGTTTATCTGTAGATTACGCCAATCAAAAGCACACATTCAAGACAAAACGGTTCAATCACTGCACCAAGTTCTATCTTATGATACATTTACTGTAGTGGATTTTTTAATGCAATTCAGTACTTCTACTCCACTACAGCTCAGTGAGAAGTACTGCACTTTGATTGCACTTATTTGACATATTAGTTACTATGTAGGGTACTTTACAGATATAATAAAATAAATATCATACCAAGTAGTATAGCAATTCCTAAATGTCTAAAGAGGTTGTAATTCTCCACCTTTAATACTCAAAGTGATGAAACCCTATACATAGTATATTCATACATACATATAATATATTGATATAGTTCTACCGTAAAGGTTACCGTCTATTTAACTAACGGGGAACACTAAAGCATGTTGCAAGTATCTGAATTTCCATTTAATAAAATCCCAAGCCTTTGCATGCATGCATTTTGAACATATTACTGTTGCAAATGTCCCATATTTATTAACTTAGATTTACTTATATTTCAGTTAACTAACAGATAGTAAAGCAAAGTACAGAGTTTATAACTTTATTACATCTAATCCGTGAACTTGCCAGTGATAAAAATGCTCCTTATCTTCGTGATGCGGTTGAAGTGTGATGTATTATTATATGGAGTTGATCGCCACCTCTGGGCGAAGGACTGCATTACAACAAATTCGGAATTTCAGATTTAAAAACTAAAGGCAAATTATGAGATTATTTCTCATTTCAACTTTAACTGCTACTCATGTTGTGGAGACACAACACTTAAGGGCGGGCATTAACGATGGCGTGATTGAGGCATCATTTAATGTTAAATTGTCCTCACAAAGGCCACCGCACAGCAGGAGAAAGCACACGTGTAAATAATTAAATGAGCAAAGTCCCCATTGCTGCTTTAGATTCCGGGTGGTGGTTTTGTGCGTTTAGAAACGCTGACACACACAGCCATTGTTAATGTCAACACCTGCTACGAAGACTCACAATGTCCGCTGTGACCGTCAGCCTCCAACCGTGTTGTCTTAATATTTTTTCTCTTGAAGTCGTCTTTTTAGGGATGTGGGATGTGTCACCTGGGTGCAGCCAGCAGTAAACGGGGTCGTGCTTCAGGGATGAGTCCTAAAACCTGGAAGAGTAAAACAATGTTCTCTCTTGGTTCCCCCGGTCACATGTAAATGTATTTTTTTTGTTTTGTTTGTAGATTTATGTTGAGCTAATAAGAAAGGCTTTTGTGGAAGAGGTTGGTGTGAAACGCCAAATTACAAGCTGAAAATTTGTGGTAAAGTTGAAGTGCTGCAACTATAAAGCCTAAAGTGTCCTAAACCTGGATTCGACACAGAATTCAGATTTTGCAGTAATCCAAAAACCGAATGGAAAAAAACTGGCTGTTTATCATGGGAACTTTATCAATGGAAACTTTCCGGCAGGCTTACAAAAATTCATCATCCCTTCACCGCTTTATTAAGGCAAGGCTTGTTGCCACTGTACCTGTCACTTATAATATGTTGACCAGAAATTACACATACTTAGCGGGAAAGAACAATGTAAGTGCTACTCATCCGCAGCTTGTTAATGTCATCTTAAGGTATTTGTCTCTTAAAATAAATAAGTAACCAGGGTGTAAACCATGGGAAATGTTTGTGAGTCTAACGAAACCCTTTAATCTTCTGTGGTCGATAGCTTTAACACCGTGGCCAGTAAATATACCATAATCAAGATAAATAAACAATTCTGATTAAAATAAAATACACACAGAAAACACTTGAGATTCGAGTCAGATCCAGAAAACAGTTTCTTACCAACTATGTTCATTTGGTGATTGGTGCCTCACAATCCACATAAAAGACATTTAAATTACAGTGGATAATAACATGATAAGTGCGTGTTGATTTTGTTTCAGGTATAGGAGGAAGGGGATGGTGCCTCCAATGTAAAGCAAATTATTTGAGTTATTATTTTACATGGACTTGGATGAAAGTTCTAATCAGGTGAGAGAAGTCATTTTCAGCGAGTTTTCACACCTAATCCCTCTGGTAAGTGTATTTTGGTGCAAACGGAAGTGAGATGAAGAAGAGGAGTTACGGACGGATGTGCCGCGCGGTTTTTGGGAACCCAGCTCCAAGGCTGAAACAGACTCGGGCCCTTGTGAGCTGAAAGATAAGTGAAGAAGCGCATTAATCATTTATACCACTAGGACCGTGTTGCCAGAAGAGAAAAAAACAGCAGCGAGATAACTCATTGATGTTACCTCGACAGTCCTTCTAAAAGGGAAAAGTGCAAGGCCGTGGCACTTGTTTGAGAGTATCGCAGGCTGGGACCCAAGATTCTGCTGCATTGACCCCATGTGAATCACATATTTCTGAGTAAGACATATCATTTGACATCTGTTTTCATTGTTGTCTTTCATTTGGACCGCAGATTCATATCTGTCAGTTGTTTCGGTACCCAGGCCTTCTTTTTTTGTTGTTGTTTCTCACTAAGGCCCAACGCTGTACCAGTCGTCGCCTCATTTCTGTCCAAACATGTAAATGCTGCCTGGTTTGTGTGTTTGTTGCTCGTACACAAACGATTACTCACTTTACTTGTACTGTCAAAGGGTTGAAGTACAACAAGGAGCAACTCCAGCGTGAAGGTAAATCAAACTAGCGCTGCGTTAAAACCTTACAAACAGGCAAATGAATTCACGGATTCCTCTTGTTCTTTGTTTTTTTTTTTTCTTCTTTTTTCTTCCTCAAAAATCCCTAACCTCAGACGGCACATGACTCACAGAACAGTTGGTGCGATTCTTTAACGCGCGGGAGCTGCACTCTTTGTCTCACCTCACACATGTAACACCACCTGCGTAAAATAAGTACAGTTTTTACAGTTTGTGTGCAGAGTCTAGCGACACCTTGGCAGAAAACAGAGAAGAAAAAAAACAGGTTTGTCACTACGTGAGGAGGCCTATTTCCTGTCACGTCTGGCTGGTCTGTGATCATTTCTTGTGAGTTTCAATGAAACATGTAATACTAATGTTGTCACTGACATACTGCACAGCCACAAAATAAAGTTATTTTAGGCCCGATAATTGTCAAATTAGGACCAAAGACCAAAAAAACAAACAGGAGAAGACGAATAGCTTACAAAGCGCCGTTATTGTCTGCACTTGTCAACCATCTGCCTGCAGCCAGTTTTTGAAGATGTGAGGCGAGAAGCTCTCTGCAGCGCAAACTAACTTTGCATTACAAAATGCTGCAAAATGTTGGCCATTTTAATTGTAATGACCATTCATTTTATCTCTCACGAACATAAAACGTTACAAGGGACAAAACAAAGGCGCTATGT
Source organism: Pungitius pungitius (assembly GCF_949316345.1). Lineage (NCBI taxonomy): Eukaryota > Metazoa > Chordata > Actinopteri > Perciformes > Gasterosteidae > Pungitius > Pungitius pungitius. The sequence continues at coordinate 13,538,492 of NC_084915.1, read as the reverse complement.
TTCCTGTGGTTTCTTTAGAACTGGAAATATGTGAAACGCGAAGTACAACGAAGTGGATAGGTGCCATTGTTGTAGCTGCTGGCTGGCACCCAGACTACCTTGGCATGCATGCAAAACAATGCATGCTCCCAGACGCCGCTTGCATACAGTTTGGCGCCCTTTAATCCGATAGCCACAGCAACCTGGGAGCATTAAGGTGGGGGGGAGGAGGGGGGGTGTCTGTGACGTGGAATCACACATGCTGTACATTCACCCTCGTAAAAAACAAACAAAAAAAAAACACTTGCATCAGCCGCCACGCCGCCGGGGTGGCACAAGGTGGACGGGAATTAAGGTGTGTCTCAGTTGAGTCATGCGTGGACGGGCGCGCTGGAATTCACCGACGGGGGTGAAGGCGCCATGTTCAGCGTGACGGGTTCAAACGAGGCGCACAGGTCTGTTCTGGGCAACTATGCGTGGATCGGTGCGGCCTTGCCCCAACGCCACGCCTGAGTCTAGCGTGCCGCTGAGGAGCTGTGGAGCCACTCGCGGGAACTCGGCGACCGGTGGTCATTTTAATTTGGTGTTTTTTTTTTTTTTTAATCCCACGGCACAGAATGAACTGCTAATATCTATGGCTGACAGAAAACTAAACTTTGACCCAAAGCGTCTCCTGGAGTGCGTGGAAGTAGGAAACAATGAGGGGGAATAAATAGAGCAATCCCAAGAAAAGCCCTGCTCCTTTGTGCACATTAACGGGTTTCCTCTAGGTGGGTTTAAAACAAAGCATGCTTAGAAAGCTACAATTTTGGACGGAAATAACATTTTAATTGCACTGTAAATTGAATGAAAACTAATTCCACCCGCCATAATCCAGTTTGCATGTTGTGGCTCTCTATCCAACCAGTAATGAGTAGTCCAGTTAATGACTAGGCCGAGGGCCATTCACTGGAATATATTAAAATAGAACAAGATATAAAAGGATAGGACCCATGAGTGGACTTGTACAATAATGTTTTCACTCATACAGAAGCTGTAATGATTTATTTCCAAGTTGGGGATAATAGATTGTCTAGTTTTTCAGACCTAAACAGTAGCTTGCAAACCTCCATCTGAGTAAAATGTTCCTCTTTTTTTTTTCAATATGTGAATGTGTAATAGATTTTTTCCAAAGAAACCAATTTTAACACCAACTAAGAACATATTACTGAGAGGCACCTCCGAGCCATCAGAGATCATTCGCGAATGAGGGAAAATCTAAAGCACAGAGCGTATTTGAATAGGCCGAGGGCAGCATAGACGTGGAATGAATGAATGAAAGCATAAATAATGAAATAAATGCCCATAAAGAGGAGTCATATTGCTGCCCTCTGTTGGTTGTATTTAAAGCTGAGCGAGACATGACTTGACCTGTCAATGTGAGGTCACTGTTTTGGCACACTGAACATTTCTGCTGTGGCAAGAATTCTGTTTCCCGGATTTAAATGAATGTTTCTTTGGGGTTGCTAAAGGTAGGTTGAGGTTTAATCAAAAAAAAAAAAAAGATAGGTAGGTAGTTTTTCACTAAACTATAAAGCCTTTCAGAGAATATACTTTTACTTTAATATCTATCAGTGGACAAAAAAAATAAAGAGGACCCCAATGTGTGGATTTACCTTAGCTGGTGACAGTTTGGAAATGTTATTATGTTATATAAGACACAAACTAAAGGCTAAAATTTGATTATTTATATATTTCTTAGGTAGTATAGTTTTGAAAATCTAAATTTTAAACTTCACTTTGGTTTCCTTGACTGAACTGTTCATGTGGAAAAACATTTACAGAACTTTTAATTCAAAAATAAGCATTATTTGTAAAAGAATGAACGGCATCCAGGTTTACAGGTGACAAAGTGATGGTCGTTTGTTCCTTCATTAAAGGGTCTAAGCCAGTATTCAGGTGTCTCATTCATACTCCACACTGTTGTGCTGCAAATACTTAACTAAGACATATTTCCTATGTTTTGTTATGTGCTGGTTTATGGTGTACACACACACACACACACACACACTCACACACACATGTATAATGACAACCTATTCTCATAAATATACTTTTTTTATTAATTTACATTTTTAATTATTGTGAAGATTTGAAATTGTATCCTAGTTAAAAAACGCGTATCATCCTCAGCGAAGTCCTTGCCAACCTTAAGTGACCTTACTCCTCAATTATTAACAATTTCTATATATAAATATATATATATATATTTTCTCTTCAAACATATTTTTATACAGGCTCGGAGATTTTGAGTGCATTAATTAAGTGAAATCAATCACTTATAGTATATTTTATTGTAAAACCTATATTTGTGTTGCAGTTTATTTTCATGTTAATAATCTAATAATAAATATCTTTTACAAACATAATTTATGTTTTTATTGCACTGCATTAGTAAAGAAAACATGCTTCCAAAATGCCTGACTTATTATATTCAGTATATACTCAGTATATTCAGTGAATGCTCTTTGTATCTGTAACAAAAACCCACATACATACATAATCTACGCATATTTTAGGGGTTTTTTTTCGTGGTGGCAACGACAGACCATAAAGACCATGTCCGGTCAGACGTGCAAATCACTAAGAACCACCCCTGAAACAAAATGTTCTCAGCGTGGAATCCTCCCTGCACGTGTTGCGGGATGAGCCGTGTTAATCAAGCGGGATTTCGAAAACACAATCCGGGAAGGCGTGCACCACACGGAAACCGGATTTTCATGTCCACGGTCCCGAGAATAAAAAAAAAAAATAACACAGAATTCTGACTCTTAATTGTGGTCAAAAGCATTTTTTGAAACGTGCCCCGTCACCACGCATCGCGGAGCTGCGCATCGTGGCCGGTGGCGGCGTTCCACCGGCGTCCCTGCGCCGCTCCTACGGTGTTCCTGCTTAAACTAGGTCAAAGCAGTGACGGAAGGGGTGTCCTCCGCTGAACCCGCGGTATTAAAATCCACATGGCAGCCCTGCAGATGGCGCGCACATTCAACTGAGCGCCCACGGGTGCTCGCGGCGGCGCACACGCAAACAAATGTGACCCGGAGCCGTTTCAGCCCGCGGAGACGACGGCGACTGTCCGAAGCGACACCTCTCCTGCCCCCCCCCCCCCCCCCCCCTCCACCCGCACAGCCGGGAAACAGCGGCAGTTCAAGAGTGCGGTTCTTCTGAAATAAATAAATAAATACATTATTAAGACGGTTTTTTTTAAAGCGCCCAGGAGTCCCCTCGGGTTTATAGGAGGTAACCTTATTTGACCTCTTTGTCGAGAGCTTGTTTTTCAAGATGCGGAGCTGCTTACACTGAACATCCTGTACCCGCCACACATGAATGAATAATCTAAACTAATATATTTAAAGTACATCTATCATACTTAACTATCCACGTGGTTCATTATTCTGATCTGAACTACAGACATGCGTGTGCGTACACACGCACACCTGTCACTGTCTAGACAAGGAGGGGGTATTAAGCCGGTGTGTGTGTGTGTGGTGGGGGTGGGGGGGGGGATCCCTTATGACCCATTAGGCTACTGCCTTATTCTATGCCAACCAGAATTTATCTCAAGGCGTTGGATAATGACAAAAAAAATCAACAACAACAAGGGAGAAAAAAAAGCTATCGCTCCATCAAACCTGATTGGCCGGTTGAACCGACGCGATCTTTTTTTTTTTTTCTCCCCGCTCGCAAACTCGAGGTCAGCTCGGGACGTTAAAAAATAAATAAATGAGAAAATAGAAATGCGTAGAAAGTAGAAGACACGGCAGACAATCTAGCTTGTTGGTAGCGGAAATGATTGACGGCGCCGCCGTCCAATGGGAAGCCGCGGCGCAGCTGTCTCACTGTACTGGCAGAGCCGGCGTCCAATGCGAAGTTCAGACGCGTGATGGACACATAACTGACAATTCCCCCTGTCCTTTTTGTCCAGACCGGGGGAAGAGATTTGAGTCCATTCACAATTGTGAACGCTGATATTTCCGACAGCCATTGTTTGGAGCCCGAACAATACAAAACACACCGGCTGCTAAATAAATTCACGCTGATAAACGGCTGGTTAATGTGCGCTGCTCGCGCTCACTTCCAACCCGTTTTTCTTTCTCTCTTTTTTTTTTTTTTTTTTACACCACTTCCTATTTAAAACCTCGCATTCATACGTTCGCTGCGCTGCCGCTCGGGCAGGAGCAAACTATGAAAAAACACCTCGAGTAGGAGGAACATTACTACTACAACTACTATTACTATGACTCCCACCACCTCCAGAGAGAGACATAATGGAGCGGCGTTCACCGTCCCACCGCGCTCCTCGCGATTGGGGCACAATAATGTTTGACGGATTTCTGATCCAACCCCAAGATAGTGCACTGCTCTTCCAATAGCAGCTTTAAGTGAAAAGGCGTGCCTGCACCCCCCCCCCCCTCCCCCCCACACGCACACACACCCTCCGCCCACCCCCCGCCTCCTCGTCCTCGTCCTCCTCCTCCTCCTCCACCCCTCAAAGTACTCGATGTATAGTTAAAAAATGGGAGGGCACACTTGAACCGAGCTGCTCTATGAAGGTAGGCTGCAGCGTGTGTTTATTGATGAGATGAAAAGAAGATGGAAGTGAGAAATGAAACAAAGTAAAGGAACATATTAAAAAAAAAAAAAAAAAACTATCCGCGCTTCGTCGGGGGAAAACAGGGGGAGCCGTGGAAACACTGTCGCCACTTTTTGAAAGAGCTTCGAAGTGCAGGTAAGACGCTGAGAAAAGTAGGAAAAGGGATGGGTCTTTGCAATATCTGTAACGCAATTATAACGGGGGGAGACGTTTGAGGAATTTGCCGTGTAAGAGGAGGGGGGCGGTGGGGGAAACATGCCCGCAGACTTTCGGCTGATGTGCATGAAATACCGCTGACTTCCATGTAGTTGTGGCCGGCTTTACCGAGCAAAAATTGAGCTCTGCGTTATCGCAAACTTCCTTCTCTTTTTTCCCCCCGAGGATCTCAAACATTAAACAGTAAAACGCGACGGCGGCTTACGAAATAAAATGCAAGTCGCTCGTGTTGGGGGGGTTGGGGAGGGGGTAGTTTTGTCTGCCAGAGGTTTTGTTGTCCATTTATATTCGACCCCCCCCCAAAAAAAATACGCTCTGCCCTGGCATGACGCGAGTTTCCCCATCTGTCATTATTCTCAACGTGCCCCTTTTACCTTTAGCCCAACACTTTCGGATTTGCCCGTGAGCCGCGGTAAGGGGGTGTTGGTGGTGTTGGTGGTGTTGGGGGGGGGGGGGGCACTCACTTGAGAACAATACTCGGGGCAAACTGTCCACAGGTCCGATTCTCTCAATCAGCCGAGGAAGCGCCGCGGTGCTCGTTCACGCTTCGCTCTCCGAGAGCCCGGAACCGCTGTGGCGGCCGACGTGCGCATTTTGGCTTTTTTAAAAAAAAATTTTTTTTTTAGGTCAGTTATTTGAACCGAGAGGAAACGCGTTTTCATCATCGCGGCCAGTGCCCACGGCACACTCTCGCTCCGCGGATACATTCTGCCCCTAAAATACATTTCTTTTCAGCCCTGTTTGAGAACTTGCCGGAGAAAGAGGAGCTCGGGTGTTTGGAAATATACATCGCAGCGGCTCCTGCACGGCGCGTGTGCAGACAGATGTCTCGCCTAGATGCATTTTTTTGTAATGCATTAATATAAATACGGCGTGGTATTTTAACAGATCGGGGGGCATGCTACAGCTAACATTGAGTCCCGAAAGGTAATCCAACACGGGATGTTCCGTTGAGATAAATCACAACTAAAATCCAGCTGGACTCCGTTCCGGGCTGATTTTTTTTTTTTTTTGTTTTGGTGCCATGTTTCCCCCAAAATGAATGATCTCTTTAATGGTCGCAATCCGCTCTTATTCCGTGCTGACAGTTGGTGAAGATGTTCGCGGTGTGCGGGTGTTTTGGCAAAGGGTGGCCTAGATATGTGCCCATGCTCATGCTGTAATTAAAGTTGCAGGAGATGCTTCCTGCGTGTCTTTTTTAGACATTTTGTTGCAAAATATTCATGGGCTAACTCGTGATTGCTTCCTGCCTATTAGATGGCAGCGTAGAGACTCATCCCCCCCTTGAATAAAGTTAAAATACGTATATACGTCCCGCTTTGGCGCCATTAAAAAATAAATGGAGCAATGACTGCCCAAAATTCACAGGAAGGCCCGTTGGGAGTTAAGCCGGAGGTGCATGTCTTGTTCTTTTTAGGCTCCATCTATCCTTGCGAGATCGTGCGCGTCTCTCCGTGCGTGCTTGCGTGCATGCTCGCGTGCGTACGCGTTTGTCCGCGCGTGTGTGTGTGTGTGGCAAACAGATGTTGTCCCAAAGCGCCCGGCTTTGTCCGATAAAGAGAGCAATACAGCGCATTCCTATTATAAGCGATGATCTCTACAATACGTGACGTGTCCTCTTATAGGCACGCGCAGGCTCGCGCACGTAGCGCCAGAAGTTGTGAGCAGGCATAAAGAGACGTATGTCATGTCGGAGGTTGACTCCAGCTGTGGTCCTGGGATGTGGTACCTGAGTGTGTGTGTGTGCGTGCGCGCGCGTTCATACCTTCTCACTTTTGTTGTAATCCCCCCCTTCCTCCCACACACACACACACACACACACTCCTCCCTCCTCCTTCATTGAGAATACGTTTCCACAACTTAAATGTGCTTCAATCCTATAGGCTTGGTTATGTAATGCAAGGCTGCGCTGGATGGTGTGTTTTCTGAATGGATACATCGGCGAGGCAGAAATACAGCTTTGCACTTTGGTGTGAGCTCTCCGCTGTGCATGCATTTACAAATCTGTACTACGAATTGGAGCATATTGATTGGCATGCCGCATGTGGGTGAGTACAAATTATATTGTCACGGAGGGCACACTGGTTGGAATACCCTTGACCTGAAAAGAAAACTCCACGCCAACTTAATACTATGTATTTCTGGACATTTCATTGTTTGGCAGGCTTGGAGGGCACTTGTCTTCTGGGTGCTCTCATCCCGGCTGGATGTGAAAAAAATGAAAAGATTGATCAGGCCAGAGAGGTGTGTTGTTGCTGAGAGAGGCACAGCCGACGTGTGCGTTGGGGGGGGGGGGCGTTAGTAGTCCAGCGCATCCGGCGCCCAGTTGCGTCTCCGTTAGGTCACTAATGAGCACATATATGTATGTATTCCACATGTACATTAATATTCACAGTGTTTGAGCCCTCGCCATTTGCCAGCTTTCTGTGTCACGGCTAAAACCCACCCATGACTAATGAATATTTAAGAGCATGTCTGCAGACCAAGGAAACTCATTATTATATGGAGGAGACCCAGCAGATAAACTGTAGACCTCCTCGTACCAAGGAGGGGAGGGAGGGGGGGGTGAGGGGGGTGGGTCAGTTAATCCACCCTCGGCAAATCAATCGTAATTTTCTTTTTTGGCTTCACCATCCTTCACTCGTCCTCTGTTCCGCAGCTCTCTCTCTCTCTCTCTCTCTCTCTCTCTTCACATTCGGCCATTTATTATTGACCAACAAACTCGCACTATGTGTCCACAGCATTCAATTTTGAAATGTTTCTTAGTCGCCCTTTCGCACATTTCTCCCACCCGATTATTTGGGTTTCCTCAAGTGATAATGTGAAATGAAACCATGCCGTACCATCGTAATGAGTGCTTCTTTGGAAGGGACATGTAACAATCGTCTTGTACTGTACTTGCACACAGATGGCGGGTCAGTATTCCAAATCATTTCCAAGCGCAGCGGAGGCACTTTTTTCCCAAATATTATAAGACAGGGACATCTCTCTGACGCCACTCATTTGTGAAGTTATTCCTTCACGGGGCATTTACCTGGTAATTATGGTACCTACGTAATTACATGTAAAGATACATGTTCAATACAACTGTCTGGAAAATATTTTGAGGCGCCGCGTGTTCTTTTTGTACCTGGAGACGTGAAAGAGAGCACTGAATATGAACAGAATTCACCTCAAATCAATACTGTGCAGCGAGATATATCATTTCCAAAGTTGAAATTTTAAATTGTGTAAATTCAGTCGCAAATTTGAGAATCTTGGAATTGTAATTATTAAAATAAATCCTGTGTGCAGCCCACGGGGATCTTTACAGATCAATTTATATTCATTTTGTAAACCATATTTCTAAACTTGGCTTTTTACCTTATTATAACAAAAGACATAAGAAAAATAAAGAATTATGCACTTGAGTCCATCTTGGCACTTTGTCTACCCCAGTTGAACATATTTGGCAGCCATTTTGGGAATGCAATAGAGATCCATCGATATAATGAGCCACTTTGTGGAATGCATCCAGAATGTCACAGTGCTTGTTAACTGCTTGGCCTTTTTGTCTCAGACAGTGTTTATCCCCTTTCCCTCCTTTTTTGTTCTCGTATAATTCTCGTGAGAAGAATATTCCCCCATGGTGCAACACCAATCTTTGATGTGATTGCCAAGCGACACTGTTTTCAGGTGCACGTCTTAAAGTTATTGTTGGGTCCTATAATGAACTTCAGCGTAGCCTGTAAGCCTTAAATAGATTTTCAAGTTCAAATGTTTAACAATAAGTTTGTCACATGATGTTAATTGCAATACCGCATTTGAGTGCCCGCTTACCATGACAACCCTAAAATAAACCTCAGATGTCTCTTAAGCTCCAGTCTTTATTAAACATGTCATGCATATTAATCTCCCTCATATCTCTTGATTATAGTCAAATATAATCTCATAATTGACTCCTAGCTTACTCCACCTAGTCAGCATACATTGATTATTTTTTACGCAACCACAAATTATTTGCTGGCTTGTTGGCTCCTGGCTAACATAAAGTGTTTTTCTTCTTTACATACCTTTTTTTTTATTTGTAAAAAATACTATACATAACACCATACGAACTTGTAAAACAGATTGAGAATGAATCCAAGTCGTCGTCGTAATTAAGGGGAGAATTTCCCCTGCAGCTGCATTGTGCATCACAGAAATGCAGTTACAATGAGTTATGGCAATTTCTCCCCTGGAAAATAATACGCCTGGTTTAACTGGAGGGAAAATGTTTCTTGTTTATTGATGATCATTTTTCCAGGATAAATATATTTTGCAAGTGGTCACTTCTGCATACTTAATGCTTGAAGCAGTTATATGTCGTATTTGTCAATTCATCGAGCAAGAGATTTTCAAAATACTGCGGCTTTTAGTAAATTGGCAGTTAGAGTTACTTTTATAAAACTGAATTGCACTCAAAACCCAATTATTTTAAGAGCTTGCAGCATACAAAAAAACTGACAAACAAAAAACTTTTAATCATGTGGGGTTTTTTTTTTAAAGCATTTTTGTTTTGCAATCTTCCCTCCCTGCAACTATCACAGGAATGTGTAATGAAAGCTCACATTGAGACCAAATATATACATATGTACGGTTCCCATGCTTTTTGTCAGGCAGTTTTTATTCCATTCTAAATCTTGGTAATATCCTTGTGCAACATTTTTTTTTATTTTTTTTTTTACGATTCATTATTTAATATTTCCAAAACATAGTTGATTCCTGCAACAGAATGGGCACACATGAGATCGGAGTCAAACATCCATTCATTGAGAGAATTCTTTAATGGACATGAATCATTGGACAGAAAGCGCAGTTAGCTGGACTGCAGAATACCTTCAACTGTCTGGGAGAAGACCTAAAAGCTGTATACCCTCCCATTACATAGAGAAGGGGGAGGGGGAGGGGGGGTGGGGGGCTGGGTGGGACATACATGGGTGTCATCTTCATGCCCATTCATGGATATTCACCAGTTGAAATCTCATTACCAACCACATGGTCAGCTCTTTACATTCCAGGCCCAGATGCTTTAGTTTTTTTTTGTCTCATTCCGGAATCCATATGCAATGATGCACTCACAAGATACAGGTTTCACAAATACAGCTTGGTGTAAGAAGCACACAGAGAAGACACGGATATGTGCATCCGTGTACGATGCTGCGCGGGAAGAAGGCACGCGGGATCTTTGGTCTCCGCATATACAAGAGTTGACCCCGTGGGGTCAACCTGAAGCACATGTTCAACCTGAGGTCCTCTAGTCACACAGAGTTCATGTGTGTGTGTGTGTCATTTCTCAACGTATAGCGAAAATCTGTAGTCATTTGCTTGTGTTTGAGACTACTCATAAGATTATAATGTCATCAATCCCAACATGCATGTACAGGAGATATAAAATCTCCCCCCGTCACACGTGCATCTGGTAGAGCACCGGAATGAATGGCTTCTTGTTAAATATAATTGTCATAAAATGTTGTCTGGTACGTTACAAAACGTACAGTACAAACGCGATCCGGTTGTGGGCGTAGCCGTGTGTTTCCATTACATGTTGATACAATTGCAAACAGACTCTTGATGCACGCTCCTTTTGTGTCCTCGGCGCTGCTCTTTTTTTCATTAGAAGTCATCTCGTTTGAGGAATCAAACCAGAGGTTTTTTACCACAAGCACACAAGTCGTTTTGTACGCGTTGTATGTCCGAATACGCATTTGGACTCGCATGTCAGAGGCGAGCCTTTAAACCTAATTTGTATTCCTCCTCGTGAAGCACACACACACACACACACACACACGCAGGGCCGGGCATTTAACTGATGTGAAAAATGTTTCCTAGATTCTAATAGCGAACTTGTATGTTTGCCAAGGTGCATGCGTGTCCTCAGTTCACCCTGCTACCCATATGGTTTTCCACAAGTCATGGTGAGATCACTGCTTAGTTGAAAAGGGGAAAGCATCTAAAGAGGGTTAGAGAAAAATGTAAAACGTAACAGAGACTTTCAAACATGCTTTACAGAGAGTAAGTGCCGTGTATATTCTCTGCGTCTCCCTTGGCTTGGGGAATACTTTTTAAGCCTCGTGGCAGAAAGCAGCGCTCGCAGCAGCCAAACTGTTAAGACTGTGCACAGCCTTTTTCAATGTACATTGGTATGCTCTGTGCAATATTTACACAATGGTGTTTGTGTTGGGTTTTATCACTAAATGAAGAGCGCTGGAAGTCGTTCCACGGAATCCAAGGTGGGTTTTTTTCTTTCCCTTTTATTGCCTAAGTCGTTCCTTTTTTTTTGGTTTTGTTTCTGACTGCAGCCTACTGGAAATCACTGTCATAACATCATTTTAAAGAAATTCTTAAACAAAGAATTTGCTTTTTAAATTGTTTTTTTTTTTTTTTTTACTGTAAAAATCAAAGACTTTTTTTTTCTTTGATACTGTTGACTTTGTTTATTGCCCTGAAAAGAACCTTGATGAAGACAGATTTCAAAGTCCTTTATGAAGCTGGAAAGCATTATTCATTGGAATAAGGGAGAACTTTGCGATTGTCAGGCTGTTGCAGTGATTAGCGACAGTTGGCCCACTTGATGCAGGATCGTAGACAGTATAAAACATGGATGTCACCTCAGACAGTTGTGAAGCGCACATGGGAGGGTGTGTGTGTGTGTGCGCGTGTGCGCTGTTGTTGTCTCTTGTCACTGCATCGTGGGTTGAGCTGAGGTGACGGAGACGGCGGGCCGCGCCCTTAATTATAACAAACTTTGAGCCTTGATGCAATTTATACGGGTTGTTTTTCAAATCTGGGGAATCTTGGCCTCAGAGAAAGTTTTAACGTGGGCGTGTATGGAGATCGACCTCAGGAGGCGCAGTGTTCTGCACTTCCGCTTTGGCGGCCGGTACTCGGGACACAAAGGCGCAGCGGGGGAGTGTGTGTGTGTGTGTGTGTGTGTGTAAAACCTGTTTATCAACAAACAAATGGCAAAAGGATTTTCACGGTTAATCAAAGTTGCTTAACGTGTTGTAAAATACATTTGAATCATCACGATTCTGGTAATGCAGTTTTTACCACCCGGGTCACATTTTCAGGACAGGTGTAGCGAGATGGTTACGCCCACGTCATATTAATGGGACTCAACGTGAGACGTGGAATAAAAAAAAACCTCACGGCAGCTATGTACACATCAAGCGGATCTTTCTTTAATCGTTTCTACGAGGCGATGCGGTGAAGGCGTTTTTGACAGAAATGTCTTAAATGGCCTTTGACTGCAGTCTCTGCAGCTTGCTGATGTCTCAAGGTCCATTCATCCGCTCGGTCTCATTTCTTTCCCACTCCTGTTCAGGGCCGTTTCGACGTATCTCAACATGCATTCAGAGGGAGTCGGTGCACCAACCTGTGCAGGTCGCACTCACTCACAGAGGGAACAGGAGGAAGCCGGTAAAGGTGCTCCTTTTTAATCAACACTAAAACCCTCGTTGCTCAAAGACGGTTGGGGAAAAAAAAATCACCTCAGTTGAACAGTGACGCCACAACTGACTTAGAAGGGGCCAGGCGATTATAATAAACGGAGCTGATGGCCGGTCGTGTCGTGTTGACTCAGAGGAAACAACCTATTGTTGATTCTTCTTCAACTGAAATGAAGAACATGGTCAAACAGAACTTCTATAAGTTGTTTCACTGTCGTACAAGGCCACAAATAGTTTGCGGAAGTGTGCACTACAGATTAGACACTTGGTACAGAGTGATAAGCCTCAAGCCGTGCTGTTAAAGACGTATAAGAGGTACAGAAACACAGATGCATACATTTTTAACCCTGATACAACAAAGAATGTACACTAACTCAAAGGTATAAACACTGAAAATGAGCTACAGGCAGCTTCCATGACAAAAAAAAGGCAGGAGGCATCACTTCAGAAGCACGGCGAATGTTTCGGCGTTGAACACACCCAGCGCCGATACCTGCCATCATGCAATTCATAATATGCTGTAGAACGACACCAGACGGCTCACGCGAGGCAGCTAACTATCCTACAGCAGGATTTCACGTAAAGTACGGACTTGTTTGAAAAGTATTGCCACAGATTGTGTTTTCTTTTAATGCATTGCGAAATAGATTGACGCAGCAGCACCAGTTTTCTGTAGTTGCCAGTGTGATACAGTCACTGATAATGAACCGGGTGACCGATACAGTGTCAAAGAAAAGTGGCTCACGTGAAGCTTCTAAGCATAAGTCGCTGTTGTTGCTTCGCCGTGTTGCACTATATGTTTGGAACACTCCGAACCGCTCAAAAATCCAGATAACATCTTTTCGACAATGTTTCTGACCCCAAAAGCGATAAAGTCCTGGTTTATTTATTCATTCTTCTCATTGAGCTTTTCTCCCATTTCTTGTGGAAAAACTGTACTTGGCTTGTTTGACAAATTTCGTCTTGCAACAGCACACTGTATCCATAATGCGTCCTAATGTGGTTGGATCGCAGCCATTCCGCATTACATTAACAGGCAACCTCACCCTCGTGCCAACTAGTGTTAATTTCAAACTGCTCCGCTGTAAGTTTAAGTCAGTGCTGCATATCTTAACCAGGCTGGGCAGGCCCCGCGGACCAGACGGGACTAAAGGTGCTATGTGTGCGTACAGGGGCACGTGGTCGGCTGCGTTTCAGTGTGTCAGCGCTACACTTTTAGATATGTCAAATGACCTGACGAGACATATATAATCTGTATTTACAACACAACAGCTTGCCAAACTAGAAATACACTACAAAGTGCTAACACCCATAAGGCTGGAAATAAGCACAGCGCGTCCCGCAATAAGTCATCTGGATCTTTGGCAGATGGCACGGTGTGTTGAAGGTCTCCGTAGTTTACCTGAGCCACGTCATGCTTTCGTATCCTGCATTGTTGTTGCCATAGCTACTATTACTTACGCACCCCGCCCCCCCCCCCCCCCCCCCAGCGCATTCCTTTGCTGCGTCAGCGTTTTAGAAGCAGGAAATGATCGGTTTTGCATGGAATTGTTTTGTGATCGGTGATCCTGTTTCAACGCCAGATACCGGGGGAGGGAGAGAGAGAGAGAGAGAGAGAGAGAGAGAGAGAGAGAGAGAGAGAGATTAGCCCGCTGCCCCTCGTAGCTCAGACCGGCTAACTAATAGTGCAGGCTGTAAAGAAAAGAAACACATGCTCCAGAAGCTCTCAGGCCGATCACATTCTCAAATGGGGGAATAACCACGTAGTTGTTGGTTTAATCCGATTTTGAATCTTATTCGGTTACAGGTTCTCTTCAGGTTTAGTTTACTTTAGGCCGTCAAAAAGCACCACGAGGGGCGCTTGGTTAGCATGTACAGGATTGATCCTGAACACACATATGTTGACCCCAGATAGATGGGACTGTTGTTAACCCATCACCTGCTCTCTGTTTCAATCATGTGTAGAAGATCAACTGAATTCTCAAAGACTTCTGTGAGGTTTTTTTAGGACCGAACGAACAAACGCGTTTTAAATGATTTGGGTTTTCACGCTCTTCTTTTCCACGACCTCCCCGGGACTCAAAGGTGAACGTGTGTGTGTGTGTGTGTGGGGGGGGGGGGCGACATTCTATTTTCATTGCTATTACCATCCCACACGTAACGCATTACAGCGCATGTCACAACCGCATTGACATTATCCAGATTTTAAAGACACGTTGCCGTCTGACCACACGCACACCGAACCACCCGTTTATTTTTTTTTTCCCAACGGGGCCCTCCGCTCTCCTTTGTTGTTTAGCGTCAAAAGTGTTTTCGTTCTGTTTCGTCTGTCTAGTGACAAACATGTCAAAGCCTATACTTAACCTAAACATCTTCAGAGGCTTCGCTGTGCACTGGGTTCCAACGCTGCTTGTTAGCAGAGCTCCCACACAATCTGCTTATGATTCAGCACAAAACCCCTTTGTCCCGTTTTATCTCCCAAGGACATGAAATGAGGAGAAACTTTGTTTTTCTTTTTTTTTTTCTTCTTCTTTTTTTCCTCAGAGATATAAAGGTGCTACAGCCGCTCCGTGCAACGCGGCACCGGTGTGTTGCACGGAGCGCGCTCGCCGGTGTAAAAAATCCGGGCAATGAAACGAGACGCAAGAAACACAAGCGCGTGCGAGTAGAACAAAAGGTGAGAGCCCGGCCTTCGACCGTGATACAGTAGTAACAGACAGAGAAGTCCTGTATGAGCAGCTTTTAAGTTCATGAAGATCTCTCAATAGGCCGCGAGGTCCTTTTTTTTTTTTTTTTTTTTTTTTTGGAGAGGCAAAATGTCCTCGATGGGTGTAGAGAGGCAGTCGCCGTCGACACTTGAGCCTCCATGATGACTCTTGAATTCAGCGTTATCCGCTTCGGGGTCAGGGGCTGCTTTTTGCAGACTTGTCGAATGATGGTTCTCTTTGCTCATTTTTCGCCGGTTCCTGAGGTATTTCTTAAAAGCGTCCTCTCCTGAATCCAAAGTGGGGTGCTGTCTTTTGTAATTGTAATGCCGTGAGCCAGCTGTGGCTGTTTGTTTATTGCCCTGCGTTCTCCTTTTGGAAGCACTAAACTGCAGTAACCGACGGCACTAATTCAGGAATGTTTGTGTTCATGAAAAAGTGTATTAGAAAGTAGATTATCCTCCCATCTGCAAATAGACAAAGGACGTGCTATGGATAACGGGTGGCGCTGGTGGGTGTGTGTTTTTCTTTCTTTTCTTTTTTTTTTTGACAGAAAATGACGAAGTTGAACAAGCTGTCCTGTCAAAAAAAAAAAAAAAATATTTAAACTGTCCTTTACTTGTGTAGCGGCGTCGCAGTGTGTGTTGTTTGTGTTTGCCCGAGGAATTTATTTGAAAGCCGCACATCCTGTCGCATTGGGGATCCGGTCCGGGCTAAACGTGTTCTCACATTGATCCCGCTCGCCTATTGGAGACATTTTAGTGGCAGGAACTAAAAACACGGGCAGTTAGATTACATTTATGGGCGCTATAAAGAGTTAGCAGCACCCGATAGTGTGCGATGCGCAACCTTACACTCTATGCTATTACTTCCACCAAGTACAGAGTAAGATTAAAAAAATAAAAGAGTTGTGATTTAATGGAATGCTGTTTCACGCCGCTTGCATATTCTTTAAGCGGCCCCCAGGGGCGGGGGGGGGGGGCTGAAACCCAAACTGTATTTTGAATGGGGGGGGGGGGGGGAATCTGAAGCCTGCGTTCTAGGTGAAGGGCCAGTTCAAAGTACAGTAACAGGACGTCTCGTGTCCCGATTGTTGGGACGACACCCGGTTGGAGCGTTGGACGTTTGGAGTCTTTCGTTGGGGATGTGACACTGTACCGTTTTTTCAGAAAGAACAAAAAAAAAAAAAAATGGAGAAGGAAGTAAAGAGTGGGGGGAAAAAAAGAAAAGCAAATGTTGTGTAAAAAAAAATCTTGGCTCAACTCGCCAACCAGCCTACGTGCTTGTTGGTGATTCTCGGTGACTGCTATAAAGGCAAATCAATTAAATTGCGAGACTGTGGGGTGTTTTCTTCTCTCGTCTCCCGAGGTGTGGGTGATTTAGGTGCATACCTTCCCTGTTAATTGCCTCACCACGTTATGGTCGAACACTCGAATATAATAAGACACACGGCACACTAAATTACTCAGATTCAATCAGCCAACACAACATTGCCGGGCTGAGATGAATATTTAGTTGCCCGAAAGAATAATTTTGAATTGTGCTGATCAGAGGGAACCACGACACAACAGCATTACCTGAGGAATTATTTGAATTCATTAAAAGTTGCTGGTGTTGACTGATTGCAGCGAGTTCTCGCTGTAAATTGTTTCGCTTGTCTTCATTGGAGTTGAATTATCAGTTTCCAGAACAACACATCACTTGATTACTGCTTATTAACATTTTCCCACTGTGTTTGACGCACATTTACATTGTTTCCATGTATCCAAACCATACTATTAAAGTATGATTTCTGGCAGTTTATACGCTAATGCTCTTGGGCTAAATGGATCATCGCAATTAAGAACCGCAACGACGGTTAAGCAGCAGCAGCAGAGATTTCAAACAAACTCATACATTATTATTAATTAGATGCAACACAAAACACTCTTGATAAAGGCAAATCTGCATTAGATTGACCGAGGAGCTGAATGCACATGCATGGACATGAGCCTTTTTCAACAATGCCCCACTGGCCCTTTTGTCTCCAGATTTAAATGCATCAAGAGGCTTGAATATGTGACTGTAGCGTGCGCTGTAAGCAGTATTTGCATATTCAGGATGTACATTATTCACGTGGCCGATACGGCTCCTTTCATAAGCACGCCTCTTATGTCTGTCCTCCGTCCCATCCCCCATCTTCCCATTTTATCCTCCCCTCCCCTCCCCTCCCCTCCCTCCCCCCCCTTTGATTAACTAATGTCCGATTCGATGCAGCGTATTCCATGAGCTTGTCACCCAATACAGGCGGCTGATTAACCTGGAGTCTGCCTGGTGAAGTTACCATCCTCATCTGCCTCGCCTCCTTTTTTTCTCTCTCTCTCTCTCTTCTTCTTCTTCTTCTTCTTCTTCTTCACCACCCCCCTCCACCCCTCCACCCGTCCTCAGTCTTTGTTGTGGCGGCAGCAGCAGAGCATGCACGGCATTGGCTGTCTGAAGCATTGTGTCTGATTTCCAGCAGACAAACTGACCTCTGGGGATTTATTGACAGCAAACTCTACAGAGGCAGACACAGAGCTGGGAGCACGGAGAGAGGCAGCCAGAGGAGGGCGGAGGGTGTTGGGGAAGGTTTGTCGGAAGGGTGGAGAGGGAGGGGGGTGGGGGGGGGGGGGGGGGGGGCAGACAGAGAGACAGACAGACGAAAGAATAGAGTTTCAACGTGATGAAACAGGAAACAGGTAGCAGCACACAGAGATGGAGATCAATACGAGGATGGTAAAATAACTCCCCCCTCTCTCCCCTCCCCTCCCCCCGATTTTGAATTTAAAAAAAATGTTTTTTTGGGTGGAGCTTTTGGAAGTGAAAGAAAATGGCTGCCTCCTACAAGGATCTAATTAATTTTGAAGGATCATCAGCCCCTTTAGTCCAAGGCAGGGTACAGGAGGGAGGGAGGGGGGGGGGCTAGGGGGGGTGTGGGGGGTAGGGGGGGGGGCAGACCCCTGGGCTGATTAGAATTCACTGCAGGTAGGCGCTGGCTGCTGCTCACCCACTGTGTCACGGCTAAAATGGAATCACTGTTGTGAGTGGCAGTCCGGGCAACTGAAGCCTGCTTCTCTTGGCCCGCTCCTTTGTTGCCTGCTTTCACCTCACTTTACCCCTCAGGCAGGTGGATTTACATGTCTGGGTTGGCGAGGGGAGCCGCAGAGAGGGAAACATACATGTTTGCATTGTCTAGCATTAGTCCCCGGAAAGAAAAAAAAAAGAAGAAGAAAAAAAAAAAAACAGGGCCCATGGCAAAAGGAATACGGTTTTATCCGTTGCTGAAAATGAATGAAAAACAAAACAAAAAGAAAAGGTCAAATATTTGCCACGGTTATGGATTCAAGCATTTGGGCTCATGTTTGTGTTCAGGAAGAAGAGGGTTCAGCACTGTATTCCTGTTGGTTTTTCAATTCGAATTAGTCAATTGTTAATTATTTCAGTGGCGGCGGCATTGTGAAGGCAAAGGTTACACCTACAGAAGGGTGTTATGGTTAGTTATTAGAACCCGTGTTTTGGGTTCAGGGTTGCATCGAGGCTCGCGGCAAACGGGCTGAAGCTTGCTGTTAAGAGCAAAAAAGCAGGAAAAAGTTACATTTTAGATTTCACCTTAAAATATAAGACGGAACAACTAACCAGTGTGTGTGTGTGTGTGTGTGTGCTTCAGTGCCAAAGAATGATGCATCTCAGTATCAAGTGATCACCCTCTGCTGCTAGACACGCTATTACTTTTCTATATCTAATCAGCAGATATGTTGGTTGACAAGGACATTTCCGAGAGAGCGAGCACATGTCTCTGCACTTCTCAACGTGGGGGCCCTGTGGCCTCAAAGCAGAGCTTCGGATGAAACCATCCTCCTATTCGGGGCCTGATGGTCTGTCACCTCGATCCCACCAGTGGAAAAACACCCGGGTGGCTTTTTTTTGAAAATCCCAACCTCGTAGTCACCTGTAGTTTCCACCTCCGGTGTGTGTTCTCAGAAGCGAGGAGGCGCGTTCAATCTGAAAGGATTCCCGAAAGAACAATACGTGCCGACATCAACGCACAGGTCTGGTCGAATCCTCACCTCGTTCCGTTCATTCAGCAACACGCTGTTGTTACTGGCATTCCTGAGGGAGCACTTGATGTTCGTGTTGTAGCCAGCGTGACAGCTACCAAAAACATTTTGACATTGTTTCCATAAAGTATGTTAGAGTGTCAGATTACGCTCATAATTCTGATCCAAACTCTCAGCCCCGAAAAACAGAGTTTGCGAGGGACTTCCACATACCTTTGAAAGCTTTGCAGTATAAATATTTGAAGGCCATTGGACTAATGTAACGGCGTTTTTCATTGGTTCAATGTATTTTTTTCTCGCTTGAATGTGGTTGGGTTTTTTTTTTTTCTCCACTTTTGAGTTGAATCCTTTGCAAGATACTGTGTGTGTGTACAGTGTGTGAAGCTTTCTGAGCACCAGCGAGCCAGCTCATCACATGCTTAACGTTGTTGAATGCCTGTCTTGTGTTTTTCAATGAATGCCTTGTGTAGTTAATTTGAGACTTTTTTTTTTCTTCTATTATCACAACTTCTAATGCCCGCTCTGCGACTGGATTAGACATTGTCTTGTTCCATTTGTGGATACCAAAAAGGGGAAAAAAAGAACAGAAAAATGTCCCCACACGCCGTCTCCGTCTTGGTGACTGAGACTTTTTCTAAAATATTTGGATCCGGTTAAATTCGTAAAGCAATTCGGATGAATTTTTCTTTTTAAAAAGGGTGTGGTTTTTTTTATTTTTTTTTATTCGCCCTGCGGGGAAGATAGCGGCAGAAGGGAAGAACTGGCTTTTACACCCGTCTTATTTTCAACCTTGGTTCATAATTGGTGGTCTTGTGCGTTCACCTCGCTTTGAAAACTCTTCACACATCTGTTGCAGCCTGTGGAAGATATTTGTGTTGCCGCGGCGCCCCGTTCACCGAGGGAGTGGCAATATCGACGAGGCAGTGTGTGGCATTAAGATTTGTCTTTGTCTTTTTTTCTCCCCCCCCCCCCCCCACCCTCCCGCACCCCCCTCTCTCCTCCAAACACTATGGCAGAGCAACACATGATTTGGACAGAGAGGACTGACAGCCTTGCCTAGCACCCGGGCCTCTGATCAGCCATCTCCACCAGCAAACTGAAGCTTGAGCCGCACTTCATCACCAGCCACACAAACACCTTCGGAACAAAACGTCATCTAACTGTGAGTGCCGCTTCAGTGTTTCTGCCTTCTACCTTTCACGCGTAAGTTGGAACACAACTTGGCGGGCAGAGTGTGGAGTATCAATGCTCGTTTCTGGAGCACACTGTCGTACTCTTTGTAAATTCCACTTCAGTCGGATAGATATATGTTACTATCAAATATGCTTTACCACTACTGTGTCATTTATTTCTGTCCTGTGTACATCTGCATTCCAAATTATAAAGCAAGTAGTTTCCCCGCGCATACTGTAGTTGATTCTGACATTTCATTACCAATATGTTTTCCTGAATATCTTATTCATTGACAGACGTTAAATGAATTATCCACAACGTGTTGGACGTGGATTTGTTTCCCAGATCAAAATGAAGACATTTACCTTAAAGAAAAGGGCTGTTCAATATTCAGTCAAATAGGGTCAACTGCTTTAATTACATTTTACTTAATTTAAGTATGTTTATGTGCAAAGGAAATTGATTTTACAGCAACTATGGAAACCCTCAATTTGCATAATTTTGACACCTTCTACCTCTCTAATTTACGTGAAGGTTTTCATTACTTTACGATGCAGAGCATCTTAAGTTATCTTACGCACCGATCAACCGGGTCACATCTATTCCGAGGATAGTTAGGAAGCGCCATCACAGGGAACACATGGCTAACAAAAGAGGCCTGCCGTTATATAAGCCCGGTGCGCCACCTACTGGTGGTAGGAGGGATTTTAGGACCACACAAACGGAAGCTTGTATTAATTAGATGTCAACCATCTTAATTGTCTTTCACCTTGTCAGTGTGAAAACTTATAAAGGTGATTTCAAGAGAGAAATTTAATTGAGGTTTGGAAATTGAGAATGGGAGGATTCATATTAACATATCGGTAATAATGTCGCTCATCACATATGTAATTGATTGGAGTACCGTGAGCGGGCTGCGGCCAAAAATAAATTGTGATGCATTTGCCCATGACTATTCCATTAAATAGTGTATATTTAATTATTGAATAACACGGTTGCATTCATCCCAATATATCAGTAATACTGTAAACCCGTAATGCAAATGTGCTGTTGTTAAACATTTTACACCCCTTCACTTCAATCCAGTGTGGTGACTGTGTGAGGAGCGCTTTTAAGTCAGCTGTGTTGCGTCCCGCTTGCAGGTGACATCAGTTGCAAGGGGATGACCGAGCGCATTCATAACATCAATCTCCACAACTTCAGCAATTCTGTACTTGAGACCCTCAATGAGCAGCGCAACCGTGGGCACTTCTGTGACGTGACTGTTCGGATCCATGGAAGTATGCTGCGAGCTCACCGCTGCGTGCTGGCTGCTGGAAGCCCCTTCTTTCAGGACAAGCTGCTGTTGGGCTACAGCGACATTGAGATCCCCTCGGTGGTCTCGGTGCAATCCATCCAAAAGCTGATTGACTTTATGTACAGCGGGATTCTGCGGGTATCTCAGTCAGAGGCCCTGCAAATCCTGACTGCTGCCAGCATCCTCCAGATCAAGACCGTCATAGATGAGTGCACCCGCATCGTGTCCCAGAATGTGGGCCTGGCCGGGCCGGGGGGCTTCCCCGTCATACCGGGAGACTCGGGTCAGGATACGCCCCGCGGCACGCCGGAGTCCGGCACGTCCGGGCCCAGCAGCGACGCAGAGTCAGGTTATATGCAAGCAACATCTCAAAGCATTGACCGTGCATACACATCATCACTGTACCCCTACCCCGGCCTCACTCTGCAGAACGGCACCCGCGAGCGCTCCCTGTACATTACCCCCATGTCGACAAACTACGATCCGACTCTAAGCACTCAGGAGGTCCAGCAATCTCAAGATCCGCCGTGGATGAACCGCATCCAGGAGAGGTCTCAGCAGGTTGACCGCTTCATCTCCACGGCGGAGTCCACCCACTGCCGCAAGCAGCCCCGGCCGGTACGCATCCACACGGGGGGGATGCACATAAAGCAGGAGGCCGAAGACGAGCACAGCTGCTACGACAACCTGGGGGACTGCCAAGACGACACCGACCACACCGAGGGTGTGGAGAGTGAGTCCAAGGTTGAGAGCTTCGACTCAGGGGTGAGCTCCTCCATCAGCACCGAGCCAGACGCCACGGAGCAGCAGCAGTACCTGACGGGCTTCGGCCGCGACGGCGACGGCCATCAGCAGGGCGAAGGAGGCCCGGTGCATATAGAGGTCAACGACTCGTCCCCAGAGCAAGTGGAAGACCCAGACGACGGGGACACATCCCACAGCACTAGTGACAGTAGCATGATGCAGCCCCTGCCAAACTCGGTCATGTCCCACTCCCTGTCAAACGCCCCGCACTACATGCGCCAGGCAGAATCACTCACCAGCAATCTGAGGATCAATTCCCAATTCCTGCCCACGCTCTTTCACCCGCCGACGAACAGAGACACCAAGCCTTTCCCTTACCTTCCTGTCCAGCAGCAACCCCAGTTCGTGGCCGTGCCCAACGCTGCCATGGCGTCGTTCCCGAACTCCATGTCGGTGCAGCAAACGGCATCGCAGCAGCAACAGCAGCAGCTCGTTGGAGGCATCGGTCCGGGGGAGAAGAAGCCCTATGAATGCACTCTCTGCAGTAAAACCTTTACTGCGAAACAGAACTACGTCAAACATATGTTTGTCCACACCGGTGAGTCAGGATGTCTTGTGAAGTCTGTGAATGTCAAGTGAAGTTGTTTGCGCGGGGAGTCGGGGGTTTGTCAGTAGATTATTTTAATTATTTTATTAGCCGGACTCAGTGTAGCTAGTGTTTGCAGAAAAAAAAAACTTTAAAATGTCTTTGGTTAATGGATGAAAAACTCTTAACATCAGGCGTATGCTGTGTTTTCATCGTGGAAAAGTATAAAAACGCAGCATGTATTTTGCCATCACTTAAGTCACAGTTGCATAGTACTTTTTGTGTCATTTCCCTCTGACTCGCGGCGACCGTTATGCAGCCGATCATTACGCTGCGCACTGCTTTCCTGTCGCACTGACAGCCGTATCAATCACAAACTGTAGGAATCACCACCACAGACAGAAGGAATTAGATATCATATAATTAGAAGATTGCCTACTCAAACAGTCATTATTATTCATAAGAACCAGAGCCAGCTAGGACGACCATTTCAAACCGAATCCTCCTGGGTTTCGCTCACACAGTCGTGCAGAGCAGAGCAGAGCGGTGTCATGTGGAAAAGTCCCTGATCGATCAGTCCCAAAGGGACGAGATCTCAACGTCTCACGGGATTTAATGACGGATTACTGCCTTTACTCAGTCTCGTAACAAATATGATTTTTTTTTTGAAGAAAAGAAAACGAATGCCAGCCTGACGTATCGTAATATAGTGCTCCTATGAGATTACAATGCATCTGATACATGTGCAACTTTAATTTTTATTTCTGTAAAAATACTATTTATATTTATAGAATAGTTTTTGTGTAATTTAATGTAATTCTTTAAGATAGACATCTGTAACAATACACACTCAAAAAATCTAATAGACAATGGACACATTGGTACATAATACACATGTGTAGTTGCAATAACAACAGACTAAAAAGCAGCAACGGCTTTTATGAGGCAATGTAATGCAAATATATTAGCGAATATGGCTAAGAATACCTGTTCTATATGTGCCAGCTGTATGGTGCAAAAGTGTAACTGATTCTATCAGGTAAAAATAAGGGAGAAAAGGGGAGAAAATAAAAGTACAAATTATTGGCTTCATTAAATCAAAACAGGTCGCTTCACATTTATTCAGTGCAGCGGCAAACATGAGACACACAGGACTCATTAACTTGCATGATATAAATTGCTTATTCGCAAGCTTTGTCAGCTCTGTCTCTTCTTCCTGTTTGTTTTATGCAATTATTATTACTTTGATATTTCCCAGACTTGAATTGAAGAATATCATAATTATGTAAATTGTGCTTACGTCTGAACAAACCAAACAGGATTGTAAATGATTTGGTTCGTACAGGAATTCAAATTATCGCTGTGTATTTCAAACCCTCCTTGTGGACTTCACAGCCATTTTAACTTTTTATATCAATAATGTTACCATTACAGCGTCAGAGGGGCGTCATAGGAAACCTTTTTCCTCACCGGTCTGTAGCACGCAGCACATTCTGAAAGCAGCATCTACACAAAGCTTATAGAGGACTAATTGAAAAGCACCGCTGGTGAAGTCAGGCGTCAAAAGTAGCTGCACAAGTTCTTCCATGTTTTGTAAACCTCGTCCTCAAAATGTGTCCCCTTCTTTTCTCCCCCCCCGTTGCTTTTGTCTTGCATGTACCTCCAGGTGAGAAGCCTCATCAGTGCAGCATCTGCTGGCGCTCATTCTCCCTGAAGGATTACTTAATCAAACACATGGTGACACACACAGGGGTGCGCGCCTACCAGTGCAGCATCTGCAACAAGCGCTTCACCCAGAAGAGCTCTCTCAACGTCCACATGCGGCTGCACCGTGGAGAGAAGTCCTACGAGTGCTACATCTGCAAGAAGAAGTTCTCGCACAAGACCCTGCTGGAGAGGCACATGGCCCTGCACAGCACAGGCAGCGCCATCACGGGGCTGTCGGGGAGCGCGGGCACCCCGGGCCCGGTCTCCATTCCCATGCCCATGGCCGTCCCCGAGCCCGGCGCCGGAGTGGTGGCCCTCGCCATGCCGGCGAGCGGAGGTGCTGGCGTAGGGGCCGGGGTTGGAACAGGAGTGGGCGTAGCTGCAGAGGCGAGCTGCCAAGAAGGGACCACCTACGTGTGCTCCGTCTGCCCTGCCAAGTTCGACCAAATGGAGCACTTCAATGACCACATGCGAATGCATGTCTCCGATGGATAAGTACTAATAGATAAACTTCTTTCAAAAAGAATGACAAATAAAATGGCACTAGATTTTCCTTTTCTTATTTTGAGGTATGAAGAGTAATGAGTATAGACACTGGCACATTAATTTTCCCAAAAAAAAAAAAAGATTATGATTTTTTCTTTTTCTTTTCTGTTATTCTAAAAGAAAAAAAAGATGGTGGCCTTAAGGCTTAGTAGTTTGATATTGATCTACTGGATGGATCCTAACTACAGGCCTCTAAATGTATGCTTTCCTAAAATAATGATTTATGTGTTGAACACTACCGAAAGGCCTACGAAAGAAACACATACACACAAACACACCTTTAGTGTAGAAATGTCTGAATGAATATACATGTGCATATATGTTTGAGCGTCTGTGTATTTGCATATGTCTGTCTTTTTAGTCCGTGTGTGCGCGTGCGCGAGAGTGTGTGTGTGTGTGTGTGTATGTGTGTGTACAATGCCGTGAAACATTAATCATGGCAGTTGTGAACCCATACTGACCAGTTTGGAAACTATAGATGTCCAAGCTTACTGTGGTATAATTTACAACAACAATAACAAAAAAAAAATCAACTAGGGTTGGGCTAAATATTCCCTCTAAAAAAATACTGATGGTCACAAGATTGCCTTCTAATGTAAAATAAAAAAAGGAGAGTAGTTAATTTGACACTGGGTTTTATTTATTCCTATGGTATTAAGGGATTATAATGCAGCTGTTGTCAAGGTACCAATTTCAATCATTTTACTGAAATGTAACTTCCTGTCGGTTGTGACAGGGATTAATATTTCTCACATGTTTTGTAATTGCTGTCCATGCATTTTTGATGGTTAAGATTACGTTTACTAAATTAGGGTGTGTTGACGAGACAACATTTGAGCAAAAATATGTTTCTTTTTTTCCTGAAGTTTGGAGTTTAAGTCATTTGCATACACTGCCACTATAATATCCTAAAAGACTGTTAAGGCTACTAGACCTCTTCCATTTAAAAACATGAGAAAGAAAAAAAGAAAAAATTCTTTTGCTGATGTTTTTTTTGTTTTAGCCTTTCACATTCACAGTTATGGCAGGCTGGCACACGTGACTAAACTCTCTTCTTCATAATTGCTGCTCCTCAACTTGCACCTGACTGTAATGGGATGTAGAATGAAATTGTCACTGTAATTATTGTTATGGATCAGCCTTTAACGGTTGCAATTTGATAATCAGATTATAACATTTGGGAGGTCCAGGCTTGTCGTTATCGTCGATGACCCTAACAGTGTTAGCGAGGGAGGGGTTTCATTTTGAATCAGTCAGACCCCTGTGTAACGACGCATCCATTACTATCGCATCGCTATTTCAGCTGGTTGGGGCTAATCGCATGACTCTTCGTGCGTTTGCTCCTCTCGGCAGCTCAAATGGCGCTATGGCAAACGTTATAAAATGAGACGCAGTCTCGGCGCGTTTTTTTTCGTGATATACCACAAGTTGCAGATGGACTTTCTGGACAATAGTAAACATTCCTGATTTTTCTAAACTCTTGGACACAGCATGTAGAGAATAGATTTGGAAGCTAGTGTGCAAAAGTTTTCCATCCACGCATCACATCACGTAAGGCTAATTTCTAATATTTGAATCGTTTTCTATTGCTTTTTATTCGAAATAGGACACACACACACACACACACACACACACACACATGCAACTGCCTGCAACTACAATCTGGAGGATTCGCTCATTTATGTGAGCAAACACTTTCGTAGTTGTACTGTTTAAAGAATAACAAACTGCATACAGCGGTCTTAAAAAGACCTGCTGTAGATTTTAAAAAAACAAAGTGCTACTTTGCACATTTTCTTAAAATGCCTGTGCTTAATATTTAATCATTTTCCTTAAATGAACTTCTATGATTTTCTTTTATTCAATTTAAAAAGGAAACCTTTTTTTTGTTAATCTTGATAAGTGGACTGCATTATTTTCTTGCATATATGTTGCACTGCTTAAACCAATAAGTGCACTACTGTTAACAGAGATACTATAGTTTTAGAAAAGAGGATTCTTTTTTTTAATCTAACATTTGGTTGTAGAGTTCACATGTAAGAATAGCTTTGTTTCAATTTATTCATTAAGTAATTCAGTGGTTCTTGGCTTTTGTTATGGCTTGCAGTTACCTACAGTATATCCATGTGCCGTGTTAATGCAAGCATTTATTTTTATTTAAATATGTACCATAATGTGTGCTCATCTACGTTTTAACCTTTTGAATTCATTCTTTTATGGAGTCAGCTCCCTGTGACAGTTAATCAATCGCATTTCTTTAGAAACAGACACAATTTTTCCTCCAAGAACATCCAAGCCAAACGACATGAACAGTGAAACAGTAATAATACACGACTCCCGTCCAACTCCGTTGGCGGAGGTAATGATAATAATAGCTATTCTTGTATTATTAATAGTAATACATTTAAAATGTATGTATGTATGTGTGTGTGTGTGTGTGTGTGTGCGCGCGTGCGCGTGTGTGTGTGTAACATAAATGATACGTGTGTCCTAGAACAACTTTCTGTGGGGTTTTTAAGGTGTGGGAGGTGATGGAACGCAGCTTCTTTGATATGTGTGGGTTGTACACGGTTGTGTCCCTTCCTTGGTGTTTGTACGTCTGTGTGGTGTATTTTTGCCTAATCAATCTGTTAATGAGTGGAATATCTGAACTGTAGGGCTTCCTTTGCAATATGCAGCGCAGGTACTATGAGAAGCAGCTCTCTAAACCTTTCGGGGGGCCAACGCGGCGACCGCAACATTCGAGTACCGCCGCGCTTCGTGGAGCCCGTTTGGAGAAGTTCTCTCCGGCTTTTTGAAATTTCATACGATTGCTACTAGGTTTCTGATCCCCGTAGAGTCAGCTGAAGTGAAGTCAAGTGACGAGCATGTGAGACTTTCCTGTGTTCTGGTTTCTCCTCGGTGGAAAAAAAAAAGAAAAAAAGAAAAGAAAAAAAATACATAAATATAATAATGTCGAGGAAGCGGGAGACGAGTCCTCAGTAAAAGTAGCACACTATCCAACATTTGATTAGGCCCGTCTCCTTTCGGTGTGCACATATACGCCCGGATTGTTCCCCGTTTTGTAGCCGTTGTTGTGGCGATATTGCTGCGTTCTAGTGCTCTACTTGTCTCCACACAGCACGCGGAGGGTTATCTCATGCCTTAACAGACAATGCACTAAACGGAAACACGTTAGCAACTGCCAAGATCTCTTTGCAACAGTAGTACTGCCACACGTACGGCTCGCGGTGTCGGTGTCGTTGTCTGTTCGGTACCAAGTTAAACACTGCCAAACCAACATCAGCACTTCTTTGACAGCGAGAGGCAGAGGCATGAGTTGAATTGAATTGTTTCAGTGTAATGTGTGTATTCAGTGATCTAGCATTCCTTCACGGCACCTAAATTTTTACATATTTTGTGTAAACACATATATCAAATGCACTATTGACTGTAGCTAGATGAGTACAACCAGCTTTGTGGTATCATTGGTCTAAATAGTAGGTTAAGTAGCTAGATGTTGGTTTTGTTGAACTATTTGATTTCAGAATTACACTATCAATCGTTTCTCTATCTTCTGTTTTTTTTATTTTTCCTTCTTTTTGGAATAACAAAGGTAGCCGATCTCCACGTTATCCGGATGAGGGCTAATAACTCGTCCAATCGTCAGTTGACTTCTTGTATCATAAGGTGTTTGAGAGCAGACCCGGGCTTGGGAGGGGAGGAACCCTTCTCTCCAGTGTGTCATAACGTGCTTTAGCGTACCCCCCCCCCCTTGTTGCATTAGCATCACATGCTCTTCACTGTCCATAGTTATATATTCCTTATACGGCTTCAGCTACTCGTGGTGGTGCTTAATTCTCTTTTCTCGGTGTTGCAGAAAAAGTTGGTGAAAAATTGCAACATTATCCATGAAAATAAGTCCTTATCTCAATCGTGCTTCTTCTAGTTGTTAGTTTGAAAAAAAAAAAAAGTTGAGACTTTATGTTTGCAAAGTGTTTGCATATTTTCCAGAACAAAACATATTGAAAAGTAGATAATAGCCTTGAGCCTGCAGCTGTTTGTATTGTGTTTCAAATATATTACTGTTCATGTTTTGTTTATCTAGAGTAGAGACACAGGGTCTACAGTACATCGTTGTCCTTCTTGCAGTATGTTTAATTCATCGTTATACTTCTTAATTTCAGACTTCCTTCTGCTTTTTTTTTTTTTTTTTACGGTGATCATAGTGACGTTGTTTATACATACATAGCTTCACGCTACTGGATAAAGGATAACAGTTAATGAGTCTTGTTTCACAGTATACTATAAACGCTTATATGCTTCGCATTGAGATGAAATCAAGGAAACGGAAGATAGTAATGGTGAGGGTCACGTTGAGTAAGGAACAGGTGTATTTTATTTTGATAAGCATGCGTCTGTCTTCCTGTTTGTCTTTCAGTCGGTCGCCACACATTTTTAAGTCAGATCCTTTTATTCAAGCTTGAATAAAGTCACAAAGTTAAGAGTAGAATACAGAAAACGCATGAGTACATCCAGAAAACTGCATTTTAGTCTTTTGGGCCTTCTACAGTACACATAAGAGTGAAATAGATAACTTCCTACAAATGTACTATATATATTTAAGTATCACCGTCTCCACACAGATGAAGAATGCATTCTCAGATAGTTTGATAAAGACATAACTGCAGCCAGAGTATACAGTACCTTGTGGGATATAGGGGATATGCCTATCAAGTGCCTATCAGTACATACAGCAACTATACAGAATATTCATAGTCTCTCTCTCCTACATTGCACAGATACAGTATATACACAATGGTCTATTGAAATAAATACTATTTATACTATTACTGCTCAGACCTGGTGGTTGTGTGTACATCCTAAGATTACCCTTTAAAATACCTGAAATGCTCTATTCATATACAGTAAAAGCTACATCTGCAGGTTTTATTTTCATCTTACATTTATACAGCTTGGAGGATTCAAAGATATAAAAATCCAATCACTCTTTCACGTTTTTGAATGAAACAATCAAGTAGGTTTAGAGGGTTCGGATGGTTCTGGAGACCTTTTCATTTCCACGTTGCTCTCTCGCTCTCTCGTTGCTGTTTGGCGGGTTACACACGTTCCACCTTTAGTCTCGGCCTTTGCCCCTGACAAAACGAGCCATATACAGTAAGTGCTGTATGTTTGCGGTGGCGGGGTGGGGGGGGGGGGGGGGGCAGTGGCGCCTCGCGCTTGGCAGAGGGCGCCACGCGTTGACTGCAAGGGGTAAAACCTTGCCACATTGTTCAGATTCTGACACGCGTCCTGCAGCTCTGCAGCAGAGACACTGGACGTGTGGGATGTGGAGTCAATGGCAAAAAAAAAAATTCCCCCACAACCGTCAACTCAAGTTGAATCCGTCAGCGGCCATGTTGTTTGTTTGCAGCTTGAGATTGTGAAGGGAAAGCAACGAGCACGTAAAAAGCATAAATGGAGTTTCAGGACCGAGTGGCTGTGAGATGAAAGGTGTTGGGAGGGCTTATTATTCGGTCCCCTGTGGACTAATTAAATTTCTCTGTAACCTTCTCCAGCCTAGTTACTGTGCCAGATTCAGAAGGGGAAAAAAAACACTTAAATTAGATGTGAGATTGAACACACAAATTGAAAATTGTTTAAAAAAAAGAAAAAGAAATTCAGTATTACAAAAATGCCAAAAGCAAGTGATGTCTATATATTTTGAATCTTTAAATCCTCCATAATGCATAATTCTCAAGTAAATGGGAGAAAACGCCTACGATGAAAATGCACATTTAATGCAGTTATCACTCCACCCCCCATGAGGCTTTTAGGAGACAGCATCAGGTAACAAGCGTCCATCAGTCCAAATGAAGCATGCAGTCCTGTCTACACAGCTTTTTGTCCTGGAGAACTTTGTTTTTCATGGAACACAAGCTATATTTTGAATGTCCCTCGATAACAGGCTTTCTGTATCTTTAAAAAAAAAAATGAAAATGTGTTCACAAAGCTGAGGAGACTAAGGCACGATTCAGCCTCAGAAGACTAAACATTCAGCCTCTTTGTGTTCGCTGCGGCGTTTTTTTTTTTTTTTTCATTCTTGGCTCGGTCCCGGCTCGACGAGACGGCTCGTTTTTCAAAGTGCGTCAAACTAAAAACATGCATTCCTGTTCACGTCCAGCGCATTCCAACACCTAGTCTGGCATTCGTTTTCCACACTTAACTCACCTAACATTAAGGCGGATTTCCAGCACTTATGCGATGTGTGTGTGTTTTTTTAACACATCTGTTGAGTATTTGGTCATGAGGTAGCAAACATTGCCCATTACATCAAAGTTTAGTATAATGTACTTTTCCCTCGAGTTGTTTAATCTACTCTCGCTGCAAATTGAACACAAATGTCGTATTCTTTGAGCACAGCTGAAGCCTGTGTGGTCTGTAGACAGCATGCACTATCACACAAACGACCCGACAAAGACATCGGTGGCTGCTCTCGGCCCGGCCCACGTGATGCACATGTCATGGTGGACATGGTTGCTAGGCAACCTTTAGCCCTGCAGTGCACCTAGAGGAGGCTGGGGGTCGGTGACGCGGGGGGCCACCCTAATCATCACAAAGTCAAATGAAAAAGAAAACTGTACTAGACAATGTTTGTTTTCATAAACCAAAGAAGGGTTAAGAGAATTTAAGTTTGATGGAGAAAGTAACATTTATTTTCTGTGTGTGTGTGTGTGTGTGTGTGTGTGCGTGTGCGTGTGCAGGCGTGTGGTTCCTTAGCGATCGGGTTAGTTTGCTACAGTTTTTTTTTTTTTTTTTTTTTTGTTTCTCATTGCCGGGTGCTTGTGAAAATGCATCGTTTTGTTTTTGTCAATTAATCAATTGTTCATAGTTTTGTGTTTGTGTTTATTTGCCTGTTGCAGACCAAAATAGACTCTTTTTCTTTTTGTTTCTAATAAGAAATGCAACAAAACCTAAAAATGAGAAATGCAACAAAACCTAAAAATGAATCTGACACAGTACCTGTGATGTAAACTACTGCATGTTAAACATGTTTATAAGTGTTGCATCCTTCCTCTGACAAAACATACTAATCATTGGTTACGTCTTCTATCCACACATTTAGCGTAGACCTGTTCGCCTTCACATTGGATTTTTATCTAAAGCGTTTTTTGATCGCAGTTTTCTTCAAATATTGGCACGGTCTAATATTTCGAGGCTGTCCCTTAAATACTAATCTGACATTGTGACTTTGAGTACATTTAGCCATTTATACTTGAGATGGACCAAGTTGTTAAGTTTGCACATGTTTGTAGCTTGTTTATTAAGCCAAAAAAAACAAAAAAACAAAGAAAGAAAGAAAGGACGGAGAAAAATGACACCTTCAGTCTCAGCAATTCAAGTCAAACCCAGCTGAGGTGTTCATGGTCTGCAATCAAATATTACAGTAAAAAAATCACTACATAATAAAGAATCAATTGAAAACCAAACTAACGCGCATTTTAAAATCACAACGTGGTCCAAATATTTATGAAAAGTGATTACATATATTTTTGTAAGGACATCACCTGCGAGCGGAATGTAAACCATTTGGCTAAATTTGACGATATTTTATTACTGTAAGGTCTAATTCAAGGTGAACCTGCTGTATATTTTTCATCTTGTGTGTGTCCAAAATAGGAAACTTAATTACTGTAATTCTGGCGATGTTTTGTACCGGTGTCAGAGACAGAACTTCTCAAACATTGGCATTAAAAATCATCGATGAGATGCGCCCTAATAAACGCAGCTTAGGTTTGTTCCTTCATCCGGCTTTCAGGCTTTTTGCTGCCATATCTTTTACGTAGATGCTTTCTGTAAACATGCACTTGAGTTGAACTATAAAGATGTGCTTATAAATATGTGTATATTTTGTTAGGCTTTCTTTTTGCCTAAGTTAGCTTGATATTTTATCATTTCCCTTAAACCATACTTCTCCTGTATAGTTATGAACTTGGCAGAAGTGGAGCTGTTGTAGTAAAGGTAGTTAACATCACAACTAAGCAAACCCTGAAATATATGCTGCAGTAATGTGTTTTCTGTTTGTTTTTGATAATTTATGCTCCAAGTCGGTTTGTATTTTATTATTATTGTTATGAAACAACCTTGTTTGAAATGTATTGACTGCTGTTTTGAAAGAGGGGATAAAGTCTGTATGTTTTTTAATGTACGTGCAAGGACGTTTTTTATAATATGATTTGTCAAACACTGGACTGGAGTGAGTTTCCCAACGTTCCCAAGTTGAGAGAGATGCATTTGACAGACACAAACTGCACAGACGACACCCGCTAGCACAGATGTGAGCTGACATCCTGGCGCCGGGTGACTTAACATGGCCACCGCCGCCCCCTTCCCCCCCCCCCGTTCAAAATACGAGTCATTCGGATGTACCAAGTTACGCCATTCGCATTTGGGCTACTTAATCGCATTGTTTGGGTGACGGGTTATTACACATAATAGGAAATATTCATCGGCGCTTTCCTTCCAAATTGCTGCACGGCACCTACTGCTGACAGGTTTTTTTTGTTTCCCCATCTGAAAGTGCGTTTTGTTTTTAAATAATCAGAAAGAAAAAAAAATCACAAAAGGGATTCCACTTGAGAGCTATGGAGTAATCCGAACGAGCTGGCGTGTTCTCGCTGTGGTTCGAGCAGATATGACGGACGAGTGTCATCAACCCAAACGCCACTTCTCAACCCAGAAAAGAAATTTTGCACTAGACTTGTTTAGGTCTTCTTCAATCTAAAGCAATATAAATCACTCAACGCATTGCACTACATGAACCGTAGTTGTCTCCCATGCTGAGTAAATGATGATATTGGAAAAGTTTTGATTTGGGTTTTTTTTGTATTTTTTTTTTGTATTGAAAGGTACAGGAATCAGTCGCTTTTCTTAAAATGCACATCCACATGTTGTTGTCGGCAGAAGGTTTATTTATTTTTTTCTTCTCCTTCTTCTCCTCCTCCCCGAGTATTTGGTGTCCAAATTTGAGCGGCATTAAAAACTTGTTGTTTCCTCCTGTGATTGTTTTGGACAAATCCAGCAACTTTGAAAGTCAGAGGCGGCATGTTTTCGGAGGGAAGGAATCGTCTTCCACGTGTGTCGAATGTCTTCACACCGCGTTTGAAGATGATGAACAAAAGTACCAAAAGTCAAACGCAGCTGCCCACTGTCGTGCACGCCGTCCTTCTTTTAGAAAGCACCCGTCTTCTCTGCATATTTGGTCACTTTGAGTGCTTTTTCTTTTTCTTTTTTTTTTTAAATCACAGAGAAATGCTTTAAAGTGAAACAATAACAGAAGCAAAACATCCAAATGCACCTTTTTCGTCGTACAAACACAGCGTCACTCGCTCCCGTCTGTAGAGTCTGCGTCCGGGCAAAAAAAACGCCTCATGCAACATCCTTCTTTCGGCGAAGGTCATTCACAGCAGCAGTAACTATTGACCTTAGCGTCACTATATTGTGTTGATGGGTATGTGTACATTTTTGAATAATCCACAAACAGCAAAACGTCACCATTTTCTCTGGATGTAGTAGCTTTCCCGTTTTCACCCGCTTTGTGGCGTTGTCGAAAAGATGTTGCGGTTTGTCTAAATATGTTGCGTGTTAGAGGAAGCATAAGTATGTGCCTTCTTGTAATCTCCTTGGTGAGCTCGTTATTATTGAGAAGCTGAAGCCAGCCAATTGTGTTTGCACTAAAACCAAATTGCTTTTGTGATGTAGACTATTTAAGCAAGCTTGTTGCGTCACTTTAACCGTACAGTATGCATGAGGGTGAACTTGGTAAGTCTAGGGCTAGGGCTCTCATCTGTTGACCTGTAAACCAGTGCAGCTTAGAGGATCTTGTGAATATATCTTGGCTTAGTTTCGCATTCAGTTTTCAATTCTATCTCCTTACTCATCAAGTTTGTCACAGTTTCTACAGCAAACAACAACAACAACAACAAAAAACAAGAAAAAAAAAACACAAAAAAACAGCAAATAACACATACCGTGAAAACAATACAGCTTTTACTTTCACATGCCACAGTTAGAGAGTTAAAACAACTGCAGCGGAGATATTCATTTCTCTGAGTCCATGGGAATGCATGAGTACACGAGGTCGCCTCAAGACTATTGGTCAAAATCATTTAGGTTGTTTTGGAAAAACTTGTATTTATTACATATTTTGTCGACATCTAAGAAAGACCTACTTGCTTTGAGTCTTACAAATGCACCTTATTCATGTCAGTCCATGTGGGGGGGGGGGGAAAAGGCTGGCAATGTAATATCTCTGATTTAGCACCTTACTACACAGCATGTTTTCACTTTATGCCAGTTTAGCTATTCTTCCATATTTATGATTTCCAAAATAAATCTCAGACTTTGTGAAATTGTTTCATGGGATGTGCCAAACTTTGGAGGCGATCTCCCAAGTGTTTATGCTTATCATTTTACTTTCCTCCTCCTTCGGTTATAGCAATGGTATGTCAAAACTTTCCTATAACAGTGTGTGGAATCAATTTATCTCAGCAAACAGTATCATTACTTGCCATTTTACGATAAGCCCTGTATTTCACATATATTTACCAGTGATGTGTATTTGTTATTATAAAGAAAATAGCCGTAAAAGCTTCATTATGTTACATGATATTGTGACTTTTTTCGAAAAACTGTGAAGACTTATCTTGCATATACTTTATACAGAAGTATTAAGCCTTAATACAAAAGACTAAAAAAAGTGTGGAAGAATAAACTGATTGTTGCTAAGTAAGGATGATTTTTGTAAATGTTACCAGCACTTTTTTTGTAATTTTCACTCTCTGAGGTATTGTACAAGTTCAAGCTGTTTGTGAAGTTTGATTATGAAGGAATAAAAACTAGTACTTTCCTGTACTTCACAGAAAGTCTTGTTGCTGTTTTATTTTTCGGTGGTTTCTCCTGCTGGTCTCCTCATAAATATTCTGCCTTTTGTTACCTTTTGTCCTTAAAGGGGATTATGTTTGAAAGATGGGACGGGTGTTATTGCTGAAATCAATGTAGTCAGATAAAATAGCTGCGATTAGCTAAAATTAAGCCTGTCGATAATATTAGCCTGCTGCTGTGTTGATTCCAAATACAGTTGGAAGTGACAACAACAGGCTGGATGGTCTCCCAGAATGCACTGGGCAGAAGGCAGGAAACACCCTGCACAAGCTGCCAGTCCATTACGAATCTAACAATGATTAATAAACAATCACAGTCACACTTCAGTTCACACCTACAGGCTCATTCAGCAGTGAAGTCCACTTCAATCACAAGTGTTTGGGCTGTGGGAGGAAACCGATGCAGCCAACGCATTAAAAAAAAAACTCTGCAAACAACCCGTCCTCCAGGCAGCAAAGACTCGGTTTGTCCTGCTGTGAGGTGTCCACGTCAACATGGGAGCTGCTGCACCGCAGCACACAGTGCACGCGAGGGATGAATGTGTTTCACACTCTGATGAGGCGGCTGCGTCTTATCCAGCAGGACGCACTCAGTGTCCTTCAGAGGGCGGATTGGCCAGCTGCAGAGTGTTGGACTGCACTGATCCCCTCAACAAATACAATGTAATGATCACCATCGTGACAAAGAGAGATGGAATGTGCGGGGACTCATTTTGCTTAGCCAAGTCAAACTAATTACAAAAAATAATCACCTTATACTTTGGCTCACTAATGGAAATAAATGAATATCCTTCAGTGATGGCCAGACTCACTGTATTCAAATGTTAAATTGTTTGTTAGTTATGGCTCCTCACACTTGGGTTGGAAGACAGAGATGAATTGTATTCCAAGAGATTTACATTGGTTCGAAAGATGTATTTGGTGCAATAACTTCTATTTATGAATTCAGTATTGAATTCAATTTTGTATTTTTTGAAAAACAGGCAAGCTAATTAAAAAAATCCATTTCAGTGATGCATATTTCTGTGAATTAATCTTTCTACAGAAAAAAATGGTGCATTACTGGTCAAATAAAAAATGTATTGGCTTTGAGTAATGTTTGAGACAACCAACAAAGTCACATTCTGTACCAATGTGTATTAACTACTCTATAACAACCATGCTGTTTCCTTATTCATTTACAATACTATTAGTTACTTATTTTTGTGATGACACTGTATTATATTTAATCTTTCACTTAACACTTTATAACAATATATATGCCTGGGTCGAACATCATTGATGAAGAGATTTGACAGTATTTTAGCATCTGAATGCCCGGGTGACGCTGCGGTGTCCACTTCCATGCACTTTGTCACAATAACCCGGTAACGAGAGCGATCAAGCCACGTCATTGAGAAACGGTCACGTGCACAGGGGACGGGAACCCGCGAGAGTCACACTGGTTTGCAACTCGCGCCCCCTGCCGCCAGGATGCGATATCTCAGGCCAGGTGGAGCGACTTGTGGACTCTTTCTACACTAGTCTGAAATGAGGCTTCAAAGACATTAAGGTCGCCATCGGTGGTGTTTTAAGATTAACCGGCATGTTACTAATGGCGGCGGTGGAAGGTGTAAATCTTCCAAATCTTAACAGCCAATAAACAGTCAGGTATTGTGGAACCATATTTGAGCCAACAGTACGCCGGTCAAAGTGGAATTCAAATTCCCCAAATCACCGTTGACCATTTTAATTTTTAAGTTACACAAAACTGATCATTAACAGTACGAGAACTATAAAATGGCCACGCTTCCTTCCAGTTGAGAATTTTTCCCTCAACAGCTCACTGACTAGTTAGATTTCATAGGGAATACAGCCAAAAGGCCATAACTTTACCATATATGTCGCTCAATGTCAGGAGCCATTGAGCGTTTATCAAAAGGACTTTAGCGTCAGGTGTTCTACTCCACAATCCCAGTAGTGACCATGGCGAAAACAGAAAGGCTCAGGAAGAGATAAGCGGAGTAAATATAGCCATTTGGTGTAATCCACTTGGCGCATTTCATTATCTAGCGAGTGCTCATCTCATGCAGTGGAGAGTGGAGGAGACAAGACTTCAATTGTTTAGTTTGTTCCCCAGAATACATTTATTCAATGTGGGTCCATACAAACCTAGTGAATGACAGGAGGAGGTATCAGATTTCTTTAACAGGAATGACATTGGTAGGAGGAGGATGTGGAACGTTTAAAATCATAAAGATTCACAAAGTACAGCCATCGCCCCAAACTAAGGGTGAGACACTATAATTTGTTCCCATAAATAAGGCAGAATGCAGAGTCCATAGAAATGGAGAGTTATTACATTTAGCCAAATTGGACAGTGGTGTGACAATATGACAAATTACATGACTTTCTTCAGCTCATCGTACAACACAAGCACAAAGGCGCCGCCCATGCCTCGGAGCACGTTGGACCAGGCTCCCTTGAAGAAAGCCTTGCCACCCTCATCACGTGCGATCTTACGCCAGCAGTCAATGGTGCCTGTGTACATGATGTCGGCTGAGGAAAAAAGGAGCGCAAATTAAATACAGCGAACCTGCGGTATAGAGGCACATCAAAGAATATGCTTGTCCCCGCTGCATTGAGTCAAATACAACTGCAGTACCACTTAACATTTTTATTAACTCACCTCCTTTGCGACCAGACTGCATCATCATACGTCTACGCACAGTGTCGAAGGGATAAGAGGTCAGACCAGCAACGGCTGTCACACTCTGTGCAATCATCCAGCTCACCAATATGCTGGCGTTCTTTGAGTCTGGAAGCATACCTGTACATAAAGAAGGGGGAAATTAGGAGACACGTCTGAGGCGGATTGAGCCAGCATTTGCCACCTGTAAATTCAATGTACCTTTAGCTGTGTCGTAGATTCCAAAGTATGCAGCCCTGTAGATGATGATACCCTGCACAGACACATTGAAGCCCTGGTACAGCCCTTTCAGGCCATCAGACTTGAAGATCTTGCCCAAGCAGTCTCCCAGGCCGTTGAACTCTCTTCCGGCTCCAGCCTTTCCCACATCTGCAGCCAGACGGGTACGGGCGAAGTCGAGTGGGTACACGAAGCAGAGAGACGTGGCTCCGGCGGCGCCACCTGAGGCCAGGTTACCGGCGAAGTACCTCCAGAACTGGGTGCGCTTGTCGACGCCATCAAGGAAGACCTTCTTGTACTTATCCTTGAAGGCGAAGTTGAGGGCCTGGGTGGGGAAATATCTGATGACATTGGCAAGGTTACCTCTCCAGAAGGAAAGGAACCCTTGCTCCTTGGGGATACGGACAACGCAGTCCATGATACCCTTGTACTGCATGTCCGCGGTGATCTGCTTACTGGCATGCTGGACCTGGAATAATGAAAAGTTAAACAGTTAGCCGGATAAGCTAATCAACTGTGCAACATGAGTCAATCACAAGGTCTCCTTGTTGTGACCTTGGTGCTTGTTAAATTAGAAAGAAAAAAGCTGCTGCCTGGTCTGAATGAATGAAAGTGCAATCCGACAATGTTGAGATAAGCCCAATGATTGCGGCAGCTATAAAGTATTCAAACATTTTTTAATTTCGGATTTAAAAAATGTTCGATGATTTATAAGGATTTAGTAAGATGTTCACTGATCATCGCAATACAACAAATGTCGTGGTACAAGTTTTAACAGAAAACCCCAAAAGTTGTCGAGCCGGGCGTGAATCACTGCCGGCTGGGCCTTGGTGAAGCCATCTCGCTTAACGCTAGCTAACATTGAAAGCTACTTAAGTAACCGGAAACGTGTCAAACGCGATTAAGGCGCGAATACAATCGTAATGTTGGTTTCTTTTA
Organism: Pungitius pungitius; assembly: GCF_949316345.1. Taxonomy (NCBI): domain Eukaryota; kingdom Metazoa; phylum Chordata; class Actinopteri; order Perciformes; family Gasterosteidae; genus Pungitius; species Pungitius pungitius. The sequence goes on along the minus strand of NC_084915.1, from coordinate 13,498,592 downwards.
CTAGGCTATTAAGTAGTAGGAGTGTAAACGTATTTGGTGTGTTGCCGGCTAATGGTACATATTGTCCCAACACCAGTACGCGAGTTTGTCCTTTGTTAGCTACCGTTACGCCGGCTAAGGTTAACGTAGGAAGCTAACGTTAGCAGCCAGGCTCGTGTAGGTCATTTCCCGTCTGATGGTGACCTTAAATCCTTTAACGCGTCGCTCTAGAGTTTCATTCATTCTTTATAATCACATTTTGGTCAGCCACGATAAACTCTGAACCCGTGGATACGTGGCGGCAACCGGCAGTGATACGTGCTCAACTTTTAGACCAATGGCAGTTAGCAGGAGCACACACAAGCTAGCCGGCTAACGTTAGGGAGTCTTAACGGAAGACGGTCTTTACCTGAAGGAGAAGCTTCACTCTCTCGATTGGAGCAACGGCTGTTTTGGAGATGGCAGCGGAGATGCCACCAGCCAAGAAGTCCTTGGCGAATGATACAGCTGTCTCATTCATGTTTCGATGTTCTTGGTGTGCCTTTCAGATAACCAGTAAACGAGATACCCCACTGCCCTCTACAAATGATGGCCTGCACCGACGAAATGGCCGATTGTTAAGACGCGTCGCAGATTTATATAATACAATAGATCGCGATACAACGCGAGAACTCGAGATTTGTGCTGTAGGCCGATCCCCTCAACGTCACGCCGCGCTCCGCCAATGAGAGTGCAGATGTCGTGATGTCGTCATCATGCGTGTTCTGTTACGCACTGGCGAGTACATGCTAGTATCACCAAATACAGTTGAAGAAGCTAAATTTAGACATAAACCCTGATAAGTTACTGCACGGACCTTGTTCCCTTTCGGCTTCCTGCTCATAGTCACGCCCACAGACCAATGAAGACACTGCTCAGGTGTCACATGTATGTGCTCTTCATACTAAGGCAAAGTCACAAGGTTTTCAAGGACTTCCCAGAGGCGTTTAGGTCATAGTTGAGAACATTACACATTAAATAATATTAAATATATTTCCGCTTACAGTGAGACACAATCAATAATAGTGTACGGTTACTCCAGTGAGGATCATTCCTCTTAATTAAAATGAATTTAACCTCGTCTATTAATTAAGTTAGTGTCGCAGGCGAACCTTCACTTTCTACATGTGTGAGGTGAACTGGCTTCTGGACATCAAATGCAAACACTTCTATTTCGTACTTTTTGCATTAATCTGTATGTTTTTCGACGTTTGATTTCATTTTCATCTTCTTGAGCAACATTCTGTCACGTGTCGGCACCTTTCTTATTTCGTAGTTTATGGTGCGCAACCTGCACTATCGCCCCCACAAGTTCACCTGTTGAAAACTTAAATGTTGTGGTGTTGTTGTTTGACAACAACCAACAAGTTGTATTAATGTTTATCATAGATAGCGACAAGTGCTTCATAATTGCTAGATATCCGATGTATAGTCTCTTCATCCGGTTTAGGTATGACCAAGGTTGTCCAGTAGAGGGCAGCAAGAGACTTAATATCTTTCTCTTTATTTAGATGATGAACATTCCTCCATGGATCCACCGCATTCAGAAGGACGAAACAACCTTACAAAAAACTATTCATTTAATGAGCCGACTGAGAAAGATGATGAAGTGAATCCTCCTGCAGTTGTTTGTTTTACTAAAAGCAGACTATTTAGTCCAGGTTTAGAGAAAGGTTCTCTGGTGCTGCCATGGTTACTGTTGATGAAAATGCATTTTTACACGACTGGCGTTGTTGTCAGTGTTTCTTTGTATGTGCATTTTGATGTCAGTCAAAACACACTCGTGTATTAAATTGCCACTTCAGCGTCGTTGAACGGGGAGTAAAAATGAATCAGTGAGGACACCAGGTCAGCACCATGCACCCTTTGTGCAATGCCTTTGTTTCGCATTATTCTTTAGTGTGAATTGGGTGACTCTAAATAAATGATTCCGACAAAAATCTTGAAAAAGAAATGTTGAGTGACTATTATTTTAAAATAACTGGTTTCAATTAACGTGATTTAATAGAATCATTCGCTGGTAGCTGCAGGCTCAGCCCTCCCGATGGCGATAGAATTCTGTATCGATCGGCTACAAAACCTTCAGAAGGCGCTGGCTCATATGATAAAACCCACACATGTATTTAATTTACACCCTGGGAAAAGATCAATAATGAGGATGGAAGCCACAATCCGGTTTGTTTGGGTAAACAAAATAGAAGGGATACCTCACTCTTAAAGAGTTCCCCAGCTTTCAGTGTTTCTCACATGCGTGTCATCCCCTGTGGACCGACACCTCGCACCCACAGGTCGGCTGCATTGAACAAGTGAAGACTTCACAGTCCCAGTCCTGCTTTAAGCTGATATGAGAGGAAAAGCCTCCCGGTCTGCAGACTTGTCTCACAGAAGAGGGTGAAACAGATTTCCTTTTACATGGAAGCTCACTTCTGAAGGCGCTTGTGGGGAAGAAAAAACAACAAGCCAACACTTGAATATCAAGAGTTAGTGATTTTCATTTTCTTCTTCATCTCTAAATGTAGCTGTTTGGGTAACACATATATTAGTAGATATCATAATATTATAAGTTCAGTGTGATGGTCCATTCCATCAGCCCATCATTCAATGGAGATCTGCTTTTAAAAAAACGCAGCTTTTCAAACCATTAAAAGAAAATGTTATAATGTTAATTATGCTGCGTAGTGAGTGATAAGTCTCTGGCTATGCTACACATATCTAAACCCCCCGGACAAAAAGCTTTTCAATGCAGTTTATAGTACACACACCTCGTGTTGTGCGGGGTGAAGTAATGGCTGAAACAGCCCAGCTGTTCTCCCCCCAGGACACATTCTCACACCCCCGTGGGCTTAAATAGTCCTTGAGAGGGACCAATCACAATGCGCCTTCAGCAGAGATGCGCCATGCAGTCCAAGCGCACTGATCTCCGCCCGGACTGGACAACTGTGGAGCTGCGATGCAGCCACGCGCATTTCCAAATGCGACACACAACTCGTCGGACTGGACCTGACTGCTGATTAGACGCAGATAAACTTTTTGGACGTACGTTTTTGGGGGGAATTCTGCGTCATGCAGAGATCGACTATTGGGATTTGGAAAAAAATAAATGGGACGGCAAAAATCTCGAAAAGAAGTTGAGTCGCTCCAGTTTGCGCGCACGGTTCAGTTTGGCCAACTTTGTGCAGCGGTCCGTCCGATCCGACGCGGTCCGCGCGGGCGCAGCAGCAGCACCAGAGAAGGAGGAGGAGGTGGAGGAGGAGGAGGAGGCTGAATGTGGCAGGAGACGGGTCACTGAGCTGCAGCGAGAAGGTAGCGAGTTTCTCTAGTCCTCAACTCTCCAATGTCACCGGACAGGATGATGATCATCGGACTTCTGCTCAGTGCTTTCTCTTGTGGTAAGCGGCGCGTCTCTCATTTCTACCAGCTGGGTTCCTGTTGGGTGTAGAATCTACGAGGCTCCTTTTTTTTATTGTGTCCGTTAAATGCATAGTGTGGACTCCCTTCGTCTTGTATTCCAGTGTCCAGAAGACGCACGTGTTAGTTCCATTTTCAAGGTTGTTGAATTTAGGAGGAATTATGCTACATATTGTTACCAAGCCTCCTGCCCAGAACTACTAATAATGTTTCCTTATTATTCACATTCTCCACAATTATGCCCAAACAAACCATAAAAGGGTAACACCTGTATATTGGTCTAATATCCTTTTTGTCAACATTCACTCGCAGCTCCTTGCATCAGACAAAGAGAATAAATAACAGAATAAATTGTTTTATTCTTTAAAGAGAACAATGGGACAGAGTAGAGAAAGACTGTGTGTTTAAGCATTGCCAGACATGATTTACTATTCCAGGTTCGAACTTTTGAGAAGCCCCTCAACAAAGCACTAAGAGATTAATGAAATCAGTTACATTGCAGCCTCACATGTTTACATCTGGATGACATCATGGGATCAAGTCTGTTATTTCTGCCTTGGACTCCTTCAAAAAAAAGAGCCGTTCATCTTCCCAAATATTGATTAGAATAGAAATACCTTTACGTGAAAGCATTTGAGCTGCCACATCTGTAAATCGTTGACATTTTACACGTTGTGCATTAGAAGTTTGTCAGACAAAGGTTTTTAAAAAATTCATAACTACATGTTAGCATTAAAATGGATCAGTTTCAGGTGTTGCGCCTTTAAGTCTTTGTCTTTGGTGGAGATGAAATGGGCGATAGAAGGTGATGTTTCACACAGATTCCTCTGCTGCCGCGCGCGAACAAGCCCCTGCAAAATGAGTTATAATCATTAAAGTCAACAACTGTGACTGGCTAGATAAGACAACTCCCAGTGGAGCAAAATCTGTGATATTGATTTGTGTCATTTTGGATCAGAAGGTTTTTTTTTCAATGCCCCAGCAATGTTTATCTGTTTTTCTCATAATTGTAATGTGGTTGTGTATAGTTCACGTTTCCTTATCCATTGGTAACAAATACCAAATGAAACACCTCTAACCCCTCTAACTACAGAGTACAATACAAATCCTGGTTATGTCAGTGGAGGAGGTGCATGCTCATTAGACATTAGTATCGTAAAAGGATGAACGCTATCTTGTGAATGTCAAATCTCTCAGGCACTCAGGTGAGAATCACACCAAGAAAAACAGGTATTTCATTAAGATCAGAGTCATACGTAGGGTGAATTCAGGTATATTGGGACATCAGGTCACTTGGGACAGCTTAAGGAAAAAGCATTTTATGTCTCCTGTGTGCTGTCACCTACGTTATGTCATGTGACTTTAGTCCTAAGCAATGTATTAGCACACCTAACTTTACCATAGCCTTTTCAAGGCAGAAGTAAAATGCTTTTTCTTTATGCTGTCCCAAATTACCCAATAACATCATTGATTTGGTTTTAATTGACATTATTAAAGAATGTTGCAATCAGGAGAACTCCTGTGACTTTATTCGAGTTGTTGCGCTGCTTTATTTCTACATGGCCGTGTCTTTGTTCAGGTGTGTGTCGTATAAATAGTCCCTCTGAAATGTGCTCCATTTCATATGCCACTATATTGAACTTTGAAATACGTCTGTCCTTCGGCAATCTAAACAATGAGTTTCAGAGCTCAGGGCTAACGCGCCTACCGTTTTCTTTTTGCAAGACTGGAACATCCGAAATGTAAGAGGAGAATTGCACCTGCTTGTTGAGATTACAGGTTTTCCAACTCCGGACAAAAAGTCCCATGTCTGCCTCATGACTCATACCAAGAAAACACAAGGTGGAGGTGTGAAAAAACAACAGATTCTATAATTCATGAACTGCCGTTCTGCACGTTATGTATGACTCATTTCACCTAAAACTCAAATGATTCTCTCCTTTAATTGTTTGCGTGCCTTGTTGCAATCATCTGTGTGTTTTTCTTCCACATTAGTTACGTTGAAGTGAGGCATCAGACCAACAATGGGGCCTTACAATACCTTTGTCTGATAAATCCTATGGAAAGCAGGCTATTGTTGAAAGGAATTGAACCCGACATTGACCCTTTGCTCCTGTGAAGACCGTTGTTTGAATCCCAGGACAGACTGCAACTGATGATTGAGTGCTGTTATTTTTCTACGTCGTTTAGTGGAGGCGATGGAGCCGTAACACGGTTGTCTTATATTTTATTAGAGCTCAAATTCCAGCTGGGTAAAGTTGCACAGGATTTATGTGGGCTCACATCCACATGCTCGAGGTGTCTGGAGTGCGTGACGTACACACTGCGTGGCGGATTGAGCGCCCTCGTGCACACAGGTTTATTCAAGCCGTGGGTTCCTTTATCTTACCCGCTGTACCATGGACTCATTTTCTTTCTCTGTGTCTTTCTGCTGAGGCAGTGTCTTTTCGCACTCCGTGCCTGTAATTAAGTTTCATTTAGGACGACAGCAAGATTAAATTGGCCACAAGCCCCGTGGATATATGTATTAACCCCCCCACCCCCCATAAAATACACTTTCTGATGAGCTAATCGTTTCACATTTTGGAAGTTTTACTACATTTAAAATTAAGTTTTACAACTTCCACATCCGAACGAGCGACACCAGATTTCTACAAAACTCTCAGAACCATGAAAGTCAATTTGTGGGACTCATGTGTCATTTGTCATGTGCTCTATATGTGCGCTGCTTCTTGATCGTCACGTGCACACACCAGGCGCCACCGACAGAACCCAGCAGCCTGCTGGCCTCAGACTCCCCAGGCCAACTGGCACATAATAATGTGGGACCGCACAACACGCAGCGAGAGGCAGAAAAGGCCTGAAATATTCACACAGGCCTCCTGGCTGATGCAAGTCTTCTACCTGGAGTACAGAGGAGGGATGTTGCCTTCGTGATGTGGCTGCACAATCCAGCAGCTCAAGGCCTTTTGCCCGCTGCGGACACACTGGAGACGGCTCATTCAGGACAGAAAACACAGTAGTGGGGATGCTCGGACCCGATGGTGTCAGGACACTAAAACATCCTTCATTTTCAAGCTATATGACAAAAACCCTGTTGTGTGTTGTTTGTGAATTGTTGCTATTTGATTGACCTGTCCATATCTCTGCTGTAAGCTATAATAATACTGAGTACTGAGTACGGAGATTGGAGCCACTTTCTGCCTCCTCGAGGAAGCAGCACGATAGATGCAGTGATTTATTGTTTGTCCAAAATGAAGCCATATGTCCAATCAGCTGGTAACAAGCAGCTGGAGACAGTGTTGCAAAACACAAAAGGAACAAAGGATACAATTTGATGGTTAAGAGCTAAGAATAACCGGCGCAAATCCTGGGTGTTTGTGGCCTGGACGTTTATTTGTCGAGTCAACATTTTGCGTTAAAACGCCACTTGTCCTCATTTAATCACCAAGGGGGGAACCGAGGACGGCATATGAGAGAAACAAACATGCAAAGTCAAAATCATTCATTTTTCTGCTTGCAACATTGGCGTTACCATGGTTACCCCCGTTTAGTCGAAGCGGACTTAAGTTTCACAGGCCCATTGTAATCTTGAAACGGGCTTTTTAAAGACAAAATAACTGCAATGAATGATATTAAGATTTCAAGACCTGCTGCTGCTGATAATACAATAGCACAAACGTTTTGTTGAGGCTACTTCTAATTATGATGATGAAAGTTTGGCTGAACTCCAGCTCCCCCCCCCCAAGGTGCTTCTGCCTTCAGTTAAACGAGAAAGACTATCGCGTGGAGAAAAATCCGACTGAAGAGCAGCTAGTTTGCTGCCGCTATTTGCAAAAAGACACGATTGAGACCAAATTGGCTGCGTAATTGCTGCCAATTGAGCCGTATTTACAGCTGTGTTCCTCTGAGGCGCCCGTCTCACCTGCTGTCCCTCCCTTTGCACCCTCCCACCTTCCTGCATTCTCCGCTTCTCCCTTGGTCCGCGCTGAGGTGCAGCGGCGGGGCACCCAACGCGGCTCATCGTCGCTCAAGTGGTTGTGAACGAGGACATTGTTGAGCGCGCTTTAGTGACACTGCCGACGACGTTTCATTCATCAGTGAGCATTTTGCAATGACTTCATTTGCTCCCACTCACCGCTCACAGGGGCCACAGGTTACCCTCTGGACACATTCGGCTCAGTCCCGGTCTATTTGAGGGAGCGCTTTGTCTGCAATGTCAACATGCAGGCGCCTGTGATGTCCAACCAAACGCACGGCCTGATGTTTCAGAAACAGAAAAAAAACACGGATAGATATGTTCAGTGAACCACTGACAGGACGCACCTGGTCACACACACAAAACCTCCACCCGCTGTCAGTCCGCTCTCACAAAGAGCCTTTCGTAGCTCTCTTTCAATGGAAGCAAAAAAATCCTCTGAGAAGTGGAAGAGCCGCAACCCGATTGAAGACAGCCCCGAAGGGACCCGCCCAGTGGTCACGGTGAATCAGGAAAGATGGCACAAACGGGTTTTTTTGTGAGTCCCCATCACTCCCACGTCCTCTCCTGTGGCTCCGCGGCGGTCTGGCTGTCGGTTTTCCCCGCTCTGCCGCCCCCCCCCCCCCCCCCCCCCCGTGACCGCGTCGCGTGATCACTGTCAGGCAGAAATGGATTCCCCCCCGGACACATCCGAACCAGCATTCACGGCAGGTGACAGCTTCTACAAAGAGGTGTCAACTACCGCGCGTTGATTTACGGTTTGTAACCCAGGTGCATTTACAACTTTTTTATATTAATAACCACTGAACCGACTGAGCTGCTCATGACCTCAGCGTGTCTGTGCGGGTTTCCAACAGTTTCCTTCTAAAAGCAAATGACCTTTTAACTTTTCAATTGAGAATTGATCCGTCGGCCCGATCGACAAGACACCACCGATCAAAAAAATATCAAACAGGCCCCATCCAGTGGTTCACTTTTCCCTGTTCTCTGTGCCCTTTGACCCTGGCGAGGGTGACCCGTCTGAGACCTGCTGGACGGGTCACACCAGTGGAACCACAACAGAGCCGACCGATTGCTCCGCATCAGCAAAAGCTTGTGCAAAATGAGGAGCAAAAAAAAAAGAATGTTTTCTTTTTTTTTTTTAATGCCACTTCGCTATCAGTGCGTGTGAAGCTCATCTCCAGCCGTCGGCTGTATGGCTGCTTTGCATCTTCCTCAGCCGCTGTCGCACTGTTAAATGAAATTATAGCTCTAAGGGAAGACGGGGCATGAAGTTGTTCCTTGAAATGGACTTGGTACAGAAGTTTAATCTTGTTTTGTGCTTGACCTGGTTATTGAGTGAGCCTGTACAGTCTGTGTGCGCTTCACTTAAACGTGCCATGTTATTGCTGCCATCAGGGCGCCCCCCCCCCCCCCCCTGAAATGAGGAGAAGGCGGTGGGAGCCGCGAGTGGAAAGATGTGGAATAGTCGCATGAAGTGCGAGAGGCTCGATCGTTTGGGGAAAAAAAAAAATCGGACGCGGAGGATAATGAAATCCGAGAGGCTCATCTGCTTGGAGAAGTTGTTTGTTTGGAAACTTTTTTGCACAATAAACAGCCGCGCAGTTTTTCTGTTCATTTTAAAATGTGCTATAGGATGCTGAAGAGGTCTGAAGAGGATGTAATCTGATAAATCAAACAAAGCTCGGCCGAGGCGGCCCAGGGTGGTGCCCGTAATTCTGCCATGACAAAAGGAAGATGCACAAACTGTTAAGCGTACGGTCGGTGTAACCATTTCAAGGTTAACGTTCAAGCCGATTGGTGGAAAAGTGACAAATCTATCGCTCGGCAGGCTTGACTGCCGACGAGGGCCCACACAAGCTTTAATGTGCACAGCTGTGTCTGTCCCGAGGAACCCCCTTCCGCCCGCCCCCACCAGCTTGTTCCACCACCCATTAGGATTCAATCTAAACCAGGAATCCAAAATATCTAAAACACCCGGACTCAGTGCAGAGAAACGCTAATGGCACAAGATGGCTCAGAGTTATTAATCAAACTGTGGGAAATATAGACATTTACATTTTCAAATGAGATGGAGGGGGGGGGGGGGGGGTTCAATCCCCTATCTCGGTTTATTTTGGAGGTTTATTTTTAGAATTGGACGTCATCTACTACCCGCTGTTGCAAATGTTTCAAAGACCCCTCCTTCATTTGCCATCTGCTCTCTCCAACTTCAAATATATATAAATATATTTACTGAATGCAGTGGCTTAAATCAATATTTTGGCAGGATAATCATTGTTCTGACTCTCTGACTGAGATTTTCACACCAATGAGGATAACATGATGTACATTAAAGCTCAATTTCTTTCCTTGATTCATTGATGTTTGTTTGTTACGGTGATTGCCGCCATAATCCATGGCCGTTCTTTTGAGTGGAACATCGACGTGCTCGTTCACTTCTACACAGTCGACTCGGGAATCCCACTGGTTTGACTACAGGGAAGATGAATTAACACAAGAAGTAACAAGCGGCGGAAACCCGTGGGCACGTTCCTCCGGTCTCACACCGTCTCTCCGTTTTTGTCGCTTTCCTCCTTCCCCCCCCCCCCGCGCCGTCTGCCGTGAACACGTCTCGCGTTAGTCTCCCGTCACGCAGAGTGAGGCCTTCGCTAACTGTGTTGCAAAAGGAATGGAAGCGAAATCTGGTCCAATCATTTCACCCCCCCTGAATGCCGTTGTGTGTGGTTTGCCGGCCTTCATCAGCTTCGCCTCACTGATTCTATTAATCTCCCCGGTGAGGAATCAATAGGGCGGAGTATGGCGTACGCATTGCACTGATCCATTTCTCTTCTCTCCCGCTTTCCTTAAACACAGAGGAACCAAGGATTCCCTTAACCCAGACTTTTACTTTGTTCAAGATTGATTAAGTTGTTTCATCTCTCTGCCGCTTGATAATCATCACGACGTTTAAATCATCTTGAAGTTCTTCAAACATTTTCAACCCGTCCGCTCGTACAGAGCGGCTCTGCACTCTATAAAGATCTGGTTTTATGATTGGGTGGTGGTGTGTTTGGCTCACAAAAGACAAGCTCTCGGGTACTAAAAGAGTCTCCATCAATGGTAGGAGAGGGAATAATGAACAAGCCTTTTACCACCCAGACCGGTTACATACAGCTATGAACATGGCAAAAGTTATTATTCACCACTATAATTATCAAAGTCTCATAACGAATAGGTGGGCGTTGCATACCTTGGGGGTCTGTGAACATGACTTATTGCCTCGTGCGTTGGTCGCTCTTTTTCTCCCCCCCCCCCCACCCACCCACCCCTCCCTCCGGAGTCCCCGCAGGAGCCTTGGCAGGTTTCCTGAAGCGTTCGGCGAAGCGTGGCCTCTGTTCACGATATGTCCCGTGCCAAAGTGAGACACGGACCTCATGCGGCGTCTGAGATTGCGAGACATGCCGCAGCGGAATTGGATTGCCGCCACGCTTTGTGTCGCCAGTCAGCAGGAGTTTAATCAACGTGTGTGACCAATCCAACGTGTGCGTGTGTGTGATGTGTATGTTAATGTGCCCGAAGCGTTCGACCACGTGAAACAGGTGCAGAAGTCACAAGACACCTCTGTTCATTTTTAGAATATTGCATTTTCTTTTGCAGTTTACAACACAATATTGGACATCAGCCAGATAGAGCTGAAAGAACAACAAATTGCCAATTCAAACGATTTTCCTTATTTTTTTTCAGAATCACAGTGCAATTTGTCAGCAATTTGTCAGATTTGAGAAATTAGTTTTCACAAAGGCTTTGTGCTTTTTTCTCGTCTCCCTCAAGCTTCCTGTGGCCTTTCAGCGTTGCGTTTCTAATGCACCAACAGTCAGTGTTAGGACATTATTCACCCTTTTTCACTTTTTCTAGAGAGAACATTACCAATCACAACACTAAAAATGCTTAATCACTGTGGACTAACAGGTTTGTTTTTCTGCTGAACGGACATGTGTTTGTTTATATCCAACCAATTTGTTCTTAATGACCCTTGTATAAGTTAATGCTTCCTTTTAAATACTTATACTGCTGATTAATTCCTTCAAGGGGAGAAAAACGTCCCCGTAGTGGACATTTGAGTTGAGTCACTGGCTCAATGTGATATCCAGAGAGAGTCTCTGTTGAAAGGGAAAATGAAAGCATAAGCATGTTTGCTGGGAAATACATTACTTGTCATTTAGCTGACAAGCGACTTACAATAAGTGCATTTCAACCATAATACAGAAGAACAAGAAACAACATTAAGTTAAATTTCATTAAATTAGCCGATTTACAACTTACAAAAGGGCCCTTATAAGTCAAATTGAAGTGCTACAATTTGTTAGTGTTTTTAGTCAAGGTTTAGCTTGAAGAGGTGTGTCTTTAGTTTGCGGCGGTGATGGCGATTGTGTCTCACACTGGTGAAAAGCTTGTTCCAAGGGAGGTGGCAGAAGGTTTGGACCCCAGCAGTGCTTTTTGACAACAAATCCAGCACAAGCTCTTAAGAAGCCAAATGTGTCACTTGTAAAATGTCCAAGTAACGCCAGGAAGTACTCCAGTGCCAATGCAGGTACATTTTAAGGCAAGTCTTTGTTTCATTTCAAAGCCTTTCAAAGCCCAACGTTCCATTTTTCTTTCTTGCATCAACACGCCTGACACACATGATTTTTATAAACGTCAGTAGGCCAATTTGCAGAGTCATCATATTTGACCTCTATGGAAATACAGACAACAAAGGGCTGGACTAACATTAGTCCCCAGACAAAATTTCCAAAATGTATGGTTGTATTTGTTCAGCTCATAGATCCAGCAGCAGTGTGGCACATGTTAAAAAAGGGGATGCTAAGACTTGGCAGCACAACGCGAGCATTTGGAGAATTTTTAAAAGCTTTGATTGCCATTTGACCTTCATCAGTGCTACCGTCGGGACACATTTTGCATTAATGTAAAGGCAAAGGTGAATTGTAAGACTGCATATGAAATAAAAATATCATAAGAGAATTTAACTAGGAGTCCCTATGAGAAAATGATGAAACAATTATAAAAGAATTACTAGCATAATGTAACCCTTTAGTGTTAAAATGTCCAAGAGACTCCTGTTATTTTTATGAGAAACATTGAGGTTTCGCCCACGTTGCTACTCTATTACACTTGTGTGCTTTTATAATTTAATCCTCTCCCTTGGATAATACAGGAAGCTGCAGCGCAGCGATGGGTCCATGGAGTGCACTCACCTTGCCCTGTTGTCTTAATCACAGCCCATTTAGCGCACCGACTGATGCTGGACTGCACACTGCTGCAAACGTTGAGCGCCGCCACTGACGCCATGTCAACATCTCCTCAACAGGGAGCGAGCCGCTCTCCGCCTCCTTGGACTGTCTGGTGGCGGAGCAGAGCTGCGTCCAGGAGCAGTCCTGCACGGCGCTCTACCGGCTGCTGGAGTACTGCGCGGCCGAGGAGGCCGTGTCGCCCCTCGGCCGAGACGCCCGCACCGAGTGCCTGGAGGCGCGGAGCTCCTTGCAGCAGTACCGCCCCCTCCAAGTCTGCAAATGCCAGCGCGGCTCTCGCAGAGAGGAACACTGCCTCAGGGTGTACTGGACTGTGAGATTTGCAGGTGGGTTCGAGCGCCGTATGCCAGCTACGTGCTTGGATTCTCAGCCCAGAGAAACCCCACGTTGACGCGGCCACTTCTGTTTTCAGCGTACGACGAGTACGACGTCTCTCCGTACGAAGAGCTGGAGTTGAACCTGGCGAGAACTATTGAGATGTCACGGATGGCCTCCATCATGTCAGGTACTGCTCTGATTGCACAATTGGTGACACCCACATCGCGGGGGCGGGTCGAGATTGGCGTCCTCTGACGCGTTTTTACTGCTTTTTTTTGCCCCCCCCTCTCCGACGACCTCCAGCTTCCTCTCTATCCGCGGGCGGCCAAAACCAGTGTCTGAAGGCGGCGCAGGACTGCGGCCTGTACGAGAAATGCGGCTCCCTGCGCTCGGAGTACGTCGTCGCCTGCACCAAGCGCTCGACGGCGTCCGACGGCGCGTGCAACCGGCAGAAGTGCCACAGGGCCCTGCGGCGCTTCCTGGAGCGCGTGCCGGAGGAGTACAGCTTCGGCCTGCTCTTCTGCCCCTGCTCTGACCCGCTGTGTGGCGAGCGCCGGAGGAAAACCATCGTCCCGTCGTGCTCCTACGAGGAGAACGGGAGAGGGGAGGAGAGAGTGGGCAAGCCCAACTGCCTCAGCCTGCAGAACTACTGCTCCAGAGACGAGCTGTGTAGGTGAGGCAGGGCGGGACGTTGAAGCGACCTTAGTCGGGTCGGTGTTGCCCCTGTGAACGTGTTTCTTTTGGCCATAACTCAATAGAATAAATGACCAGGTGAGGACGATTTGGACGGACCTGGATGTAAACTGCTTTGTGCACGATTCTAGCGACATCATGTTTCCAAAGAGAAGTGGTTATTGTGTTATTAATCTATAATAACACCATGGCAACCCAAGTACGCGACTGCTACTACCATTGAACTATTTCTCAGTTTAGTTTTCTTGTACTTGTACACTATTTCGTTGTTTGTGTGTGTGTGTTTTTTTTTTCAGCTTGGCTCCGATTCCCAGAATAAAATGCTTAAATTGTTGGATGTGTGTGTGTGTGTGCGTGTTTCAGATCCAGGTTTGCTGATTTCCAACACAACTGCCAGCCCTCCCCTCTGTCTGCTTCTGGCTGTGTGCGAGACAGCAGAGCCATGTGCCTGAAAGCCTACGCTGGACTCATAGGTGAGAGGGAAAAAAAACACATTTCAAAGGGTAGAAGAGGCTGAAAGAGGGAATAGTTTTTAAAAATATTCACCCAAAGCTGCTTCCAAAGACTTTGTCTAACAGGGAAATTTTACTTATATTATATTCCCTTTGTTGCAGAAAAAGAACTCTACATGGGTTTATAAAGGTTCAAATGTAAAAGCCGCTGCTCTTTTGATCCAGTCGGCCTCATTTTTGTGTATTTAAAAAACATGCATTTCCAGCATCTCCACAAAATGATCCAGGTTATATTATTTCATTCCGTTTTTCACTATTTTGTGACATCGCTCCCCCCCCCGGGGCACTAATATTGTTATTAGACGGCATGTTACCTAAAAATGAAAAACCTCCGCCGGAGGGATACGTTCAAAGTTTGAAAAGTGTCTCCTTTTTGTCCTCCTTCTTCACCCAGGCACCATCATGACTCCCAACTACGTGAGCAACAGCAGCACAGACGTGTCTCAGTGGTGCACGTGTGACGGCAGCGGCAACGAATGGCACGGCTGTCAGCGCATCCTGCACCTGTTCAGCAGCAACACATGCCTGCGTGAGTAGAACGTCGCCATGGTTACGGCATGATGAGTACAACACACATGCGGGGCGGCGTGTTCGTAGTGCAAAAAAACCAACAACAACAAAGAAGTAATGAAAGAGTTTCCTAGATGATATGTGCAGCTTGCAGGATAGAAACTGCGTGCGACCATGTCGATTGTCGAGTGTGTTTCAAGCTAGAATTATTTAATTTCCCTTTGAACCACAGCAAAGATAATTGCACCTCTTGTTTCATCTTGCTGTTTTTAATCTGCAGTGAAATGAACCAAAAAATACTGTGTAGTTGAGTTCAGGAGGTCTATTGGATTTAAAAGTAATATGTATATTTTTTGTTATTTTATTATTGCATGAAACCTGCCCTACAAGACACTATGAATTCACAAGGATTCAAAAAGACAGAAAAAAAGTCCCAAAATATATCATTTACATCTTTCACAGTACATTATTATCTTTTGCGAAACTCATAAATCCTCACTAAAAATGTATTATGAGCTGCAATATTATTGTCTTTTAAATATGGTAAAGATAATGCCAAATTATAATTCTCACATGAATGTTGGTCAGTTCAGTAACGTTCTAACTGAAAGAATCCATCTGAGTACTTAGGAACAGTTGATTATTCTTTCAACTTAATCCAGTAATTTGAAGTCAAATATTTCCTAACTGAAATCATCTATAATTACTGTCAGTTCTTCCTGTGTCAAGAAACCTTTTAGATTCTATTCTGAGTATAAACTAAATAAATATGTAGATCCTGCTCAAATTGAGCATCATTTAATGTGCATTAATGCAGAATTCAAACGAGGTCGGTCATAATTGACTCTTGAGAGCGCAAAGCATTGAACCATATTGTTTTCCTTTTACCTATGAAAAGGTAAAATGTCAAGTGACATTCTTCGTTGTGTTTAATTGGCTGCTAAATGTGAAAGCGATTTCCAAGCATTTTGTATGTTGAGACTAAAGGTCTTAAGGAGGACTAAAGGAATCTCAGTGGAGAGGATGTAAACCCCTCCAAACTGACCCCTTATCAAATCAGCATTACCACAGGTATAACCATCCACCAACCAACCAAATTGAATGGAAATCCTTCCAGTAGTTATCGAGATAAATCATTCTGAGCCAAAGTAATGGGGGCGGGGCCAACCCCCCCCCCCCCCCCCCCCTAAAAACCACCATCCCGAGGGACATGACCCTCGAGTGGCTTCGCACTTTACAAGTAATCTCCCAATCAATAATTTCAAACGTACTTTGCCCGATCATGCAGAACAACACCCGATTCGGTGCCTCTGAAAGCTTTTTGAAAGTCACTTGTAACGTGCCGCCGATGCTTGGAGGAGGAAAAGCGCTGCGAACGTCTTGAAGATGGGCCCCTTGCTGATTGTGTTTCAGGCAGTGGCATCAGCTCCATGGGGATCCCGGCACCTCCTCCCGTGGAAAACACCCCCGCCGCGCCGGCTTCCCAGCCCTCCCCGCGCGTCTACCAGGAGCGGGTTCGCGTTAACACTCTGCCTGAATTCGACAGTGTAAGCGCCCCTCTACTTCCTTGCCGTCTCACCATATGCCGCCGTCGGGGCGCTCCGCTACGAGCCCCGAATCGAAACAGTTGACTGAGTATCAGGTGGTAACACATAAGTAGCAGCAGCAGTCTGTCGGGCGCAGCGGCTCCCTCCTCCCTCCTCCCTCCTCCCTCCTCCCTCCTCCCTCCTCCTTCCTCCCTCCTCCCTCCTCCATCGCTCAACCCTCTGGTTGTGGCTGCGGACTAGCCGGAGGTGTTTGTAGTATCGGTCCTTACTGTTAATATTCATGAATGCACCCCCAGTCTGCTCCATATTCTCACCATTGTAATCCTCCTCAATCCGCATTTCCTTCGCCCTGCTCTCCCTGTGCCTCGCTCCCCTTTCAGCACTGACACCCTGCCACCGGCTGCGTGTTGCACATCCAGAAATGCACATTACTAAAGGATGATGCATTTTCAGCCTTTTTGTGTAACACTGAACACTGAAGTTGAGATTATGCAAAAAAAAGGGAATGAATATTATAATGCATGACTTTTCTCCTACGTGATTTCATTGCATTTCATTTGAATTGAGAAACAAACACTATGTTAATTGCCTGATACTGTAAAACGTGAGGACCTGAGAATAGTTACTGAAAGAGGAATTGTTATGCTGGAAGAGTCTCAGAAGGTAGAAACAACAAGTGTTCTCCTCAAAGTGTTGAATCAATAAAAAAAGATTTCAAGATCAGAGAGAAATGCTCAGTGTGTTTTCAGTCCATCACCACGCCGTCCTCCCTGTCTGCGTTCAAGTGGAGGCCTCACAGCGCCGGGGCTACTTTTCAAAGCAGTTATTAGAATAAAATGTCGACTATAAAACCCTTCAGCAGTGGGACGTTGATCCATCAAAGTGCAGATCCTGAAGAAAAAAGGAAACACTCCAATAAAATCTGTGCTCCGTTATATAAATAATGAACTTAAAACTTTACATTATCCCACTATTTACACTATTCACACCTTTAAACCAAAAAACAGCGTGAGAGTTAAAGAGCAACTGCTGTTTTCTGCAATAATCTAATTTTCACGGAAGTGTAAGTAATTTATATAG
This sequence comes from Pungitius pungitius, assembly GCF_949316345.1. Classification (NCBI taxonomy): domain Eukaryota; kingdom Metazoa; phylum Chordata; class Actinopteri; order Perciformes; family Gasterosteidae; genus Pungitius; species Pungitius pungitius. The sequence continues at coordinate 13,481,236 of NC_084915.1, read as the reverse complement.
AAGGCATCCCTAAAAGTGGTTCTCACAACCTCATTACCTAGAAGTGGTTTTGAAACTACTGATCATAATGCCTGTTTTGTAGGATTGTGGGTATAACGTAATGTTTTGCAGGTCAACAAGTAGTCAGTTTGTTTCTTATTGCGGCGGACCGTAGACATCGGTAGGATTTCTAGAGCCACAATGAAACGTGCTTTGATAAATCAGGCTCACTGCATGATACTACTGTATATTGGAAATGTAAGTAAGACCTCAGATTGGTTTGGAGATATTAACATCACTCACTTTTATTAACTGGGGGCCTGAAGGTCATTAATAAACACTTGATCCTTTTTATTTGGCACAAATACACACAAATGCTGAGGGTGAACACGACGAAATCAACGCCTGGAAAACATGATTCAAAACAAACTTAGTTGGTCATCAAAGTGCTCAATCAGCACACGTTTCTTTTGCCGGTGGGTCAGCTTTTTTTAAAACTCTTAACATAAAAGCTCTCCTGGTTGTTTGAGTATTTATGCGTTCATTTGGACGTCCTTGCCTCCACGCGCCACCACTTCTGTTAATTGGAAGAATCGCTCTTTTCCTCCTCTTCTTTTGCAGATGGAGGACGACGATGAAGAGGAGCGGGAGGAGGAGGAGGAGGAGGAGGAGGAGGAGGAAGGGGAGGAATTCGACATCATCCCTGCGTATTCGGAGAAGAACTCTAACACTGAATCGGGGGCCAGGGGGAGCAGACACGGAGCAGGTGTCCCAGCAGTAGCCGTGTTAACGTCACTGCTGCTGCCTACGCTCGTCCTGGACCGGGATTACTGGAGCTACTGAAGCCTCCGTCTCATTCTCCGCTCACCGCTTTTCCTTTATCATTTTTTAACCCCCCCCCCCCCCTCTCCCTTCCTCCCCCCCCCCCCCCCCCCCCCCCCAACTTTGTGTTATAATTCTGCTTCTGATATCGCCGCCTCCCCGAGAGTGAAACGGTATCAGCAGTCCTGCAGTATCCGCCGCGTCTTTGCTCGAGTCCTCCCCCACCGAAGCCAAGGCTCCAACGTCAGCAGATGCACAGAGTGCACTTGTGAATTTAGAAACGCCGTCTGGGCAAATACTGTATGTGGAGCCTGCTTTTGCACTCAAAGTACCCCCCCCACCCCCTCCCCACCCCTCTTTTAACAAGAAGCACATCGCCCAAGGCCACTTCCACTATACACACTCCCAAAAGCCGAAAGCAGTCTGCTCCACTGCAAACCGGGCCGGGGCACGGCTCCTGAATTCTATTTCATGACTCGTGTCACATCCGTTCTTTTTTTTCTGGTGTGTGTGTGTGTGTGTGTTGGCCCCCGTTGGCTCTTCCTCTTCATACTATATGGGTGGGTGAGATTATCCACTTTACCACAAGCTACTAAGAAACGGCACCGCACTTGAACTGATTTGTGCCATTGAAGAAGAAAGGCGGGTTTTTTAACAGGCGAGTCTTTTAAAAAGAGATGAGATGACAACCCAGTGTGTTGTCACACTTTGTGCGAGGCGCCTTGCGCCTCCTTCCCACTTTGTGCGCCAAAAAAAAAGCAGAGTGCAACAGTCGTTTCTGCTCTGCTTCTTTTGTTAACATGCCACTTAGTATTATTCCTGCCAGGCTGAGTGACTGAGAATTCAACCATGGACAAAAGTAATGAGATCAAATTCTATTGTAGAAATGACGAGCGGGAAGAAAAAAGAAGAAGAAAAAAAAGCAACGTGAGCAATTACAGCACAATTCAAATAGCTCAGCATGCAGGGAAAAGTCTGGCGTGGGGCTCAGGGGAGGAAATAGCCAATTTACCGCTGTCATACCCTCTCGCTTTCTTTCCCTGTCCTTAGGAGGTGTGTTTTAGTGCTCCTTCGCTCATCCTATGCTTCAGATGTTGTGGGAGCGAGATGCGCTGAAAAGTGATGGACACCGGAGGAACATTGAGCCATTCTCTGCCTGAAATAGCTCCTGCAGATGTTAATGATTTCCCTTTTATCACCACGGCTCATTTTCTTGTGAAAATTATGCAGCCGCAGGGATGTAGGTGAAGAAAAAGTGTAGTGAAGTTCTTGTAGAGGAATGAACTCATTTAATTTTGAGGATTAGTTTCAACAGATAATCCGTCCCGAGCTCTGAAAGGAAAAGTTTCTCACATCGCTTCATGCAGTCCCTCGTGACACACACACCGCTGTGTGTGTGTGTGTGTGTGTGTGTGTGCACCTCTGTGTCCGTCCAGAGCTAATTCTGACAAACCTTTCACAATATACTGGGTGCTCATTTTACAGCTGCCTGTCCATTATCGAAATGGGTTGTTTAGATGAACCCCTCCTTGATTGATTGCCCGCTCTTTCCTTATTCTTAACTGGCCCCCGGGCCTGTAGGGGCCCACAAGTGATCACACGCTTGAGTGCGTATAGCCTCTGCAGCCCGGGAGTGGTGCTGGGTGAAAACCGTGAGCGGAGAAGACATGATGCCTGGACATAAGGGCTTCGAGTCGGTGAGCAGGCGTCAATGAATATGAATTTGTGTGATGTGAAGGAAGGGAGATGCGCTTGCAGTCCAGATGGGGGGTTATAGTCCAGTTGTTGAGGGGGGGGGGGTTGTATTCGACTGGCTGAGATCACCATTATGGAAGATCAAAAGGGAAAGTTTCAAAGACATAGCTAAAAAATAAAAAATAAACTCATTCTCTGATGTGTGGATATCACCTGAGGAGGTGGACCTGGACTTGTTTAAACCATGGTTAATTGGCATGAAGACTGACGTTTGGAGTAAAAACGGACAGTATAAAGGCAGAATTGCACATGAAGAGCATGAGCTTATATATCGTAAATCTCGGTGATAACTTCAAACTTGGGTTTGATGTTTAAAAGTCAAAGTAGGACTGAAATGGATGTTGCAATGCGAGCAGACCTGTAGTGGTGTTACCCATCTGGGGGGGAAATGGCATCATGCGGGTTTTGTTGAGAAGCTGTGGGAAGCTCGGTGGATAAGGAAAAGCTCCGTGAATAAAGCTCTCGAATATTTGCGAGGTAAAAAAAAAAAAAAAAAAGTCTGGTTAGACGAGCAGCTTGTGGTGACATATGAAGTAAAACCCGAGCACAGACGAGACGTGTTGGGGGATAAACATGCTCAACAAACATCATCTATCACTGTGAGCTTCTTCGTCATAAAGCATCACAGGAAAAAGAATCCAGCGCTAAGTGTTAAATTCATCCAGTCCGCTCGGGCCTTAATGACAGAATATGAGTTTACATGTATATTCGCATTTCAATTGGTTGGTTTATATTTGTAAAGTATGTAAAGCAAACATTTTAATTAAACGTGGCTTGCACTTTGTAAAGAGTTGAGTTTCAAAGATGAAAAGAGCTTATTGTCAATCTGTAAATTGTTGAATTGTTGAAAAATATGTGAATACTCCCCATGTTAGACGATGTTGTATCTTTCAGTTGAGATGTACAGCACTATGTTTCACATGCTCTCTTTCTTTTAAAGACAAATCAAACATGCCAAATAATCCTGACTGTCAAGTGTAAAACTGTGATTTTTGTGCCATAGCAGAACAGTGTGCCAATTTGGTAAAATAAGAATAAAAGTCACATTGAAAATGTTCACGTTGCCTTTCAGTGACCAAGAATTGACTGTTTGAGCATTTTCTTCTTCTGGTTTTGTTGCTGAACAAATTAATGTCAATTGTGGTCCAAATAAGTGAGCTGCATACAGCTGGCCTTTAATTTGCTTTGCTTTGTGTCAAATCTGTAATAAATAATAAGTCAGTTGTTTTCTCTTGCCCACAGCTACTTTGGATGAACTGAACCAGGGACCCATATTTGTATTCGACTTCCAACTGATGGTGATTACAGGGTCTTGGGGCTTCTACATCCATAATCACGCCATTGTGGCAGGAACAGGCCACAGTTGACTGATTTTCATAAAACAAGGAGGCTGTAGTGGAAAATGGCATCAGATTGGACTTTAGTTATGAAAAGAAGACAACATGAGGTCACTGGGTCTTTGTTTTTATGTCTAAATTCAGCCAACTGTACAAAGTTAAGTTATGCTTTATTAATCCCCCTCAGGAAGCAATATCTCCTGCAATTATCCCATGACTAACCAGGAGATCATAATCATATTAGAGGTTTCCATTTAATATAATATAATATATATATATATATATATATATATATACTTCAGCTTAGCATTCTGTAAACTGCGTTGGGGTAAGACTTTGTATCAATAGCTTCAGGATCCATGAATTTGAAGCAGTCAAATGTAATTCAGACTTAGATTTTATTATTTACTCATCAAGTTGTTGAGTTGTTGCTGCAATGATCACATGAGGCATTCAGTTGCAGGACAGACGGTTGTTTTCCCATGGAGCCAAGTTGTTTTTGTCTAATTTTAGATGCTATCTGATTTGGGGTTGAGGGCTAAGCTCACTGAGTTGTTTGAGCTTTGTTTACAGTAACACATCTTTCACTGCTGGGACAGTCATTACTTCTGGCTGCTTAGTCTTGTCAAAATTCAATTATTGTAATTAATGCGGTTTCAAGACTAATGAATTTCAAACTACTGAAATTCATCTTCAGCTGTCTTTTCGCCTAATAAAATGAATGAAAATAATATATATATATTTCATACATTTGAAATCGGGAGAGTTGTGGGGTTTTCGGGGGCTTGGGAATAAAACTGGCAAACACACTGACTGATACGATCCCCTAACCGCAACAGCAGCAGCGGTGGACCACAACTGTCTGACCATTTCAAGTTATGGCTGAGAAGAAAAAAGGGAACGAACACGGGAGAAGATCTGCTGCGCTCAAGTGCAGCTCTGTTTGGGTTCAAACTCGGGACCTTCTTTTCCGTGAGGCGACAGTAATCACAACTGAGCCGCTGTGCCGCCCCAGGAGGCTCTAGAGCAGCCTAATATCCCTGCACCGTCCTCATATTATATATAAAAAATAAGCTGCTATGTTAATGTAGTTATTAAGTAAATTAGTGCATTCATTTGCAGATAATCCTGTGTCAACATACAGTACTTGTCCTCACATATTGCATAGAGGGTATTAATATGAACTCAGCCGTGAACTCAGAATCTTAAGCACTGAGGTAAATTAGGTTTTCTTATTAATATGATAATTTTTGCAGCAAGAAACTCCACAGTCTTTTCAGATCCTCCTTAGTTTCCTCTCAGTTTCTAATGTTGAATGCTCTTTTTTTTCCTGTTTCTTTCTGTGCAAATAACAAAAACATCTTTCTGTGATCTAGTTATTTTTTAACCTGCTTAATAAAAATGACGCTGTGAGAACTGGAAGACACACAAACGGCTCAACTGTGAATTACAGATGACGACAGTGTTGTTCTTGAAGCATCTAATGGCGACGTCCCAAGGCAAACAACAGAAAAATCGTCCAGTGTGCCGGGGTGGCACTTTACCTGTGATTTCACCGCCTCATTGATCCTGTGATTCACACCGAGGAACCGAGGAACAAATCTTTCTGTGCAGGCAGCTTAGAAGGAAGTGGAATCTAACACTTCACTCTACAAAGGGAAGTGATCCAATGTCCCTGATGGTAACAGTTTGAAGATGTCGTGTCCTTTGTCTTTTGAAAGTCTGTTCTGTAGATACCAACTGATCATCTAGACTCTTTGCATCCCTGCTAATCCCATTTGTAATTTTTTCCTGCAACCGTGTTCTAAAAATGGTGTGAACCAGCTTAACCAGACCTCCAGGCTCCTTTTGTGCAGAGTTCTATTCATTCACTTGCCTGTTATTATTGATATATCTGCCTGCCCTTTTCTTGAGAGCTTCCAATTGTGGCTTTTGTGTGACGAATTATTTCGTTTGTCGGGTTAGGAAAGACTGTAATTTTGGTTAAATGCTATTAAACACATTGTGCCTCAACATGCTGTGGACCATTTCTGCATTGGACCTGAAAATAATCTTTCCCCAACTAAGATACGTCCTACAGTTGTGGATGGAAGTTTAGAGAAAAGTGATCAAGCAATCCCAATCCTACTGGATTGAAATTTAAATTCATAGCTTCAATTAATCTGTTCTTGCAGTCATACAGAAATACCGTATCAACCGTGTGGTAACCAGGTATATTGCTGGATTTTGACCCCAAAAAACAGAACAATTTAAAATTGATGTGCGGTGAAAAAAAATGTAATGCATGTCCTTAAAATCACTGTGTCGACAAATGTCGATTCCCCAAACTATCAGATAAGAAAGCTGGTAAAACACGGTGTCTTGATGCTTGCTGGAGACATGCTTTGCTTTATTTGAACTAGATAACAAAGAAGAACCTTTATCTTGTTTCTTGCCTGCAATTGAAGCTTGAAAGTTTATTCCTCAAAGCAAACTCCATGTTTCATGGTTCCAATAAATGCATTTATTGTCAGACAGCGGAGACCAATGTCAGTGTTTTCTCTTCACCAAAAACTGATCTGAAACTACTATTCTCAGCAGACAAGACACAGATGATTTGAAATATTGTCTTTACAAAAACAAATGATATATTCATGAAGCGGAATCAACGGCGATGTGCCCTGTGCAGGCCCTCGACCGGCTTTCATCATAACAAATCACAACTGACGATGATTTCACTGATTAGTACACCTTCACCCAGAAAGGGTAAATTAATCATCCAAAGGTCTTGCACTGAATGCGTTGTTGAAAAAAAACTTTGCAGCTCAGTTTTTGTGGCAATCGTTTGCTGGATGCTTTTAGCTGTGATAGAACAGACTGCACGTTAAAGGTTGTGTCATATGTGCATGATGGATACGTTCTGTTTCTCTGTCTGTGAATAAGGCCTCAGACTTCACAGTGGACCTTTGCAGTAAGGGCATTGCATTGCTTTCACAACTGAATTATGTTATTTCTTTCTTTTTTGAAACTTTCTCCTGGGATTGTTTTAAAGTATCTTGATTCCTCGGCCTCCCACTCAGGGCCCTGCTCAAAAACCAACAGTGTATCTCCACCAGGTCTATTTGAATAATCTATCAACTGGGAAATGAAGATGAAAGACAGATAATTGAATGATCTACTCTGCCTCTGAATATCCCTTTGGAATGATGCAGTTACAGCTGCACTGGACACATGTGGACTGCTGCACATTGTCCAATGTGCATTTTATTTACATTTATTGTACCATATCTTTTATTCATTATCTTGTTATCTAGCCTATTTTCTCTTCTAGTCTCACCCCACACCAGTTGACAGCACAAGAGATACAGCTGTGGATGCGGTGGGATTTGACTCCTCTTTGAGGAGGAAATTATTAATATCGTTAACATTACAATGTTATGAAGGATTGCCCTTGTATCACAAAATGCTCCATCCTTACTTAGTAAAAAGGACAATACTCAGAGAAAAAGAGTGCAATCACATTTTGGCCTCAAAACTGTCTGCAGAAATAACAACAGTCGTCACACCTGTGGCCTCCATAAAATACCCGTGAAGCGGATTTCTGTCAGACAAATAAATAATTAAGGGGTGCAATTATTTTTATCTCTGTGTGGGAGACCTTGACGTGCCCTGTCCCTGTTTGGAGGAAGTAAAGGACAACTAATACTTCATGGTGATGGCTTGAAAAGAAGAGGGATGAATATCTGAAGCTGGGTGTGATTCAAGGCTGAAAAAATAAGCGTCGCTAATCAAAAGGTGTCAATGCGGAGAATTTGTGATTATGTAAATTGTTGTAAGCTTTAAACGTTGAATTGTTTTATCTCTTAACAAATGGACTGTAGCGTCTCGCATAATAAAAAGGTATGTTTAATTACAGTTATTTACATTTTCACGTTAACCAGAAAAGTGGCAACGCTTGCACTCAGGGTTCGAGTGCTGAGATATCGCTCAGTTTTGTGCAATCAGAGTTAAACACAACAGATGAGACAACATGAGAATGTGTCTCTACAACAAAGCACCACAGAATGTATAAAGTCCCGTTTCATATTAAATGGTATGTAAGCAAGGAAGTGTAGCAAGTAAATATATTTATATGATATATATTTAAATATAATTATTAAGTTATTTAAAGTGCTCTAAAGTAGCCAAATTGAAACTTAGTTCTATTGTACTTTACTGTCCGCAAAGATCATTCAGAGACCAATTTTCATTACCACGACTTTGGTTCCTTTTGTATAATTCTCTGCAGAGATACTGTATGAATGAATTTACTGCCATCGTTTTGTTAAGTCTATTGTTAAGAAATGACGTGCGGTGCAATAAAAAAAACTATTAAGAAGAGGAAACAAAGCAAAGCATCTTTGTATTGTTTCAAATGTCTGTTTTGAAAAGGGGCTGAATTTATTCAGGTTAAGATCCACTTTTACATCAGATGTAACAACTGGAACATTCCTGTTTCTAACGTTTCAGCCGCACACCGTCTGTATTCTCTATTCGGTCATCCTCATCGCTGTCAACAAAATGTGGTTATCTGGTTGTTTCCTTTTCATTATCCAGGCCTCTACCGAGGAGATTGTCCTATTTCAGCGGTGGAACGCGGTCGTTATGGCAACCACGTAACGTCCAAATCATTAATCGACGATGAGGATTTTAGGCTGATGAGCTCAATCGTATATTGTGTGTTATTTGGCGCCGACACTACGCTCCTTCATTCCCAGAGTGTCTCGAGACGATAACGAAAGGAACAAAAGTCCCACTGCGACGCGGCTTCCTTTTGTGAGTCGTGCACAAGAGTCTCTGTGGGTGTGATGTTTGACACGTCACTTTTCCACCAGCATTTTTCCTCCTTTAAAACCATCATTTTTAGGGCCCGGGTTTACATTGATGATAGGGTTCATCCTGTTGGGGTCATGGATGAAAGAATCAGGGTTTCGGGGGAAAACAGGATACATCGCAAGATTTAATATAAGTCAACGAAATCTTAAAATCTGTGCTTTCAGAAGTAAGAGCTTGTATTCCACCTTTGCTTTTCAAAACAGGGCCTAACGCCTGTGGTGTTGCCGCTTCGAGGTTTCTCCACAAACAACTTCTCTCTCTCAGCGCTGTGCACCCCGGGGGCCCTAAGCAATACACCTGCCATGATGTAGCTGCATCCCACAGCAAGTTAGTGGAGTAAACAAGGCGATGGAGAGCGAGCTGTACCCAGGATGCTCTTGATAGAGGTTTCCTCTCGATACACAACACAGTCAACACATGAATAAATAAAAATGTGACGTGGATCACCAAACCTTGTACTTAACATTCCACTTCATTGTGTTCTCAATAATAATAATACGGTCTAAATCAATGGATAAGTAGCATTATCAGCACTTTAACTCATTTTTGTTATTTATGTTTTGTTATTTAGTATCCAAAATCAGACAAGTCGTTATTTATTATTTCTTGGATGGACATATTTGGACTTAAAGGGCCTCCAATAGTCAACCCTTCCCACAAGTAAGTCACAAAAAGGCATTTAGTGTAACTGGCTAGCAAAAATGTTATTGTAAAATCAACAATCTGTGTTGGGACAGAAATGGCAAAGAGAAAACATTTTATCGTTGTCGTGAGAATTTCATATAAAGCTTAATTGGTGTCCTAGTGTTGACTGTCGAGCAGACGTGTAGAAACTCTGCAACTCTATTTGACTAAAAACAACCTTTGCAATTGCGGCTCTTTGCAAACATGAACATACCTCTCTGCAAAGACTAACATATCATTCTATGCACACAATCACAATGCCCCATTGAATGCAGTGCTGATCGCCTAAACGTTTGAAAAAGTGACGATTTGCATATTTTTCTCCATATGGACAATTATAGCCCAAACACTGCCCTACAGTGCAAAATATCCAGTACAACCATTCTGCAACTCTTTGCCTGCCAGACTGCAATGCGTTGCTGCTAAAGTCAGAGTTTTTTTGAGAGCTGCAGATCTTGTTTTGAACACACAAATGTATGTTCACATTGTGTTCATCTACCATGGAAGGATTACGTGACGACGCAATAAATCAGACTTTGTGATGATAGAACGTGTGTAAGTTGAGGGCCAATCTTATTTTATTAACTATATAGACTATAGCTGCAATGACACGGGTCATTGAATCTGTGCTGTACCGTTTTCAGTGATGTCAGCATGAAATGGGCTGCTATGAGTGGAAGGCTTTGGAAAAGCATCCACAATGTTTTTATAGCCCTCTCTGGGAAATAACAGGAGGAGTATTGGGCCTGTGGGCCATGTTACACCTGCCCTAAAATATCCCATCATGTGTGAGCTCCGACTGCTGCTGGCTGTGTCTCTTCGGTTTCATATGCATGCTGCTAATGCACTTCTGGGTATTAAATCTTAAGACTCACAAATCTTTACATTTTACCTTGGTGCACTTGAATGTTTTAATTAGTTTTGATGGGTTTATCTCCCCTACCATTACAAACTGGAAACACTTTAACATCTAAATCCGATGTTTGACATTTTAAGGTTGCACTTGGAAATCTCCCTAAGCTCTTGCACATAGAAGTGAGACCAGATAGTGGCAATCTAAATCTATTTAGGCTTCCGAGGTTAGACACTTTATTTATATACTGAGTGAGCATGCAGCAAAACTTCCATTGGATTGTAGTATTGATTTTGAATTTAAAATGAGTTCTCTCTGTGTTGCGTAGGACTGGCTTTCCTGGAAACCAGACTGTGAATGATCATACCAAGTATAAAAAGACTTGACTTGAAATCAGATTTTTGGCAAGGGTTTTTCCCTCATATATACTATATGTACTAAAACAAAAAAAAAATTTTCGCGTGCATATTTAATATGAGTGGAATATACTGTTTATGTTAGGAGCACAGCTCCGGTGTAGATAGTTCGACAGGTTCTTCTAGAAGTGTAAACCGACCTTTTCAGCCTTTGCAGGTATATTTGGATCAGCCACCTCAGCAGCGGAGCTACATTTGTCAGACTTTACACTCTCACTTGAACTACATCACACATAAAGATAGGAGTGATGAACAGTGCAGCATTCATTTAATGAGACTCTGACTGCATGAGGAACCCAATCTGTCCACAACACATCTATCAAACCTGATATACCAGGTGACGTCTCAGACACCACTACTTTGATTGTGATGAGGGATGACGCGTCATTATATTCCACTGTGTCCTTGTCAGGCCACTATAATTAAGGGAACTGGCCTCCAACCCTATGACAAACAGACACACACACACAGGCATGCACACACAAGCCCTTTATTCTACTTTGTTGTTTATTGTGTGTGTGTGTGAAGCTTTTCACTCAAACAATTCTGCTGCCACATTTGACACAAATGCTTTACAGGAAATTATAAATTATTTTCAATATTCTACGGAATTAGCTTCTGCTCCTTTAAAATAGCGATACAGTTTGCTGTTAGAGAACATAACTCGATCTAACAAAACAGGAGACAAAATCATTTTAAAGTCTTAAAATTAGTCAGAATATTTTTACAAATGAAAGTTTGTTAAGACCATTGTCAGATGTAATAATGTAAGTTGGAAATCATTTAAATCATATCAGAGCAAAAAATGTAAACTCTATTGTAATACTGAATACATAATTGAGAATCTCAAAATTCAATAATCATGACATTCTTTGCATCGTTGCTTTATACTTTCCTACATTAAACACTGTGTGGACGTATGGGTTGAAAGAAATCCAAGTTTTTCCAAAGATCTTCTTGTAACAAGAGCTACAAAACAAGTTAAACAAAAGGATTAAGGACAACGAGAATGATGAGGCATTTTCTTTGAATACTTCCACAAAACTCCCACCTGCTAATAATTCAATTAGAGGCTCTACAATTCTGATGCCTGGGTGACATTAAAACGAGATTTACGTATGTAGCTACGGTTCTATGAATCCTAGATGACCGCCAGAGGCAGCGTGAAGCACTGCCTCTGGCGGTCATCTAGGATGAAATAGAACCCCAAATATCATGCAAAAGCCTGAAATATATTGAAAACCCACCATGTCCAAAAGACCAAGAGAAGTATACATGTCCGGATTGTTGTGAAGGGACTGAAAATATTTAAGAATAATTTAATGGAAAAACAAGATAATCAATTCTTTGTTTTTTTTTCCAATTCATTAAGTAATGTTAAAATGAGATGAGGAAAGCCTCACGAAGCTCCTCTTTTTGTGTGTTTGGCACATTACAAAACTGACTGTGAAAGCAAAACTACTCTTTGAGTATTGACCGGCTGCATTGACCACGTACGAAATGTTTGGATCCAGCAGATAAAAACAATACCGCAGTGTGAGAGAGAACGGCATCGAGGGGGAGACGAGCCTCTGCCAAAGAACAGCTGCTGGCTGAATAAGTAAAGCCACCTTCAGGAAGAACACAATCAGGAGAGGAAGCAATTCCCAGAGACGCTATCAAAACAGGATCATGGTAGAATGTGAGAAAGCTGGGGACGCTTTTTCTTTTTTTTTTTTTCAAAAGTGAGAAGAAATTGCATGCGCACAAAGGAACTGTGTACATACGGAGCAGAAAGGAGTAATGCCTTTGTTTGTTTTTGACAAAAGCAGACCAGCAATTTTGCTGGCCGAAAAAAAAAAAAAAAAGATGGGAAAGATAGGGATTTTGGAGGGGGTGGTGGTTGACGGGGTGGTGGAAGTGGAGGAAATGGTTTCCACGAGAGAGAGCACATAGTGAGAGACACGAGGCAACAGATGGAGAGAAGAGGCCCGGAGAGAGAAGGGGGGGGGGGTTAAAAACGAAGGTCAATTTTGAATTGAATAATTTAAAAATAATAGTTATTCTTTACCTGTTATGCATTTACTTGCAGTGCGGAGCTGACTAACTGTCATTATGCCTCGTAACGTGTGCCAAATTGCACACTGCGCGACAATATACAGCCCTAACTGTAGGGGGGAGGGAAGGTGAGGAGGAAAATTAAGAGGAATGTGTTTGATGTATGTCTCGAGAACAAGAATGGCCTTAATGATAAAACACTGCCGGTGAATAAGTCTTCGCAGCGGACAGGGCGGGCCTGTCAGCCTGAGCGTAAAAGGCGATGAGTGAGAGCTTTGCACTGTTAGACTTTCATGCTCCAGGATGCCCGGTGTTGGAGCCACAGAGGAGGAATATAAACCATCAGCATAATTAAGTGCTGGCATAAAGGTGGCAGCACCCACTCAGTTTAGCAACAGATAAAATGAAAAAATGACAACGTGATTGTGTCCTTAATCAGAAAACTCAGTTTCTGTGAATTACTCGCAGCAGGCAGAAAGTGGTCAGAATGAAAGCATTGTTTACAATTTCATCCAAAGTCACTCACGGTTTAAAGCGTGTTTAATCTCCTGTTCATTATTTCAGCGAATGTATAAAATAACAATTATTTTGTCAAGAGAACAGCCTGAAGTGAAACAGAAATAACTCAGCTGTAACTGAGCCACTTAGCTGTATGAAGGTAGATGGGAAAACTGCTGGTTTATTCAACTTACATGCCAGGTCTTCAACTTTATATGACAGGCCTTGATAAATCAACGTGAGAGGTGACTGATTTGTAGTGGTGTGTGTGTGTGTGTGTGTGTGTGTGTGTGTGTGTGTGTGTGTGTGTGTGTGTGTGTGTGTGTGTGTGTGTGTGTGTGTGTGTGTGTGTGCATTAGGCTTTGACAAGGAAGAATAGACAGTTTTAGTTTTTGATATTTTTTAGGAACTGTCCATTGTGAGTCCAACAATGCTATAGGGATATATGTCAGCCTTCAGGGAAAGTTAATGAAAGTTAATGTCCATATGCGTCGGGTGGTACGTTGTCGGTAACCTACCATTTTATCTGCCGTTTACAATGTCATTGGAAATACTCCTATTTTCATATTAATTTCCACTATCACAGTCCAATTAACATGAACTACACTAAATATTGCTTCGAGCCACAGTGTCATAAACTCTTACCATCAGAAGCTGAACCACTGACATTGAATTAGCAGCTTTAACCAGTACGTTCAGCGCAGTTTTTAGACTTAAATAATTTTCATTCTGCACCACTGTTGTTAAGTCCTTCCTTTAGCCAACAGCTACTCTTATCAGAAACTATAACCTACCCTGAATAGATAACCTTGTAAGATGAAGTAGTTGTTTAAAATACTTCTTTCGCATTTGGTCTTAAATTTAATTGAATTGCCTTGTAACCAAATTTTAGCTAAAAAACTCCATAACAAAATACACTATTTGTTTCATATGACGCTCATGTGTGATCGTAGTACTTGCAAATTCATTAACAAAATAACAAAAGCAGTTCTATACATCAATAACAGTCCCCATGAGAAAGTCCCACACTGCAGGCACGGTACGATACACGTGTGCTTCCTGACTCCAGTGAGCCCCTGACTTTTCCTCCAGCATCACCATGAGGTCTACATTTGGGTTTTTGCGTGAAATGACAACTGTTGGCTGGGTTGCCATAAATGTGTCACATTCAAACCCTGCCGGATTCATTCAGATCACTCTGGTAGTCTCTGACCAGACGCTGGCCCGTGGAGGCCAGATTGGGAGGAATGGACTAGAATGGACGAGGCTCGACAGCAACGATTTCCCCGAGGCAAGAGAACTCCGCGGGGCAAGTATAATGCAATATAAATGGATCGGTTTAGGGGCAGAGAAGTAGAAATATGAGAATTGGAGACGGTATTAATGCAGTGATAATGCTGCAATGAAATCTACCAGGAGAAGAAAACAACACATTTGTTGAATGTGGGGACCTACCTTTAGTTAGTCAGCATTAGCACCCAGATCACAGCACAAATAACGGAGCAAAGCTATTCTGTAAACAGCTAAAGGTAATTACATTTTGAAATGATCCAAATGTGTTTTTATGTCTCTGTTGTTGTTGTTGTTGTTGTCGATTGTCTCTCTTGCATTGTAATGTCTCATAGGTGTTTTCCCGTTAATCACTTGTCTGTTATTATTAATAAACCCCAATAGAAATACATCTACCTGAGAATCCCCCTGTCTACACTGTCCTCAAATAAAGGTACAAATGTCTTAAAAAAGGAGTTATAATAATAATAATAAAAGAAAGCTCTTGTTCTTATTTAGCACCATTGTAGTGACTAAATACAAAACTAATGCTAGTAAAATAATAGTTTTTTACTCTTACTTTGTTGCATTTGTGGTTTCAAATCCTTCTTGAAATTTAATGTGCTGAAATTCATTCCACCCAAACTCGCATGCACATTAATCAACATGCCACCACACCCAATTCAAAGTTAATCTTATCACACACTTAAATGAAGACGCTAGTACGATATAAATGCATTGTTCAGTATGTCTAATGATATCATTACATATACTTCCTTTGGACTGAAATGACTACCCTTTGTTCTTCGGAACATATTTCAAACACCTACCTAGAGATTCACAATATTTTACAGTAAAGTAATCATAACCAAGATGCTTACCAACACACCCAAAAAATAATCTTAGCAGGAAGATAGATTTTGCCGCTTGAATGCATTTTCATGTGTAGTTTGTTCTTCGGGCAGATTTCTTAGCTGGCATTTCTGCCGTTTTGAGTAGTGACCAGTGGTCAGACCTTAAAAGCCTACAGTCTGCCAGGGTGAGGTTTACATAAAAGCTCTCCCTCTCCATTGAAGCACGCACAATGGACGAGGCTTTTGCTTTGCGGGTGAATTATACAACTTAATGGATTCATCTCTGTTCCTCTCTGCTCAGATAGATAGGCTGGAGAGAACACAGCAAAAATGTGGAGAATTACGGAGGATGAAGGAATATAAGAATGGGAGTGAGGGAGAAGGGGAGATGAGATATCTCAGAGGTAAAGATACCGCCAAGGGCTTTAAAGCTGTAAATCCGCCTTTCCTGAAGAGGTTTTTTCTTCCCTCGCCTCGCTCTCGATAACGCAAATGCACAAACACACTCTGAAAGACATCCAGCCATTTTTAAGGATATAAGTTATAGCCTGAAGTGTAATAAAGTAAACACACTTTCAATTTGACAAAAGGAATTTCGAACAAACTCAGCTTTTATGCCAGGATGTTATTGTTTGAATCACCTACGCATTAATGCCTTTCATTCAACTTAACTTTGAGTTCCTGCAAAGGAAAACTAATATTCCTACAACTAACTAACTTCCTACAACTTGCATATTCTACACACTAATTTCTCCTCTCACACTGTACCAATGTAGCTCAGATATTCTGTTCAATCTCACGTGAAAATGACACTGAAACAACCCTATGCAGTGTCAGGATGTGAGTTTTGGACTTTTCTAATGTTAACAGAACTTAGTTGCTAATCACTTACTTTCATTATTAATATTTAAAAATACAGATTTTTAAGATTTATGGTTTTTAGAGTTTCCAGTTTCTACACACAAATAAAAAGAAAATAGCTTACGGATGATGACAACTCTGTGACTAATGCCTGAAACGGACATAAAAATCTTAGCAGAGGTGATAACTTATATAGAAAAGCAACTGTTAAACACGACGAGGCGGGGAATCAAATTTAATGGCAGTGATCCACTAATTAATGTGCCTGTAAAAAGAGTGACATAATGACTGTGCAGTTTATGTATCTGTTCTATCAAATTTACTACGAGCACTTCCCTCTGTGTAATATGGAGGACAAAAAATGACTTAAGTTTAAATAAATAAATAAATGATGCGTAAATACTGTAGAGTCCTCGCCGTCGTCCTCCTCGCCGCCGGCCTCACCGCCGGCCTCACCGCCGGCCTCCTCGCTGCTGCCGCCGTTGTCCTCGCTGTCGCCGTCTGTAGAGCCGTCGCCGTCGTGTAGAGTCCTCGCCGCCGTCCTCCTCGCCGCCGTCCTCCTCGCCGTCGCCGTCCTCCTCGCCGTCGCCGTCCTCCTCGCCGTCGCCGTCCTCCTCGCTTCCGCCGCCGTAGTCCTCGCTGCCGTTGTCCTTGCTGCCGTTGTCCTCGCTGCCGTTGTCCTCGTTGCCGCCATCCTCCTCGCTTCCGCCGCTGTCCTCCTTACTTCCGCCGGCGCCGTCCTACTCGCTGCCGCCGTCGTCGTCCTTCGCTGCCGCCGTCCTCCTCGCTTCCGCCGCCGTCCTCCTTACTTCCGCCGGCGCCGTCCTACTCGCTGCCGTCGTCCTCCTCGCTGCCGCCGTCGTCGTCCTTCGCTGCCGCCGTCCTCCTCGCTTCCGCCGCCGTCCTCCTTACTTCCGCCGGCGCCGTCCTACTCGGTGCCGTCGTCCTCCTCGCTGCCGCCGTCGTCGTCCTTCGCTGCCGCCGTCGTCGTCCTTCGCTGCCGCCGTCCTCCTCGCTTCCGCCGCCGTCCTCCTTACTTCCGCCGGCGCCGTCCTACTCGCTGCCGTCGTCCTCCTCGCTGCCGCCGTCGTCGTCCTTCGCTGCCGCCGTCCTCCTCGCTTCCGCCGCCGTAGTCCTCGCTGCCGTTGTCCTCGCTGCCGTTGTCCTCGCTGCCGTTGTCCTCGTTGCCGCCATCCTCCTCGCTTCCGCCGCCGTCCTCCTTACTTCCGCCGCCATCCTCCTTACTTCCGCCGGCGCCGTCCTCCTCGCTGCCGCCGTCGTCGTCCTTTGCTGCCGCCGTCCTCCTTGCTTCCGCCGCCGTAGTCCTCGCTGCCGTTGTCCTCGTTGCCGCCATCCTCCTCGCTTCCGCCGCTGTCCTCCTTACTTCCGCCGGCGCCGTCCTACTCGCTGCCGCCGTCGTCGTCCTTCGCTGCCGCCGTCCTCCTCGCTTCCGCCGCCGTAGTCCTCGCTGCCGTTGTCCTCGCTGCCGTTGTCCTCGCTGCCGTTGTCCTCGTTGCCGCCATCCTCCTCGCTTCCGCCGCCGTCCTCCTCGCTTCCGCCGCCGTCCTCCTTACTTCCGCCGGCGCCGTCCTACTCGCTGCCGTCGTCCTCCTCGCTGCCGCCGTCGTCCTCCTCGCTGCCGCCGTCGTCGTCCTTCGCTGCCGCCGTCCTCCTCGCTTCCGCCGCCGTCCTCCTTACTTCCGCCGGCGCCGTCCTACTCGCTGCCGTCGTCCTCCTCGCTGCCGCCGTCGTCGTCCTTCGCTGCCGCCGTCCTCCTCGCTTCCGCCGCCGTAGTCCTCGCTGCCGTTGTCCTCGCTGCCGTTGTCCTCGCTGCCGTTGTCCTCGCTGCCGTTGTCCTCGTTGCCGCCATCCTCCTCGCTTCCGCCGCCATCCTCCTTACTTCCGCCGGCGCCGTCCTACTCGCTGCCGTCGTCCTCCTCGCTGCCGCCGTCGTCGTCCTTCGCTGCCGCCGTCCTCCTTGCTTCCGCCGCCGTAGTCCTCGCTGCCGTTGTCCTCGTTGCCGCCATCCTCCTCGCTTCCGCCGCCGTCCTCCTTACTTCCGCCGGCGCCGTCCTACTCGCTGCCGTCGTCGTCCTCCTCGCCGTCATCGCCGTCCTATCCTGCCGTCGTCGTCCTTTTTGCCATCGTCGTCCTCCTCACCGCCGCCGTATATATGTATATTTATTTTCTTTTATTTATTCATTTATTTACGCATTTATTTATTCATACATTTAAACATTTATTTATTTTTTTATTCATTTTTCATTTTTTGTCCTCCATACAAGAAGACCATTACAGCTAAAAATGGCCAGAATATAAAAGGGAAACAGATGCAAAGATAATTACATCCCCAACTGTGTATGTAAAGGTCCATTATTGTAAAGAGCCATTGTGTAATGGCGTGCTGAGCAGAGAATAAATTCACACTTTCCTTCCTCCCTTCAGCGCATGTGAACGTGCCCGAATGGCTGCGTAATTAAGAAGAGAGGATGCAGTTTAAAGCTTGATTTACTGCATCGGCGAGGGTGGCAAGTGTCCGCGTGACATCACACCATTGGACAGGGGGGCATTTTTGCGGGGTTTCCGTGTTGCAGGTTTTCGCCGGTGCGTGCACATTTAACACTCACCAACTAAATGGACGCGTAGGCGACCGTCCTTGCAGAAAGTATAACCGAGGCTTAAGAGCGGTATTAATTCTGACCCGTAATCTCCCTGCCTCTGTAATTGAGGTCGCACGCCAGGGGAGGCCGAGTTTGAAGAGCGACTGGCTTTCTGCTCTTTTCTGCTTTCAGGAACACGCAAACAGACACAGAAATGAACTGAGGGGGATGCAATCCTCTCCGGACTCTTTGACTGTAGAGTTTGTGTTTAGAGACAAGTGAAGGTGGATAGAGAGGGACACACAGAGGACGACCTCAGTTAAGTTGGACAGACGTAATGTCGTAACGAATTTTAAAACAAGACTAAAGGGGGGTTTGGTCCTGGTGAGGACCAACTATTCTGAAAATGTGATCGTCATGAATCATTTTCAAAATAAAGTGCAGAAAGATCAATAGAGAAAATTGCTGGTTTGTGTAATGTGAGATGAACGCATTGCTGCAAGGGACTCCACAGTTTTCATTATTAATGAATTCATTGTTTATTAATGAATTTATAGTGGATTTATAGTGGGAGTCAGTGCCAACATTAGCTAAATAACTTCTACTTGAATCACTGAGTGGAGATCAAAATACTGAAATAAATTAAATGTCATAACTGGCCTCTTGCTTCATAACCAATGCTTTGTAGGTTTTTTGGACTCTAGCAAAACATAGAAAAAAAGACGTAAAAGTCTTAAGATAATGCCAAAAACAATTTAGTCCCAGACTTGAAATCTTGCCAGTTTTGTGAAAACATTTGCGATCCGAAGACCGCAAACTGAAAAACCCACTCTCCTTTGCAGTAATACCTCCTGGAGTGTCACCTCCAATAATACAGAGTTCAACCCAGTCCCCATCACATCTCTGTGTACTTAAACTGTCTACCTCTCTTAACACCAAGCTGATCTCAGTGTGCTCCTACTGGGGCCTCGCTCCATCGAGTCTCCTGACTTCCTCTGCTCTTTGTTTAACAGCCACTGAAACCTACTTCCTCTCTTTTCTTGTGTGCATCTTAAATCGATAATTGTTCCAACTGGAGAGGAGAGAGCCTCGTCATAATCGATGGGAGCAGCCAATAGCTGTGCAGATGTAGACAGACAGAAATCATTTTGGCCCGGCGGCGTATCTCAACGTTTCTGACGCCTCATTCATTACGCTATTGAATAATCCAGCGGCTCTGTCACATGCCACAGAACAACCGAATAAGCTCCAGCGTGAGCACGTCTGCAGGGGCTCACGGCGGGAGGAAGACCTGGAAGAGTTTTGTATTTCCTTTGATCTCACAGAAGATTCACATGAGTTTCAGAAGATATTAATATATCCACAGGAGCCAAGTCAAATCCCTGTGACTGTCAGGGCTACGTCTAGTTGTCCCAAGTCTAAACCGCTTCTCACGTTGCGTTGCTTGGCTCGCGTTGATTGGCCTTTCGCAGCAGTTAATAATATTTGTATCCATAATCAAGACAAATTACACCATTGTATTATATTTGATATTGTTTGGAATTTTTCTTATAAAAATTAACATAAACAAATGAGAAAACATGTCTAGAATACTATAGCATATGTTTATGTATTAATTTATATATATATATATATATATATACACACACACACAATTATATAATAAGTCTGTTATCAACATTATATATATATTTTACATTACATCCTATAATAGTTTATTAGTATATTACAGTTTGACTTCCTGTCAGAAGCTTATTCGAATGAGGATCTTAAAAAAAATTAAAAAGCAACAAGCTTCTACAACGTTTTAATATTTGCTTTAGTTCATGGTTTCATTCACCTCCCACAGCTTGAGAAGGTGACACGCAGGACTTTCTACTTGGGTTTTTCAAAGGGCTATTACATAACGCGTTCATGCATTGACAACAAGCTCAGTTTAGTACACACCAGGGTATAGAAGAAAAAAAAATCAATGCTCTTTAGTGGCTTATCACTTTCCTCCAAAAATGGAAATCTGGTTCAAGTTTCAGGGGACAGGTACTGATGAAGAAACGTTATCAAAGTGACATTTTGTGCTTGATCTTAAGTTTGGCCTCTCTTGCATAATTTTTTTTAAGCTGCTAAACATGCAACTGACTCCCAGCTGCCATGGAATCATCGCAACCTGAACACAGACACAGAAGTGGGGGGAGAAAGACCCGCACATGAGATGCCAAGTCAGCTCGGATCCACGTGTGTGTGTGTGCGTGTGTGTGTGTGTGTGTGTGTGTGACAGACAGAATGAAGCTCTTCTTTAGAAATGCTCTTGTGGGGTCTGGAGGCCCTGTCAGTTGCCTTTGGTGTGCTTTGGACTCGGGGCTAATGAGGATGTGCTGTTGGGAATTTGTGTGTGCATGACAGCAAAGCAGACACAGAGGCTTTGGTTAGCTGCAGGCCTTTTAAAGGGGAGCATAGCATAGAGATAAGTTGTAAACTTCAAACAAAAAAGGTTAAAAAATCTACAGAGGTTTGCATCGATTTAAGGAAATGAAAGCTTCGCTGCACCATTATGCAGTGCATTCAAAAATCAGATGGGCAAACAATCTCAAGGTCAAAGACGTCTCTGTCACTCACAATAACAACAGAAATGTTTGGGCCGATCATTAATCATTCTGAGATAATACAGACATTACTCATGCACGGCTCACATGACTGTGACAGCAGCAGACAAATAACCAGTGCGATCATATCACGCAATGCATTACGCCTTTAGGGCATTTCAGCCAATCGCAGAGTGTGAAATTGAAGATGCCCATACAGAGGAAAGAGCAGGGCTAATGAAGTCTCAATCCCAACATCCCCACTTACGGACTCACTGACTGGGAGGACCCTCCCTGATAAGATCACACGAAATCAGAGTAATGCGAGCAAAGGCTTTATTACACACCTGGTTTCATCATCACCCGCTTCGTTTCATTTGGCTCACGAGGAGGATGTCCAAAGCAGAAGTGCCGATGAATATGAAATAAACATTTGAAAATCTTGGACCTGAGCGTCAGGTGGTACCTCAGCTGTAAACGAGCTTTGGCTGTACAGGGATTGTCTTCTCTTACGCTTTAACACATGGACTCAGACAGAGAATTTCTCAGAAATCTTCATAAGTCTCCGTTGGTCTCGTCGAAGGATGTTGTTTATTTCTATTTCGCAGTGTGAGGAACTCATTACGTGGTTCAGAGTCATTTTGATTGCGCTTTGGAAAAATGATACTGTGACCACTTTGGGAAATAAAAAGAAAATATCAAAACAGGGACAGTAAGCGTGTCTAGACAGCTAAATGTGTTTTTTCTGTCTTTTTGTTATAATTTTCCCATAATGCATCACAGCTGAACTAGTAATGGGTGACAAGTCAGAATCGTCCATTCAGGCGATCATTGTTTCATTGTTTACAAAAGCTGCTTTCCATTCAAGATTAATTTAAAGTATGTGTGTCAATGTGGGTCTGGAGTGAGTTGAAACAGTACGAGTTTAGTTTACACCTGCTTTTAATAATGTAGTATCAGCAATATACACTCACCGGCCACTTTATTAGGTACCCCATGCTAGTAACGGGTTGGACCCCCTTTTGCCTTCAGAACTGCCTCAATTCTTCGTGGCATAGATTCAACAAGGTGCTGGAAGCATTCCTCAGGGAGTTTGGTCCATATTGACATGATGGCATCACACAGTTTTCTTTTTCGGACCATTCTCTGTAAACCCTAGAGATGGTTGTGCGTGAAAATCCCAGTAGATTAGCAGTTTCTGAAATACTCAGACCAGCCCTTCTGGCACCAACAATCATGCCATGTTCAAAGTCACTCAAATCACCTTTCTTCCCCATACTGATGCTCGGTTTGAACTGCAGGAGATTGTCTTGACAATGTCTACATGCCTAAATGCACTGAGTTGCCGCCATGTGATTGGCTGCTTAGAAATTAAGTGTTAACGAGCAGTTGGACAGGTGTACCTAATAAAGTGGCCGGTGAGTGTATATATATATATATATATATATATATATATATATATATATATATATATATATATATATATATAATATGAGCGAAACACGTTTATCTGTCAGACAGAGGTCGCCCCGACCCTCGGCTGCCATCCAGCTGAACTTCTTCTTCCACAGGGTCAACATGATTGACCTCATGGGAGACTGGCCTTCCAATCATAGCGAAGGAGCTGCGAATGGTCTTCATCGTGTCACACTCACCGGCTCTCAGAGAGTGTGCTGCCCAGCAGGCGTAGGCGTTGACACAGGCGCTGCAGCTGCTCCGTAAGCCGTACTTCACAGTGTGACGTGGTGATTTTGATGAGCCTTTTTTCTTCAATTAACTTCTAATTATGAGTAATGGCATCAGACTTGAACATGGAATCATATTCTGCCAACTTTTACAGAGTTGTAGTTTGATGGTTGCTAATTTATCCATCAAAGCTTTTAGCTTCTAATGCAGAGCCTGATGCCAAATCGTGTGGCCCTTTAATGTCCTCACTACGGAAAATGTGCTTTTTTTACTTTCTTGGCAATAATAATCTTATCTTTTTTTTAGCTGAATAAAAGTTCATGGCTTAATATGTAAGGGTATTCAATATATACGATGACTCAAAATGTGCTCTACCGAGCGGAAAGTTAAAGGGATCAAGGAACATGGCATTTTATTTCATCGATTTGGAATTTCCCTCCACCAAAAACCAATATATATATAGATAAATGTCTAAAATGTTGGAATTTTATGTCAATATATCAACAATCAAGTACGTTTAACTTGAAAAATTCTCAATCATACAGGAAAATAAGATATTGCTTCAAGATGAGGATGCAGGATTTATGCCTCATTAGTGTGTGAGGGGGAGGGAGAGAGTGAAGAGACGTGGGAGAGAATTGGGTAGAATGTGCTAAAAAGGTCATTAATTTAAATCAATTATTTGCACCTGGTTAACTCCTTCTTCGTCTGCTACTTCTTCTTCTTTCACACATCTGTGTCAATTAATCTTACACGAGGAAAGGTAATTTTTTTTCCTCTCATGCCTCCGTTGCAGCATGACTTAAAAGCTCCTGACGGAGTCTGTGACAAAATGACAGCGTGTGGAAGGAGTGGAAATGCATGGAGAGATACTTGTGGACAGCTTCATATTACTTGTTATTATTTTGAAAGTATAATTATTCTGAAGCTGTTTTCTCCCTGAAGTTTAATTGGCGCAGCTCGTGTAAATGTGCCATGATCTGCAAGAAGCATCAAGGATGCAAATAAAGTAAAATGGGGGCATGTTTGCCGAAGCCCATGCGTTCCCCTGACTCCCCGTCGCAGGGCAATGCTGAAATTCCATTACTACTAAAAGCCTACTATGCAATTTTCAGTTTTTATAACACTGCTATTCTCACATTCCTGTCTCTTTAGACATGGAAAATATAATATTTTCAAGCAGCAGTCAATCAAAACTTCTTTGAGGTGTCAAGAGACGCCGTGCTGTCGCCGGTCTGTTACCTTTAAAAACCTCAATGCCCCAGAGAGACCCAAAAGGTCTTTGGAAAGAGAAAAATTACAGAGGGAGCAGCTGTGATTTGGCCCCCCCGACAAAATGGGCGGAGGATGTGAAAGAAGATGTACAAATAACACAAGAGCAGTTAGGCCAGCAAGCTCAGACAGATGACAACATCTCAAGGCAAAGCAAAGTGAGAGCAGGAAATATATGAGTGCAAGTTCAACAGAAACAGATGACGCAATAACGGAGACAGATGGAAGCCAAAAGAGAAGACGGATGGACGGAGGGCAAAATAAGCTAGAAATCTTTGTAAAAGCAATTTAGAAAGAAACATTTACAGAAGGCCGAGACATGGAGCGACAGAAGAGGAGAGGTTGCAGTGGAGAAGCAGGCGGGTGGCCGTCAGTGCACAAGCCTGAAGGGATGAAACATTACGCCCGGATAATGAAGATGGTTCTGCTCGGTCACACTCCACATTAGCCCGAAGTCAGCCCGACCCCAAAGTGTCAACAAGCTAATAGAATGGGTATCAGCGACTCTTTCACACTGCAGCTCCCACCCAAAAACAGCAATTATTTACAGGAATTTCCTAGATAAATAAACGCAGATACCCCTTCATGGAAATTAATAACAGGGCCGCAGCCCGAAGGCACAGCCAAGATTGATAGGATTTAATGTGTGAGTGTGCAGAATTGTCGATTGTGTGGCCAATGGCATGACGGCCACGTTAGTGTTTAATGGTGTTTCTGTTTAGGTGACAGACAAAGGGGGAGGCGTGTCGGACTGTGGAACGTCTTTGTCAAAAAGGGTCTTTTGTTTTCTATGGACAGGAAATAAAATAAAATAAATTGTTGTTGTCTTGCTCCTTATTAATACTGATCTGTCTTTTGACGGAGGATTTTGTGGAAATGCAGGGAGCAATTATTAAAAAATGAATATCAGCGCCGTGTCAATTAGTGGGGGAGGGAAGCAATGGAGCTCAGACGCATAGATTAGAGGTCAAAGAAGCAGGTGATATATTGGCTAATGTGTAATTACCATGTACTGCATCTTCCATAGCAACAAGGTGGATAATGAATATCTGTCTTTCTATACTGTATATTGACCTTTTCTTATCCATCAGCGCTAAACACCAGCCGGCTAACATTGCTGATTAGCAACAGACATGACGCTGATGTTAACATGAGGAATTCGTCTGGTTTTCGTCAGAAGTATTGTAAAAAGATGATGATGATAATGATGATGATGATGATGATGATGATGATGATGATGATGATTGTTCTAGATAAAGGGGTCAGTGAAATAGAACATTTTCCAAAGTTGCAAACATAAATATCTTTCTAGCCAATTACTTCAATAGTTGTCAAGAAATGTTAACTGCCATCATCATGTGCATTCATCATCTCCACTCAGTCAGTAAGTTCTCTTCTGGAAACCTAGAATGTCTGCACAAAATGTCACAGTATACTAAACTAGCTAGTTAGTTTTTAGTTATTCTTTTTACCCAGTGTTTAGTTTCAAAGGTGCTCTGTTTTCGTCTTTTGATGCTGGCAAACTCGTAAGATTCTTTCCTCACACACAAAGAAAGCGATTTAGTGTGATATAATTCAATAACATTGTGACAACCAGAGGCTTGGTTTTTTTTTAGGCCTTCAAATTCAAAGCCTTGAAGCTGTTCCATTTCAATTCAAATCACTGATGAAAAACAATTCCTCTGGCTTGAATACTTTAGACGCCACACAACACGAGGAATGTGTGGTGTTGCGTAGAGTCAAAAACCATGCAACAGCCACATGGCACGTAAATCCTGAATAGATCCTTATGTTGCCCTCTGCAAGTGTTTCTGTAATATTCAAGTGACGTTTGCCAGTTTTGAAATATGGTCTGTCAGCTTATGACATCAAAATCAAATCCTTCTTAAACTACAAGTGCAAAATGTACACGAGCCTCGAAATCTCTCCGTTTATTTCTATTCCCCCACCGCAGTAAACATTTAAAGGAGGCAGCCATAAACAGACCGAGGGTCTGAAAGTTTAATTTGAGCAAAAATCAAATGGAGGGAGAGCTCTTTAAGAGAATTTGCAAGCTTCCGTCTCAAGCAATAAGGTAAAGACGGGGTTGACAGCAGCGGGGATCAGATCAGCAGGGACGTGCTGCACCCGGTGCTCTTAGTGCTCGGTGCTTGTAAATAACTTTACAGAGCAGCCATGATTATGTTGCTATTTCATTCAATCAGTCAGCTCCGCCTGGCCGATCTTTTTTATTAGTGAAGCCTTTCGCTAATTCGCCCCACAAAGGCAGACGCGAGTGATACAAGCAAGGGGGGAGAGACCCGAAAAAAAGGGAGGGAGGAACAGTGGGAGAGAAGACGGAGAAGACCTTTGGCAAAGTCTGCCCTAAATTGCCTGCGGTCCGTAAAAAAAAGGTTTTGAGGATGAAAAATTGATCCATGGATCTTTTTTAATCAAAAGCTGACTCGAGAGTTGTCCTTTCGAGGGCCTCTGGCTGAAGACCGAAAACAAAAATGGACGACAGCGTTTTTAGATTTGACTTTCCTGACATTTATTCTGATGTCACATTAATGACCACAGAGGCCTCGGCAGCTCTCTGGTTCAACATCACTGTTTCATGAACAGAGAGAACAGGTCCTCTAAAAGCCCGAGGAGGCTATGAGGATAATTTTTGGGTAAAAAGAGAATGTAGTAGGAATCTGCCTCAATTATTTACAATATCGCACTTAAATGTGCTTAATATAAAATTCAGAGCATATTTAATGCATCCACACGGCTCTCAACCTGGCGATGGCTGAGCGGATAGCTTTGCAGCTAACTAGCAAGCCAATGAGGCACGCTCACATGCACAGACATGCACTAAAAGGATACGTGGACGAAGAACACAAAACACACACACACACACACACACAGTGGGAAACTTCATTATCTACTCAAGTACAAACTACTAAACTATATATTTACATAGACAATAGTTGATTGATGCTTTTGATGTTCAGAATATCTCATACAAACCCTTAAAAATGACCCTAAAGCTTGAAAACACAATTAATTCATCATTCTGTCACATAAAAATGTTTGAGTGAGAATGGTTCAAGATTTTTAAGATGATAAATGTAGAGGGTCGTATGAATATTTAGCTTCTGACGCTGTAATCACATCACAGTTGCATCATGCGTTGCTATCGTGTGGCCCTGTCGTGGCGAGTGTGTGTTACTGCTCGTGTGTTTGTGTGTGTCTATTGTAATGTGACTGGTACTGGTTTGCGTATTTATTTGTGTTTTCTTTTTGCATTTCTAAAACCATATCGTGAACCCTCAGAATAACATTGAATGTTCACTCCCTTCCCCGTGTTGACACATAACAGATTCATTTCTCGTGCCTCTCCCTTCCCTGTAGCTGCCTGTCCTTCTCTGTTTTTTCTGTGTGTGTGTGTGTGTGTGCTTTTTTGAGTCAATTTTTAATCAGTTCTGGACATTGTGATACTATGACTGGAGGAAAATTATATATGCTGCTCCATCCTCGCGGAATAATTTACAACAGATGCTGAAGCTGAAAACTCTGGTGTCTCCAGATGGCCTGAGAAAGTTTTTCTGGCAAAGCTTTTATTGTTTTTAGATTTATTTATTTAACTGTTACTTTTCCAGGATCGTCCCATTGCGACTTAAAATAAAGCATTCACACATAAAAGCACATAAAAGCACAAAATTATAAACGTCCCTCAAAATGAACATTTTAACACGATTTTCAGGAGACCAGACGTTGTCTATCACATCAGCTGTGAAGTTATTCAAAAGATTCTTTTGTGCTTTCTCTCATCGGTTGTTAATTAAAAACTGAGAATAATCTTTTTCTTCTTTTTAAAACCACTGTATGCGAGGGAGACGGAAAGAGAGAGAGAGCGAGGGAGAAGGGGAGAGAAGGGAGTCCTTTTCTAACTTTCCAAATTGACTGGACTTCCAGTTTTTTCCATTTATGAGCATGGATAACGCAAAAAGTGTCTGAATCTGAGGGGTGAAAAATAGTGGCATGATGGGAACCGCGAGGTTTCGGCTTCCTTCGAGTCTACGAGGTCTGCGACATGCAGCTTCTTCTTCAAAATTTAAAAAAATAAAATAAAGAGCAGTTCCCTGTCAGCGGTTACGAGGGTCTTCACCCCGAGGCGATGCAGTGAGTGATGTTCTCGTGTCAGCAAGTTCACCAAAAGGGTCCCAAGCTGCAGTGAACATAACCCAGTTGGAGAGGAGCAGCGTGACTCCCTGGAACCGCCCCGGCCAGGCAGAGCTCCGATACGGGAGCAGACGGTGAGCATCAGACTGAAGTGTTGTGTTTAGTCCACGGGGGGCACGGTCGTCTGTGGCTTGGTCGTCGGGCGGCTTTAAAAGCCAGATTTGGTGTGGTTAATGTTACCAAAACCACGATGAACAGCTCTGAGCGTGGGAACCTTCCTTTGAGAGGAGCAGCTGAGGCCGGTTCACAAAAGAAGGGCAGTGGCTTCCAGCACGATGTAAACATCGCTAACAACAATGGAGGAGAACTGTTCCCTATATTGTGGCCCAGAAGGATCATGTCAATCTCTGGAAATGATTAGTGCTTTTGGCTTAAAGAGTTTGCAGTTTAGTTCATTTTATATCTGGATAGTTACTTTGTGGTTTGGGTTCACTCTCACAGAAAACTAAAAAGCCAACTGTTCAGTAACTCCTGTCAGCACCAAACAGCCGACAGACACAGTCTGTCTGTGACAGGCTGGTAAAGTCAGTAGCTGCTAAAGAGCCCGATATTTCCCTCAGGAGTTGGTGGAAACAAAAACACTTTGAAATGGTTATTAATGTTTCTTAGTAATTGCTGAAATTGTGCAGTTTCTCTCTCATCTTTAAAGGGATGATCTGGTCAAAAGTTAAAGATTAGTATTGTTTTTTGCTGTATGTATCGGGTTTGTCTATCTTGCAGGATCTTGTTTAAATTGCATAGAATGTAGTTATGCATGCACATATCTTGTGCATCAACGTTGGGATCGCCACCAAAATGCAAAATAGATTTTTGTGAGATTGAGCAAAGTTTGGCGCCGCAGCGTTTAAAATGACGAGTCCATACAACCCTTACGGTATGTGTGGTTGTTGCATTACATTTACATGCATCTTGGATGCTATCTCCATCAACAGCGTCTCTAACAGCAGTGTCATGAATCCCGCCGTCTTCTAACCCGGATTAAACCTTTGCGTCCTTTCAATTAATCATCCCATGATAAATCAGCTCACTTACGAAAAACAACGAGTCGTAAAAACTGTAACAGCAATAGAGATTTCATTAATTACCTGAGCGCCATCGCACCATTTAAGGAAGACAACATGTAGTCCTGCTATGAATATGTCTGTATGGGTTTCATGGAGGAAAGAGAATGGATGTGCAGAATCCATCTATCCTTGAATCATGAAATATTAACAGGTTTATTTACACAGTCCTGTGTGCAGCAGCAAACCATCATGCCTGTCCTCCTTCTGTGCTGCCATTTCTACCCTGAATTATGTCTTTTGATCATTTCACCGGCTTTTTACCAGCCGCGTTGTTTTTCGTCTTTGTGTGTCCTTCCTTGTGTGTCTTCGTCACAAAACGTGGTCCCAGGGACACCTACCCGTAACGAGAGCTGCCACAGGAGCGGTTCTTTCCCAGGTTTCTCCGCGTGTAAACGGATTCTGTGAAGAGATGCAATCGCAAAACTTGACGGTGTGTATTTCAGATCAAAGTGAAAGCTCGAGGTTGAACGCGGGTTTTGTCCGAGCAAAAAGGCAGGAGGCGGGGACGCGGCCGTTGACCCTTTCCACCCCAGGCCTGATTTTAAATTGCGGCCAATGTGATCTTTAGTAAATTCATCTGTGCACCATAGCTCCTGTGGTTGACCAGGAATGATTTAATATGATGTTTAACTGGGGGGGGGGGGGGGGGTTCAGCTGAAATATAATGCAGCATCTGGATTAAATCAAGGCCGACTCAGACGGACTCTGCATCATTTGTTGTCAACAGCTGGCTGAATGAGTGCAATCCATAATGCTCAAAGAAGTCCAGGAGTAAAAAGGGGCATTGCATTACAGGAAATAATGACACTGGTGTAAAAGCATACCGCTGAGAGAGCTTTTCCATACAAATTAGTCGGTTACATGTTCCCAATGTCCTGTGAAGTCGGACGGAGAGGGGCATGTAACCTTAGATTTATTGTGTCTGCACCCGCTCAACTCAGCACCTGTCCCTAAAGGCAAATTAATCCCGTACCCAAAACATATCCCTCACCCCACCTCTGTGCACGGACACGACACATCTGTCTCATCCATTATCCACGGCCGGACATGTTTCTGGGCCACGTCTCAAGCCACCTTCGTATAAAGGTCACTGCAGCGCAGCACTTTGACTCTTCTCTCCTCGTGTGACCTCAATGGAGGTAAAGAATAGACAACAGAACACCATCGCCAAAGGAAAAAGACTCTGGATCGTAGCACTGCCTCACTATGGGGCATTCAACAGCCTTATGGGATGTGTTTTTGAAGCACTGCACTCAACGGCCATAATTACCATCAATATAGTAATTATAGAATGGAGGCCTTTTAATTTTGAACAGATTTTTTTTACATCTTTTAATTGATACATTGACGCAAAGGACGTGGTGATTTTTATTGCATCATGAACCCGTCATCTGGCTCAGACCAGCGTCCCTGTGAAGGCGGTGTGGTGCAGGGCCCAGTGCTCAGGTGGTAGCTGCCCTGATAAGACATGGCAGTTGGCTATTCTCAGTTTAACTGGAGAACATCATCAACGGCCAATCACAGGGCCTGGCACCGGACCCTGAAGATCAAAACCACAGGGACGAGGCATGTGTGTAAAGCGGCTTATTCACGCTTACTTACACAAATGTAACAGATGTACAGAAATGTTTTGCTGGGAGATAATCCTGCTTTCTTTTTGCATGGAAATGATGTTTTTTTATTGCCTTGACGCTCTGATATTATTTTCAAGCATCGTGTTACTATTTCTCACGGTCGAACCAGTGAAGGCATGGTGCTGCATCTACTTATTTAACGAAGAGAAGTAAGAGAAGAAAACAACCAAAACAAGAAACAGTATCTACGCTTCTTTTAATGAGGAGAAGTTCACATTTTGGGGTTTGGGGCAGATTCATTAAACTCATATGAACATTTGGTCTCTGCCAATGAAGATCAGTGCTGCTTCTTATTATTTACACACAACAAAAATCCCCAAACTCTGCTAGATAATAACTTTGGTAGTTTAAAATAATACCCAGCAAATCCAAACAAGATTTAATAGATTAAAATATTCATGCATTTCATGGATTTTTCAAGCAGCTTTGAGTCCCAAGTAGAAAAGTGTATTCAACAGACACACACCAATACATTGTTGGCGTATTCAACCTTCTCAATTACACAAACGTCTTAAAATTCGGTCTCAGCAGGTCCGTCCTCTTCACTGCCCCATAGCTGAAGGATATTTGTGTGTGGGGGTTGTTTAAGGGAAGTGTTTGTGTGAGAGAGAGAGAGAGAGAGAGATGAAAACAAAGAAGACAGGCAGGGCTGAGTGAAAGGCATGGACTATATATGTCCTGTCCCTCCTTCATGCTGCTCAGTGAGCCATGTGCCCGGCCTTGTAAACGCCAGGGTACTTGATTACTTTGTCAGTCTTCTAAAGTGGCTTTTCCACTGCGGAGAAACAGGAAGACACGTCCGACAGAGGATGTCCAACGGAGAGGAAGAAGTGCAGGGAGGAGAGAGGAGACGCTGCATCCGAATTAAGGGAAATATATTATTCTGGTGAGATGAATAATGAAGAACCATCAAACACGTCATGTTTTTCAAACCAAACAACCAGAACTTCATGTCATGTGTCTCGTGCAGCTGCTGCGCGTAGAACCAACTCTACCTCTGCTGTGTAGGTATTTAAAAATAATGAAATAAAACAAATTCACCCATCCTCATGTGTCCTTGAGAAGACCAGAGGGAGGAGTCATAATTGGAATTTCTCATATCAATTTATTTTTTGGATGATTTTATTATTAATTAAAAATAGATTTAAATTTAAAAATTAAAATGAATAACGGTAATTAAGATATTCTAAACTCACTAAGGCACCTTTTAGGAACAGCATAAGAAAGCCGTGAAGGTTGAACTTTGTTATCAGGTTTGTAGACAAATTATAAGGATAACCAGCACATTACTTTAGCTAAAAGATAGCCTTAATTAATTCATTTTAAACACGTTTAAAAATGTTATATTTTACAATTATATATAATGGGTATTTTATTCCTCCAGTTAGACAGTGCCATCCGTTGGCAATATCAGGTACTCACTTCTTCCTGCCATCAATCCCATGCACCAAATGTCTGCCTCACTACACATGCCTGCTTCTCTCTAAAATATCAATAGGCATATGTTACATAATACACTGATACAACTGTTATTAGAGGATCTATATTCTTACTAACAATGACGCTTTGTAAGGTTTCTATCTATTGATGGTTGGGGCAATGCAACGATCAACCTGTACAAGATGTGTGTTAAAAAAAAAACGCTTGGTCTCCGTGCGTATGAAAGAGATGTTTCTCTTCCAAACCTTACAAGAGAAACGCCCCAGACAAACAACACTTGAAGAATGAGCCGCCTCTTTGATCAAAGCGTAGTTGTCATGTGGGTTTTAGTGGCCGCTCAGTTGGTGAACACCTGTTGTTCTACTGTTTCGAGGGTGCATGCTGGTCCTTTGAGCCTCTGGAAGTGTTGGATCTAAAACTGTTGTATTTTTGCATCAGCTGAAGATTTCAGTGGTCTTCTGTTGGTCATATCTGTCTTAGAGTCATTGAGCTTAAAGTTGATCGAAGGCAATCAAATAATACACACTATTGGCAAAAGAAAGAGTCATCATATTGCTGTTCTTTCAAAACGCACCACTGGATTACATATTGATTAAATAGTAAATGTGTCTAAGGGAGCAAATTCAGATTATACTGAGAATAGGGGACTCAGAGCATAAAGAGTTATTCAGAATAACTAAATAAAGATTAACCCCTTTGACTGAAGGCTCACATTATCAGCAGTTTTTTATTATACACTCAGAAAGTTGAATAGTTATGGAATACTTGAACCAGCATGGTGTATTGGTTGGTGTGGCTCCGGCTGAATAGGAAAGGCGGCTCAACCTTTTCTCACAAGGTTTGGCAGATCAATCCCTGCCTCCCTACTGTCTGCATGTCAAAGTGTCCTTGGGTCTGAAGTCGAAGGTGCTCCCCGGGCTCTTCACATCAGTGTTACTGTAAATAGTACCAGGGACAGCATAGGAGTCATCAGCAAGCATGTGAAAACTGGAAGCCATGCCTTATGAATTCCTACTGAAAGGAACTGTAGGAAAAGGGAGGAAATGGAAATCGAAAGACCAATTTATTCAAAATATTCTCAACTTAAAAATGGTTAACTGTTGTATGTGTGCATGGGTTTCTATTTGATTGTGTCAGTATTTTTGTGTGTACAAATGTATTCTTATATTTATGTTGATTCGGTTTATATGCTGTAATTTTGTCCTTGAGTGTAAAGCACTTTTCATCAGGGAAATGTAAATATAAATACAGTAGCCATATTGCCATTTCCTACCCTGCAGCCAAATCATAACAATTAGATTTAGCCTTCCAGTTTCATCAATCTTCTGTGCGCATCTGTTATTTTCACCCAAATCTTTGGGATCCTCTGAAAGTTAGGGATAACTCTGCACTGAACAGGGTTGAGCCCTGGGCTCAGAATGACAATATCCCAAATTTGAAATTAACTCAGGGCTAACAAAACTGTACTCTGAATAACTAAGCTACCCTTGATTTTGTACTACATTTTAGTCTAAACCATGTTTATTGGTTAGGGCTATTGTGAAAAATATATAAATTGTTTGGTATTATCAGTCTTACAAAAGCAGGGCAGTAATGTATTAACATGTTTCCATGTGCAGGCCAGCTGAAAAATACGTCATTTCTAAAAAGGTATGGCGAGAAAAGCAAACGTTGTTTATAGTCACATGAAACGTTTCTGACACCCGTGCTTTTATTTTGGAAGCAAGGGGAAAGCAGAAGTGATGTCATTCTTGGTGGGCGGGACTACCTCTTGTAACTTCCACCAATAGCATACTTGCTTGGTAAAATATGAAAATGGCGGCTCTCTGTAGTGAGTTTGGGGACCTGGTGCAAATTAAGAAACAGCTAATATCGGTCATTTCGCTATGTAAAGAAAGAGGACTTTTACACAGCTCTAAATGGTGAGATTATTGCTGCTAATTTACTATTAACTGCCATTCTCTCTGTTACGCTCTGTTGCATTAACTTAGCGTTGACGCTTGTCAGTTAACGTTAGCTTGTTGACACGTTTCATTGTATCAATTTAACTAAAGCCAATTAATTCATAATTACACAACGCTATTAAGGCCATCTCCTAGTTGAGTGCTTATTTACGTGATTACTGAAGTTAAAAAGTGCATAGCTTAGTTATCAATGCAAACGTTTGCTAGGCTAGCTACGTGATGTGTAACGTTAATGCTATTTCTCTAACGTTAACAATTACTGACTTCAATTTGTATATTTGATCAATTGTCCCCGGTGTGCAAATACACAACGTTGACCCTACTGGACAATGTTTGTCTAAAAAAGCCGTTGCGCGGTGTTTTTTTTGCGTGCCTGCTTGCTTACTTACATGCGGTTCTGTGTTTACATTTCAGGGCATCTGAACTGGCGTTTGCTTTGAGCCCTCTTCCCAAGGATGAGTTACCGCCGTCCCCTCCTTTCACCGAGGTTTGTCCACCGCCACGGTCCATGACTCCTTGTTAGCTGTGATCAGTCATTTTCTTTAATGCTGTCTTAGCAGCATCACACACGGCCTGTCTACTTTACCCACTCGGCACAGCTATTAATTCACAGCTATAATTGATATTTACACAAAATATCACGTGTCAAGTGAAGTATTCAAACCATATTGAGTGACTGCATTGTCATTCCATTAAATGGAAGAAATATATATATTTTTTGTGTAATGTTACACATGTAACCCCAAATTCACCCATTGGGGGAAGATTAAAAAAAAAAATGCAGAAAATGGTGGCTTTATATGGTGCTGCAGGCTTTATTGTTGAGCACATTGAGCTGGGCATGTGTCTTATGTTTTAAGTATGTTCCTGCTCTTTGCACAGACCAACAAGGGAACGAGCTAAGCAACGACACACTTTTGAGCAGTGACTGTTTTACACGAGGAAGAAATAAATATGTGGTGCAAAGCTGCAGCACTTCATTCTCACGTTTGGTTTGCCATTTAATGTTAATCTCTTCTGTCCAAATTTCCACAAAGTAAAGGTTCTACTGCCCTCTGGTGACAGTTGGTTTTATGTAGAGACAAAATGTTGATCATGTGTTCAGAAGCTGCCCGACAATTACTACAATATAAAAGTATATTTGTTTTTCAATGATATTTGATGAATGAACATGCCTTTATAAAGACGATGTGGCTGTTTCTCTATTTCATTGTCTTCACAAATACAGGACGACGCCCAAGACCTGGATGCACTTACGCTGGCCAAATCCTACTTTGACCTGAAAGAGTATGACCGAGCCGCTTACTTTCTGAGGGGCTGCTGCAGTCGGAAGGCTTATTTCCTCTATATGTATTCTCGCTATCTGGTAGGATTCTTTCAATTTTTGCCAGTTTTGATTTGAAAGAATGCTTTCAGTGTGATTGCAATGCTTAGGAACCATCTTGAAATGGTCCTTTTGTGTCTAAAGTCAGGTGAGAAAAAGAAGGATGATGAGACTGTGGACAGTCTGGGTGAGGACTTCTCTCATTGAACATTTCAAACACAATGAGAAGTATTTTTGTTACCTTACAAACTCAAAACTTTTTTGTGATTCATTTTGTTGTACTAGGTCCTCTGGAAAAGGGTCAGGTGCGCAATGAGGCCCTGAGAGAGCTCAGAGTTGAGCTCAGCAAGAAGCACAATGCGGGAGAGTTGGACGGGTTTACCTTGTACCTGTGAGAACCTTTCCTCCAATGTGTGTTTGTCAGACCATGCAGAGGAGTACAATGGGCGTCTCATGAGCTGCATACGTGTGTGTGTTTGTGGAAATACAGGTATGGGGTTGTGCTGCGGAAGCTTGATCTGCTGAAGGAGTCGGTGGAGGTGTTTGTTGAGGCAATTCATGCACTTCCGCTTCACTGGGGAGCCTGGCTGGAGCTCAGTAACCTTGTCACCAACATTGAAATGGTGACTGCCTTTTGTGTTTACATGTACACACGTTGTAGAGAAGGTGAATGTGCCCGGGTCCACAGTAACCGTTTTCCGCTGTATTCCCACAACACAACCTTATAACCACTAATATATCCTTTAAAAAGCCATCCCAGGTAATTCTATGAATGGAAATGAGATCATCTCCCTTAATCTCTTGGTTCTTCTTCTGCAGCTGAAGTCCCTCTCGCTCCCAGACTGCTGGATTAGGGACTTCTTCATGGCCCACATGTACACCGAGCTACAGATGATCAAAGAAGCATTGCAGAAATACCAGAACCTCATTGATGCCGGCTTTTCTAAGAGCACCTACATCATCTCACAGATTGCTGTCGCCTACCACAACATCAGAGGTTTTAGATTCTACCTTTTCAATGAGACTTGTGCCTCTCTTGTGCTGGGGATAGGTTTGTTTTAACAGGCTCTATTTATTTCAGATATTGACCAAGCTTTGACTCTCTTCAACCAGTTGAGGGAGCAGGATCCATATCGCATTGACAACATGGACACATTCTCCAACTTACTCTATGTCAAAGTGGGTACATGTCACTCTCTTATCTTGATAGTTTTATTTGACCTCTGTAAGTTCATATGATGAAGTGTTGTTGTTTTTTTTCAACTTTCTGTTGCTTTATCAGAGCATGAAGCCAGAGTTGAGTTACTTGGCCCACAACCTGGTTGAGATCGACAAGTACAGAGTGGAGACGTGCTGTGTTATTGGTAGGAAAAGCCAATCTGTGCAATCTGTCGAATCAATGCAGTATATTGTAACTTGTCAAATATTGTTTGTTCTCAATTTGTCTGCCTATTAATCTCAGTAATTTGAGTAACAAGTTGTGTCTCATCCACAGGTAACTATTATAGTTTACGCTCTCAGCATGAGAAGGCAGCTCTGTACTTCCAGCGAGCCCTCAAACTGAACCCCCGATGCCTCGGTGCCTGGACCCTCATGGGCCACGAATACATGGAGATGAAGAACACTTCTGCTGCCATCCAGGCCTACCGGTCAGACTGATGAAATAAAATATGTTTTATGTGATGGTTGTTGAGACGTTTCTTCACAGCAGCGTGTAGGATTAATAAGTACTGTGTCGTTGCTGTGAGTGGTTTCCTTGTATTTATGTGCGTTCTTTCTATCAGGCATGCCATTGAAGTGAACAAGCGGGACTACCGTGCCTGGTACGGCCTCGGCCAGACATATGAGATCCTCAAGATGCCCTTTTACTGTTTGTACTATTATCGAAAAGCCCACCAGCTCAGGTACGGGATTTCCTATTAGAAGAAAAAATATATATATATGTTTGAAAGAAAACATTTTAGAATATACACCAAATGCTAAATATTTATTTTTTAACACAATGACGTGTTTTTTAGGCCCAATGACTCGCGTATGTTGGTCGCACTGGGGGAAAGCTACGAGAAGCTGTCGCAGCAAGTGGAAGCCAAGAAGGTACGTATGTCGCACCAGTCACTGAGATCACTGCGTGATCGATTCACTAAACCTTCTGGCTTTTATTTGTTTAGTGTTACTGGAGAGCTTACTCTGTTGGAGATGTAGAGAAAATGGCTCTTCTGAAGTTGGCAAAGTAAGTCTATTTACTTTATCCTCTTCACAAGTGAAGTAATCAATAACAGATCTTTTTGTTAACATGATTACGTCACATTTTCTTCAACATGAATGCATAAGTAAAAGATTTGAGCAGCAGTTTTTTCCCCTTTGTCACATTTCGACATTGACACTGAATCAATGTGAATCTGCGTGCTCATTGGACAGGCTCCATGAACAGCTGACTGAGTCGGATGATGCTGCCCAATGTTACATGCTTTACATCCAAGACATTTTCTCTTGTGGGGTAAGCTTTTTGGAGTATCACAATACATACTCAGATCTGACCCTCTTTGTTCACATGCTTTCTTTACATTTATGACATTTTCTTTTACCGTTTTCTTTATCACATACAACTATATTAGGACATTATGACCTTTTTTCAATGAACGCTTGATAGCATACTATATGACGTTATTAGAACATTTTTATAATACTTTCTATGGCATAATATATTACTTTTAAAAGGAAAGCTCTTTTCTGATCCCATGTTGTCATCACAGGAACAGCTGGAGCACGCGGAGGTGAGCACAGCCCTGCGGTACCTGGGTCAGTACTATTTCAAGAACAAGCTCTACGACGAGGCGTCCCTCTGTGCTCAGCGCTGTTGCGACTACAACGATGTAAGTGTGCCTTGGCGCTGTGTGTCGCGGTCGGAGTGGAAGTGGACGGAACGCGCTAACCGGTGTCTGTGGTCGCTCTGCCCGCAGGCCCGCGAGGAGGGAAAGGCTCTGCTGAGGCAGATCTCGCAGGTCAGAGATCAGACGGAGACGCCGTCCGCTGATCTGTTCGCGCCGCTCTCAAACAACAACACGCCCGTCAGGAGGGTGTCTCCGCTCAACCTCATCTCCTTTACACCCTGACACGCGCTCTTATTCACCGGCCTTAAAAAATGGACAATTGTGAATCCAACCAGCCGGGGAGGTTGATGCATAGATTTCTTAATGACATTAAAGTAAAATTTTGTTTATAAAATGTTCAATCCTGATCCTTTTTCTCCAAGGAAAGACAAGGTCTACGTTATACATTTTACGTGTTTGATTATAATCCATACAAGGTCAACAATGCTCATTTTTCTTACTTATTGCTTTACATGTAAATAGTTTAAATAAAAATATACCTTCCCATGACTTTTTATATAATTTTATGTTCTCAAAATAAATAACCCTCTATCATCCTTAAACTAACCAAAGCAATATTTCTTTTACCAGTTTACTTTTAAGTACTTAATCTGCTATCAGCCACTGGGCTCATCAATAGCACTTCAATCCCCCGACTTAAAACTGCATGTCAGCAGTGAGTAAAACCTTCTCAGCATCAATGTGTGCAGCGTATCAGGGTCTCTGCTTTGCCCCTTTACATAATCAGCAATCTAATCAAATAATGAAAATGAATCATTCATTTTAGCATTTAAAAGCAGATTCATAAAACTTTGTTTTAAATTCAAATCCATAGAAACTCCAAACCACAAATGCATGTCTGAAAATATCTCGTCTTCCTCTGCATATATGTAGTTGTCTGGTAGTGGTAAAAAAAAGTTTGTATATATATAGTTAATTTCATTTTTCATAATAGTACATATTTGGTTTGAAAACCAATAGGTAATGTAGCTTATGTACTTATAAAACATTTAAATTCGAGCCTGAATGCTTTATTTGCATTTTCTGTTGTAATAAAATTTTTTCCATATAGTCATTTACATTTTTTGCTGTACTGCTCCTAAAGACAATTTCTAGATAGATTTTATTTCAGAAAGCATAAAAACCATACCGCCATTAAAGTCTGATTTAAAAACCACTTAACCGTTCTTAATGTGCAGTACATATTCTTTCATCCGCAGTGATCAAAAGCAATATTTTACTTGCATTAGAGTACTGAAAAGCATGTTTAAACTAGTTTTACTGGCATCAACGTAACAGAAACCCAGTGAGTACACTGCACAGCAAAATGTGATCACATAAAATACAATAACGTAAAATACTATAAAGTTACATGCAAACAAACATTTTTGGGGGGCATAATGTCAAAGAGGACGAACTCCAACAATCCAAAAAGCTCATTTCTTTCCCCTGAGACTGCGAGGGGTGGGGGCGGGGCTGTAAGTAGGCGATTGCTGTCGAGAGCGCAAGATCCGTGAGTAAGGAGTGTTAACGCTCGCTGCTTCCGCAGCGCGGGTGTTGATGTTACGCGTCGGAGTGTGTGTCGGGAACAGCGACTGGAAAAAGGGCCTCTTTTGTGGGGGCCGGTTCTCTGCGCCGCCCGGTGCAGTGATGTCATAGCCCCTCTTCTGGCAGGAGTCCGGCGTGATGGAGCCCCCGTAGCCCCGGGAGGGCAGCGGGGACATGTCGGCCTGTGCCCGGGCCAGGCTCATTGCTTTCTTCCTCATGTCAGCCTTTACAAGCATCAGGCCATTCTGGAGTTCCGACAGGATCTGGTCCTAACAGGAAGTCAGTGAACAGGGTTAGCAGAGCCCACAGAGGGTGAGAGGTTAAGAGAGAGAGAGAAATAGTAGAGTGAACCAAACTCAAACTCTCGTGCATGCTTTTGCACAGCAATCACCTGGTGCAGATGTTAGAACCCTACATTTGGTTTAAAAGCTTTTTAAGTTGTGCATCAAGTGTTAGAGAAGAGAATGGAGGGAGAGAAAACAAAGTATTTTAAATTGAGAAACAGATGCTGCTTGAGATACTAATAATCACAGGGTCTCCAGTTAGAACTCTGAAATTGTACATGCAGAGATGATCGCAGACAACTCTTTTTTTTGTCGATTTTCAGCAGCTGCTACAGCAGATTTCTTTAATTTAAAATGAGTCTTTTTTTAAAATATATTTGTTTGATGTCTACAGAACAATGTTAACATAATTAGAAGTAGCGTCCCAGCTGCAATACTTAAAAGAATTAGCTCTATACCAATATATTTTATTTATTCACAGAAAAGTAAGAATGACATTTGTACGGTCATCTGACATCTGAGTTTCTACCTGTTTGGTCAGAGTCTCGTCTGCAGCCGCCAGGTCCTGCCGCAGCCTTTCCCCTCCGGTGTTGCGACAGCAGGCGCGTTCGCCCGACTGCAGGTCGGCCCCGAGCCTCAGCAGATCCAGGCGCAACTGACGCAGGTTCTGTGGAAAAGAATCCAAACGTGAGTCTTTCGGAGGGCAAAGAGGCCGACGTGCAGTGGACTGAAGGGTGCATTTCACGCTGTGCGGCGGCGACTGACCCGCTGACCGTCCTCGAGCTTGCGCTGGGCGGCGAGAGTGCCCGATGAACCCGGGCCGTCCAGCTGCGCCTTCAGCTTGGTCAGCTCTGCACAGGCAAGTGGAACGAGACAGTCAGAAACACGAACAACAGCGTAACACACCAACACATCATCGGGGGGGGGGGCGTCGCAGCCACCTTGGGACTTAGCGAGCAGCTGGGCGCGGCACTGGTCCAGCTCGGCGTGCAGGCGGCCACATTCCGTCTGACTGGTGAGGCGCTGAGAGCGCCGCGGCCCCTCGGCGTCTCCGTGTGGCACCGACGGTTCTGCTGCTTTGCTCTTATCAAGGGCTTCAGACAGAGCTTTGATCTCCTGATCACGCTCCTAGAAGACGACAACAGATTTAAAATGGGAGTACTTTGTGAATGCACGTTGCATTTGAGGAAAGATATAAATTTAACTGAAGAGCAGCGTGTGTATCACAGCAGGGGGGCCGACACTTTGATGATTTAGGACTCACCATCAACTCCTCGCTGTAGAATTTCTTCAAATGTTTTTGGACGTTTGTTATCTTGTCCTCGTACCGCTCTTCGATTAGAGCCCTCTCTGCCTCCAAGGTCTCACTGTGAGGCAAGAAGACAACGCACCGTGTTATCTGCCGTATTCATTTTTACGTTTCAGCTTCCATATTTTTGAATATGGGAATATCTATTATTTCCTAAAATGCTTCATAAGCAATTGTTAGCCAATTCTGGACTGGACTGATGGCTACGTATCTAAAACATTGTAAGACATGCATTCTCTCTCTCTCACACACACAATAAAAAAAGTCACTACACACCTGAAGCCATCTTGCATCCCAGAAATCACTTCCATCATCTCAGAGACCACCTGCTCCCTCACATTTGCCTCAAGAGCATCTTTCTCCTCCCTCTGGCGCTGCACTTCTCTCTTCAGGACATCAATCGCTTGCAGCAAAGCCTTAACAAAGCACAGAGAGCTATTAGGAACATTTCCCTCCTAACATTACGCTAAGAAACTGTTTTGAGTTGATATTTAAGGAATAATGTAGACAGACCACGGCAGATTTGTATGATCGCTTCAGAGATTTAAAGTAGAGTACGTAAGCAGTTCCCATCTAACGGCAGGGCCGCTTACCTCAGTATTTAACATGGTGATGTCTCCTTCTTCCACATCACTGTCATCGCCATCCTCTTCCATCACTGTGCTTTCGTTACCATTTGCTGGGGGGTCACGCAGAAGGGACAGGATGTAGGCTACTCTGGTCTTTGTAGACGGGCCGTGGACAAGCTGAGATAACACAAGGGATCTGTTCATTCTCTTACGTTAAAAAGATGTAATCAACAATTGCAAATGAGGTTTTTTTTTTTTTTTTTTACCTGAGTAGCAATAGCGGAGAACTTGAGGGCTTGGAGCGTCTCGTCGTAGATGGAGGAACATGGGGAGATGTTCACCACCATGCTGGACGTTCCTCGTCCACAGAAGAATCCCTGCAGGACCCGGGTCATCTTACTGTCCCTGAAGGGCACCACTTGAGGGGGCCGCGATCTGGGGATTTCATAGAAAGTGTTTAAAATACAGCGCTTTCGCGGACGGCTTAAAAGTACATACGCTATGGGTAAACGCGTACTTGTTGTTCTGGTTGTGCCTCAGAGCAGCAATACAGCGTCCCAGTGTCAAAAGAGACGTGTTGATGTTGTTGGCCTCTTTCATTCTCTCCCCATTACGCTGCTCTTTAGAGCGTTCCGACCCAGCCAGATCACACACAGTCAGTCTAAAGAGAAGAAAGGGAAAGTCGGTTTTAATGATTTCGCCCAGTGAAACGTACCAAAAATCCAGAGCTCA
This sequence comes from Pungitius pungitius, assembly GCF_949316345.1. Taxonomy (NCBI): domain Eukaryota; kingdom Metazoa; phylum Chordata; class Actinopteri; order Perciformes; family Gasterosteidae; genus Pungitius; species Pungitius pungitius. The sequence goes on along the minus strand of NC_084915.1, from coordinate 13,437,933 downwards.
CATATAAACTCGGTAACTTGCGGGTGAACTCACTCGCTGATGTGCAGGGGCTGGGTGGAATCGGTGTCTGGACGGACGTGCAGGACACGGATGGAGAAAATGCTGTGGCTGAGAAGGCCACACATTTATTAAAACAGACATGCAATGAGCTTTCAATCCAAACACATCGATGCACTTACGAATGTGCTCCTACCTGCGGCTGGAGTTCTGATTCAGGTGAGTGCTGGCAAAGCTCTGGTTACGACGTCCGGCCCTCAGAACCCTCCAAGCCTCCTCGGCACTGCGGACCTGGATCCAGGCGAGGTCTGACACGACAAGCAAACAAATGTCAACAAAGTCAACGCATACGTTATGTATCATGTTTTCACCCAAAGAAGCAGAAAACGTAAATGCCTGCATAATTAAGTGCAACGTTCATCGAAGGAGAAGCTACATACTGGGATTGAGCTTGGGGAGGTTCCCACATACACACGTACCAATTAAACAGCGCTGCGTTTTAGAAACATCACTTCCGTGAACGAGTCAGCGGTACCTTTCACGTAAGGGTTGCCGTGCTTGTCGTCGCTCAGCCGCAGCGTGACCCTCTTTCTGGGCTGCAGGGAGGGCGACGCATCCAGCAGGTCGTACAGGAACTCGTTGTAGATCTCGTAAAAAGCCACCCAGATGGAGAACTTCACCCCTTCCGCCAGGTCGTCGGCTCCACTGTGTGAAAGGCTGTCAGGCTCCAGACAAACACTGTCAGTGTCTGCAAAAACCGCAATGAACATATGAATTAGCAAAACAGCCACAGAGCAGATATTAGCGTATCTGTGTGTCCTGCTGTGTGAGACAGAGTTTAAAACGTCCCATTAGTAATATTTGGATGTCCTCCTCACCTTCAAGCTGGGTGGCAATGTTGCTTGTAGAGGAGAGTCCTCCGATGCCGCTGTCCCAGGTTGTAGTGTCACCACCTCGACGAGAACTCAGATTCTCATTCTGTAACAAAAGCAACAAAAAACAATGTCGGCGCATATCCTTGTGCAAGAGGACGCTGCAAACATTTATACCAGGGGTCTCAAACTCAAATGACCCGGCGGCCGCTGGCAGTAACTGGGTGAGGCTGGGCCGCATCAGGTATTTCACAAAAAAAAAAAAAAAACTTCTCAAATGTCATTACTAACAGTTATTTAGTGGAGAGCCGAAGGAGGGAGAGGACTATGAGGCAGCGTCATTGTCTGACCACGGGGTTCAAATGCTGCTGGCCATTGTTGGGGCTTTCGCTGCCTTCAGTCACATCATCACATTTTTCTATACATTTTTGTACCGGCGTGTTAGCTCAATGACGTGTTATTAAATGCTGCGGTTCAGAATAATCCGTCTGCCTAAAGAAGCTCCAAAACCTCACAGCGCAGCGTGTGCTTAAAGCAGCCGTGGTTTCCCTTGAATTTGCCTTCAATTTAACAAAATGTGTGTGTGTTCCGTTTATTTTCTCTGCTGGACACAGAAGTCGCCTTTGCTCAAGATGCCACTTTATTAAGCACTGACAAAGACAGATATCGTCACTGCAGTTTAGCATAAATAAGTCCCACTGCATTGTAAGTGGCATATCTGTGGCGTTTAAAGTGTCATTTGATGTGCGTTCCGGGACCTTTGCTCGTCGTACCTGCGCTGTCACATGTACACCTTGTGATTCACAAATGAAGCACTGGATACATCGTGACCTGCGCGAATGTCACTCACATGCATGCCGCATTCACTGGACAGGCACACAGTAGGAAACCAGAACATCATAACATTGTCCCACACAGCAGCTAACAGCGTGGTTGCTACAATATAAAACTCGCGGGCCGCACTAACATTAAAATTTCATATTAGGGGGCCACAAAATATCGTCCCGAGGGCCGCAATTGGCCCGCGAGTTTGAGACCCCTGATTTATAGTCAGGACTTTGTATAAAAAGAAATGCAATCTGTGCACGAGTCTGTTGTGCAAAGAATGCTGCAAGACAGCCCAATATACAACATTTTCAAGAAAGATAAAATACGATACAAAAGTACATTATTCATGTCATACGACCTTTAGAATTTGTTTGTCTGCTTACCTCTTTAAGCAGAGAGTTTCTGCGGATTTCTTCCACCCGGATCTCCCCGGAGTCAAGCTGTCTGACATCCTGATACATGACGGGCTTCAGGTCCATGGCACCATAGAGGCGACCCTTCAGTTTCCCAAACAGAGATGCCAGAGCCCGGGGCAAGAGGCCGGCCTCTCGACCGCTGCCTGCGGGTCAACGTTTCAGACTTTACTTTTGTTTTCTAAGCATTCAGCTGACCAGATCCAGTCTAAAAATGCATCTCCAAACAAAGCTGAAGCACACCAACACAACCAAACCAGAACTTCGTACTGATGTGTTTGAGATTATTTTTACCCTGTATGGTGTAAGTCTTCCCAGAATTGGTGACACCATATGTGTAGAGGAGGCGGTTTTCTCCTTGAAGCACCTCTTTCACCATCTTCTTCATTGTGCACTCATAAAACTGTTGCTGTGTGGTCTCTGGCCCAAAGATCTATGAAAGATTGGCGTGAGAAACCATCAGTTGAAGCAAAATGTTATTGCTACAACTGGGTCTCAACAAGTAGAGTAGTTTTTCTCAAGGATACTCGTAGTTGTTGTTTTTTGTGGCATTGGTTGCCATTGTTATAACTAGCAATACATTAGCATTTAACAAAATGCACAAGCATGACACCTACCTTTGAGAAACTAAACTTGTGCATGCTTTGGGTGATGCCCCTCTCCGCGGTTCTCATGTTCTGAGATTCCTTTGGCGCTTTGAGCAGAAGTGTCTCTTCATCTTGGACAGCCACACAACCCTTGATTAAAGAAGAGTGAAACTTGAGTACGAGTACAAGAAACAATTGATGTGATTTCTCAACCCACAGACTCATGGTCTTACCTGTTCTTCTACCGTCTGACTCTCAGTCTCAGTAAGTGGCCGGATGCGCACGAAAACCTTCACCCTCTCTTTGTCCCCTTCCTCACAACTACCTTGTCTCAGAGCTGCCGGCTTCACTGACAGTTTCTAGAGAAACAAATTCAAAACATCTTATTGAATTATTTAAAACCGTAAGAAAGAAGCAAGGCAATGTAAACAATATTGGTTTCAAAACATTTAGTAAAAGGCTTCTTAAATGTTTTCTCTGCACCTCAGGGATACTCACTGGTTCTGCGATGGAGGGCCGGCGCTCCAGGCCGGGTGAAATGACGGAGATCTCAGGTAGACACGGTCTGGACGGGCCGCCATGCTCCGCTGCCGTGGACTCCAACACGGCCACTTCCTCGTCCTCATCAAGGTGATAGCCACTCGGGGAGGACAAAGACAGCGCCATGCTCACCTCTTACAGGGGGGGAAAATAGTGAGGAGCAAGTAGTTTAAATAAAGTAATTACAACTCATTACAAAACTCACTGAGAGAATAGCAATACCACATGAATGTCCGTTTGCTTTATTCTTATGTATCAAAATACATTAGGGTACAACATAAAGAAATTCACATTAAAACAGATCAGAGTAAGAACCTGTCTCAGGTGTGAGTGTGCCTGACACACCTTATTCATTGAAACATGGGTGTGTCATGAGACAAGGCGAGTAAACACACAGAAACTGGGTGAACCTTCTTTTCCCTTCAAAGGCAAACAGCCCGAATGGAAAAATAGTCAAACAAGTGATTCCTCAGGCAGTCACCTGCCGTGACAAGTTCCGCGTGCAGAATGACACCAGTGGCATAAATTAAAAGCACCGTTCTTCTCTGCATCTGACTGAGCTGCATTGAGAGTTAATCCCACGAGTTAACCTCCATGTACAATGTACACCGGGGAACACGTTCAATCCAACCATATAGAACGGCCAACATGTTACATTTAAACGGTGTTTAACGTAAATATTGTTTACATATTTTATGTAAGACATTGCAAGGTTTCGGGATGACTGGAATGCATTATGTAACGTTACGTTAACGTTACCTGGAACATAACGTTACTACAAAGAATACTTACCTGGCCTCACAGTGGACGTTAGTATTATGTCGAGTTAAGATGTATCCCAGCACAAGTCAACTAAACAAAGACTGGTAATAGCTTTTTCTTTTTGGCGAATCTGAACTTTAATGATAAAAGCGTTTCAACTCGACGCTGTGTCGAGCACATGAGTTAGAAACGAGCTCCGTCCTGAGGCCACGCTCACCAAAATAACACAAGAATGACAATGTAGAGGTTGACTAGCTGGATTTAGCGAGGTGAACTTTTAAAATGAATGAGCGATTACAGCTGTAAATAACTTCATGTTAGAGGTTTATTGTCGTTCACGTCGAAGGGACCAAAGACTAATTTAACCTAACGTTAACTTACCTCGAATGGCGAAAGTGCGATAAACGGCTTGATAGCAGTTAACGTCAAATCTTCTGGATATATCACCTGAACTAAGGCTACTTACTTTACGAAATAAAATAAATATAGGTTTGTAATAAATCTACATTAAGATAGCCTATTGCTCCCTCTCGACAACGAAACACTCTGAGCCTCAGCTGATATATTTCACCCGACTTGGTTTTTGAACAATGCGCTTCTCCTACAGAGCGAGTCGCTGATTGGCTAAAGCCAGTGACGTTGCATTTGAAGCATCTTACGTAACGTGACGTTGGCAAAGCAGAAGTATCGCGACAAGATGGTTTGACTGTCTCGCCTCGTCGTAAGGGCACGTGATGAGAGGAGCTCTCGCTGGTTTTGAAAACGGGATTTAATCGTCACTCTGCAATGTTGTAAAAAAAGTGCACACTTTCCACAGAATTAAAAAGTCGTTTTTATTTCACATGCTTACCAGAACAAGTAGTTAGCCTATGCTTTACATGATAACACAATAATGAATCATGTATTAAAGAGCCATATTTAATAAGATAATTTACCTGTGGTATGAGCATCATTCAGGGATTGTGTCAATGTGATTCATATACAAGGGTGTGGCCGACATTTGTAATCACTATCAAAATCCAATCAAAAACAATAAAATAACAAACTTTTCCAAATATCCAACTTGAAAAGAAGATCAGAATACAGTTCAGGGGGTGTGGCTGAAATGCTTTATCATGTTTTTTGCTGAATAGAATTTTCTGAATTCATAAACAAACATCATTTGGACATGAATGCATACTGGTCATGTGATTCAAAATGAAATGACAGCACAAGCTTTTATTGATGATTAGACCACTGAATCTGTAGAACTGCAAGTCACATTATTTAGCCATTAAAGTCTTCTCCGGACTCAAAATTCTGCTCCATAGTGGTGGTGATGCTGTGAATCCTGACATGGTTTTGTGAATTTTGGAGCCTTTGTTTCTGCACACTATGCTGAACACCATAACAGAAGTAGATGATTAAACCTGTTTGAAGAAATATGACATCTTCTATGATCATGTTATCATGTTGTTATTTTGATGCTTGTGCACACTTTACTGTAATGAAAATGTATATTTTATCAGGATAGTGATACACTTACCTACTGCCATCCACACTACATAGCGGATCCAAGTGTCCGATCCAAGTTGAACCATAAGATAAACATTGACAAAGGTGCTGAAAACAGGAAGCAAAGGCACAAAAGGAACCTGTACATACGAAAGAGCAGAAGCATTATCACACTAAAATCAAAGAAATGCTAAAATGGTCAACTTTCCTGAAGTCTTTTTTTAACTTCCTGTTTTGACTAATTTCCTACATTTGGGAATCAAAGTTTATAATTTCAGTAAATAACAAAGTATATGATTGAATGTGCACTTTTAGATATATGAGGCCCACCATGAATGCAGCTTTGGTTGTGTTCTGTGGTTGTCTCCAGATGATCAATGTACTGAAGACCAGCGTCAGTATGATGATAGAGACACAGAGTAAACTCCACCACTCGAGGGCCTGCAGGGAGTCCGCAGACTGAGATATGACGAGGCTCCCGACGACAGCTAAAAAGACTTAAGAGAACAATGTCGGTTCCAAGGATTGTTAACAATATAAACCATGTAAATGCTGCATAATATTTCATGATGGTGTTAAGATCACTTACTAATAGAAACAGATAAAAGAGACACATTCATTGATGTCCGTGGGGTGACTTGTGAGGGAGGAAATATGACTCCAGCAATCGAAAAAGGTTCTAGTTTGCTTAAGCTGGAATCCTCACCGAGGTCTGCTTGGTATCTGTGAAGAAATATGAATAAGTGCACCCAGGCATAATTCATTTATACATATTGATTAAGCTATGATTTAAATGTGAAATCAGTGGCTTTTACTACGGTATCTTTACTTTTCCTGGTTCACATCAACTAATTGAACCCCTCTCTACAGTACAAATCAATATCATCTTATTTAACAACCATTTTCCTTTCAGTTGTGAAAGCCCCAGTGCCTCTGCTACCATTTGTTACGCTCCGGCACTAACACCATAGCACAGTGAAGGTAGTTAAATGGGAGAATGCGTTCTCAAGGAAGAAGCTGCAAAGTAAGTGCCGGCTGTTATAGAAGAGCAAAATGTACAATTAGCTCATTAGCCATTTTCCACCCACGACACCAACATTGTCAACATCATAAACAAACATTGCGACTTTTAGTATTAGAATAATAACCACACATATGCTCATTGTTGTGAATAATACCTTAATATGAGGATACATATGGCAACAAGTGTGTAGGCAAAAAGGGTCCCAATTGACATCATGTCAACTAGCGCCTTCAGGTCAAACAACAATGCCATGATAGCTGAAAAGACATGAATAATAAGAATAATTCACATGAACATGAATCATTTCCTCTTGAGGATTTAATCAATTAAAGCTTTTAAAAAGAAGACTTTAGCCTCTTATGAGATATTTCCCCCAAATAAATAAATGTACATTTTTTATGATAATTGGGGAATACATAAACTATTTAACTACTGGGATCAAAATAGAAAAATAAAAAAAGGACAGACTCAATCCTTTAAAAACAAACAAAGAAGTTTGAAGCCAGAAAAGCTTTCAAATGACTATGACAAGAATTTTACCTGCTACAACCCCTGAAGCCACCGTCGCTATAACGGGACTTTGCCTGTCACTCATTTTATTGAGAGGTCTGAAGAGAAGTCCATCCCTGGCCATGGCAAAGAGGACGCGGGGCATCGGGAACATTGATCCTAGTAGGCTGTGGGGAAAAAATGACTCATGTTATTTGCTGCTTTTGTTTTAATCCGCTGCAGCCGTTCCAATTATCTTAATCTACGCGATGAGCTCTCGTTGGCCGTGGTGAAAGGTTCGGCTCTGATTTGAATAGTTGAACTGCTTTTCGTACCTTGTTGACAGTGCACAGAGGGATCCCACAGCCACTACATACTTTGCAGGTCCCCAGCCGATGTAGGTAAAGGCCACAGGCAAGGGGCTGTGAGCACTAAGCAAATAGTAGGGCATCAGAAGAGTTAGGGCTGCAGACACCCCGAAGTAAGCAAGGAAGCAGATGAGGAGGGACGCCACGATGCCGAGTGGGATCGACTTCTGAGGGTTTTGAACCTCCTCTCCTGAAGAAATTAACACATTGTTACCGGATGGCAACTTTTTGGGCCTAAAACTCTTCTAGCTTCTGGGTTTGCTTCAGGGGTTTGTGGCTTGCGTCCTGATTTGCCAGCAACGCTTACGGACCTTTTACGCGGGCAAGTGCTTGCTTGTCGCTGGAGAGGAATAGTGCCCATATATGCCAGTAGAAGACTCGGCCTGTGCTTATAGAGTGAGAGTTATCCTACAGTATCGTCCCTGCATCCCCTCTCAGTGCATCAAAAGCGTACCTGTTGTGGCAATGCAGTCGAATCCAACAAAGGCATAAAAGCATGTTGCTGCTCCTGCTAATGTTCCCTCGAAGCCGAAAGGAAAAAATCCTCCACCTCCATACCGGCTTGTGGCATTCAGTGATGTGTAGTTTCTGCAAAGAGGAAATACGTTGATGCTTTGTCATCCAGGGATAATTGACAGCCTGAATAATACTGTTGCTACTGTACCATAATTAATCACATTAAAGCCGGACGTGACATTTTCTTTATTATATTACAGACATAAGAACACATACTCATATCCATCGAGGAAAGAATCTTTCCCGATGTACCAGTTGTTGATGTCTCCTTTAATGGCTCCAGAGAGGATAACAAACAGCAACACCAGAATGTTTACTGCTGTAAAAACCTTATTTACAATAGCAGACTCTTTAACACCAAATGCAAGAATCCCTAGAGAGGAAACAGACAGACAATATAAGTTGATCATGAAAAAAGACACTGAATATGCATTAAAAAACACCAAATGAAATTCATACAGTTGGTCACAAGTCACAGCAATTTAGATTATGAAACTTTCCTGCCAAGAGAATGATGAGGCCAGCTGCAAAGAAGTCTGGGTAGGGAGCCAATCCAGGTAAGTTCATCGCAGCTTGTTTGCCCAGAGAGTTGGCGATGACGTTCCCAATGAGATCGTCAAAGGTCCCACTCCATGCCCTGGCAACGCTCGACGTCCCTTAAATACAATTTTATTTAGATTTCGGGCTCATTTGAAAGTTTAACAGGACAGACGTATTTTCTCAAAACCCTTTTGAACGCCCAGTGAATGTATTCACAGAGTGGCACCATCTTTACCAATCACATAAGACAGCAACAGGTTCCAGCCAGTGATGAAAGCCCATATCTCCCCCACAGTCACGTAGCTGTAGAGGTAGGCAGAGCCAGTCTTGGGAACGCGAGCTCCAAACTCGGCGTAGCAAAGTCCCGCAAAGACGGAGGCCACTGCTGCAATCAGGAAGGAGACTATGATACTCGGCCCGGCCACGGTTCGGGCCACTTCTCCCGACAACACGTACACGCCGGCCCCCAGTGTGCTGCCGACCCCCAGGGCCACCAGGTCCAGGGTGGTCAGGCATCGCCGAAAGTTGGACACCTCTCCTTCAGGCTCCAGAGGTTTCCTACGGGACAGACTCTGCAGGAACAGCAGTATCTTTGCACCAGCCATCCTATTAAATCAGGACATTGTGTTTACTTTAACGCCCACGATGATGACACACCAAAAACAAAAAAAGGCTAACACAAGAAAGAGGCATTTCTTTTTTAATTTAAATGAGCTTAAAAACAAATTATAACTGAAAAGATATAAATAACTCACTAGCTGTTGCATTGCATTTAGTTTACATCCATTCAAAACAACAACAATATGGCAATAGTTTAAAAACTGAAAATGATGTAAGTTTTCACAATGCCATCATACTATTTAACAGTTTGTACTTTGGTTTTTTAGCAGGAAGCCTTTCAGCAAAACAAATTACTAAGAAAATGATCCATAATCACTATCAAACACAAACACACTAACACCCACAGTAAATCATTCAAGGTCTGCTTGGGAAAGACATTAAAGTTGGTAATCTCTCCATTACTATACTTTTTTTTAATTCGACCATTTACATGATGTATGCGATTTATCACTATTCACGAGGAGTTATTTGATAACATTTAATTTCATTTAGAGCCAAACAAATGAATAATAGTATCTAACAAACTGAAAGCATATCTAGTAGATTATATGCTCCGTCTAATCAGAAAGACGTCTTACCTTTTCAGCTGAATATGGAAGTTAGTGTGACCACACACCACCAGTGAGGATAAATCCATTCACTCTCAACCCTTTGCTGTTCAACATTTTTGACACATTATGTTACATTTCAGACATACGTGCCATTTCTGAAAAATACGGGATACGAATCATTTGGTTGGGGGCACTTCTGAGATGTCGGACAAAAACACGCAAATCTTAAATGTCGGAGGCCGTCACGCCAAATTTAACTTGAACTTTGAAAATAAACATGTTAAACACATTCTCATTTGTGATTTCTATTTTTTACAACACAACACAATAATAATGGTTACTATAGCAATGACATCAACACAAATGGAATTTTACACAGTTTTTTGAATCTAAATTGACTTAAAACAGGAATCAGTTGAGAACTAAATAATGCTGTGACTTTGCTTTTATGAATTAATATAATTCAAACAATACACCACAAAAATGAACAATTATGTTCTGTAACTCATAATTCACTTGAGCTAAAAGCACTTTTCCTTTTAGCTCAACGATTGAGTTAATTGCACCTACTAATTAATGAGACTGAAACAAGTCCTCAGTCCTCTTCCACCTGGTCCAACTACTTCTTATATTGTTTCTTCAGACTAAAAAGCTCTCTTTATTATACCCAGAGACTTAAATCATCGTCTTTAGAAAATAATTTCTTTCAGTTTGAATCATGGCCAAATCCTCCACACATGTTCTAGAAAAATTGTAATATTTCTGAATCTGCTGTTGTACAAACCTCTCTTATACCTCTTAGTTACCTTTACCACTGATGGAGAGGTTAGTGACTTTCTTCAAACTGTGGCGATGAGTCTAACAAATGAGAAACTATGAGAAACGTTACGAAAAGAGTGCAGACTTTTTTATCCCATGTGCCCGATGTTGCTGGGACACACGGCTTTGGTCCGTGCCACAGATAAATCAACATGTTGTAAACATGTTGTAAAGTGAGTCCTTTTAAACAGGAGACATCTGGTCAGCAGCAAATTGACGACTCGTTCATCTGAGCATAAGGGGGAAGCTAATTGTTTGAGGAACATAATGTGCGATCCACTGCTTCCAGGGTATCATGCCGCGGATCTTCTGGATAATTAAAATACAGGTTGAAACCTGCCATGAAAAATGAACACGGAGACTCAAGCCCATAAAATCTGAAGATCTAGTGCCAAGAAGCCTGAAAACGTATCAGTTGCTCATTGGTAAAAACAGAAATACAAATGTCTCTGATTCAATTTAGACTTCATTTTAGATGTATGTATCATTAAAATATATCGGTATTAAATGTTTGTTGGAAAAATAGATTACTTTGTTTTTGGTAATTACACACAAACCTCCAGTCAGGCCTATACAACTTAAAACACATGTTTGTGAAGGCCGCAGACAAAGATAACCTTCACCGCATGTTTCTCATATTCCAAGATATTACGCAAAAGTCTTCTCCTGTAACTCGGTGGTCATAGTCGATCATTCCTAAATCTCTCCCACCTTTGGTTGCGATGACATTAGTTCAGTCGGAGTGAACTGAGTGGACTTGATTAGCTGTAGGAAATGGACCACCCTCTCCCTGTTAATGATTCATCAGCAGAAAGAGGTTCAGATGCACACACTGTTGTTCACTGAATTCATTCACCACCAAGGATATTTTAGGAAAAAGACCTTAAAGATCTGTGTGTGTCTGCTGACTAACTTTTTCATTTCAGCCACGCAATCTCGAGTGTATATCGTAAGTTCAATTCTGTATTATTTTACATGTTTGATGATTTGATGGTTTTTTGTGTAGAAAAAACACTGAATCTCTACACAATTCAGCCGTAGTTGGCTTCCTTTTTGATTAAGGTTTGATTAAGAATGGCTTTGTTTATTTGAACAGATGGTTATTTTACAGTCACTCACTATGCCAACTTAGTTTTGAAAACATATATGTATTTACCAATTTGTAAGAGGTAAAAATAGTTATTTTAGCCTTAATATCATTCAAATAGAATAAATGAAGACAGTTAATACTAGATTTGACACTGGATGATTCTAAGTGACATTGTTTTAAATTGAAAAAAATAATATAATAAATGTTATTTTTCCAAATTAATGGCTTTCAGAAAATGAAATAGATTTCATAAGACTGTGCATAACTTCTCTCAATAATGGTTAATTTGGCCAATTTAACAGTGGCTCTTACAGCCGTTAGTGACTTCATTATCACAGCTCTGCCACAGCATTTTTCCAGCAGTATTAGCCAGATGCAGCAGGCTTCTCTCCATGGTGACTGGCTTCACTGGCCACCGCATGAGACCAGTCACTTTACAAAAGGAGGGTCATTAGAGTGTGACTTCACTCATAATATGTCCACAATCTATTTCAGTTTAGATGGATATTCCGAGCAGCATGCGTCACTGGGTTGTGAAATGTTAAAAATCAACCTCATCTCAGGAACAATACCGCAGAGGCGAGTTCTTGAAAAAAAAAACCTTTCCGAGCTCTTGCAAAAGCGTGTGTAAGTGCGTAGCCTGTGCTGGAGAATAACAGCCTCGGGTCACGTTGGCTTCTAACACCATTCCTAACTCACTGCCTAAGCTCAGTTTAGAGTTTAACACCATCAACACCAAATAAGTGATCAAGAAAGTAAGAAGCATCTCAAACAAAAAGGAAGTCACCTTTTCTTATGTTTTTCTTTTATAGAAATATATTGAAAATTGAATTGTGGCCCATTTTGTTTCAAATGTTTTTCCCTTTTCAAATGTTTTTCCCTTTTCTCTACAGTCAGAGAATCTCATCCCTGCAAACATGAATAACACAAAACAGCGCAGCGGGCAGATTGATGGCAGAAGATAATACTGAGGATACCTTCAACTCTGGGGGAGCGATAGAGAATAGTCCTACGCACCAGGAAGAAAAGGAAAAATGAGACTGTTTCTGTTTTACCTGATGGTGTTGGGGTCCAGGTATGTTATCTCTACCTACGGGCCCCATCAGAGAGCACAGATGACCGGTGACATTTTGCTCGGGGGTCTTTTCCCCATTCACTTCGGAGTCGCGTCGAAAGACCAAGACCTCGCGGCTCGGCCCGAGTCCACACAGTGTGTCAGGTGACATTTTGAGACCGGTTCACACGATTCGAGCGAGTGACCGCGCTCCACTTTTCTAAATGCATTCCTTTTTCTTTCTTTTTTTTGCTCTCACAGGTTCAATTTCCGTGGTTTCCGTTGGCTGCAGGCCATGATTTTTGCGATTGACGAGATTAACAACAGCAGCACTCTGCTGCCCAACATCACCCTCGGCTACAGGATCTTTGACACTTGCAACACGGTGTCAAAAGCCCTGGAAGCTACGCTTAGTTTCGTGGCCCAAAATAAAATCGACTCCCTGAATTTAGATGAATTTTGCAACTGCACTGATCACATCCCGGCAACCATTGCAGTAGTAGGAGCAGCTGGATCCGCAGTCTCCACCGCTGTCGCAAACCTACTGGGGCTTTTCTATATTCCTCAGGTGAGTAACTGATCATTGGCTTTATGCACATCCATAACAGTGCTGCTCCTCAGCCGTGGCCTTAAAACTGAGCAGACATCACAAGTCAACACTGTATCGCGAACACACTGAAAACATGTGTTTTTTTCTCGGTTGGGTAATCCATTAATAGATGGTAATGAAGCAGAACACAAAAGAAACCTAGATTACCTGAAATCTTTACCGTTTCAGATCAGCTATGCCTCTTCCAGTCGCCTGCTGAGCAACAAGAATCAGTACAAGTCCTTCATGAGAACCATTCCCACTGACGAGTACCAGGCCACAGCCATGGCGGACATCATCGAGTACTTCGAGTGGAACTGGGTCATCGCTGTGGCCTCGGACGACGACTACGGACGCCCAGGGATCGAAAAGTTTGAGAAGGAGATGGAGGAGCGAGACATATGCATTCACCTTAATGAACTTATTTCTCAATATTTCGAGAATCAGGAAATCCAAGCGCTGGCCGACAGGATTGAGAACTCCACAGCCAAGGTCATCGTTGTGTTTGCCAGCGGCCCAGACGTCGAGCCTTTGATCAAAGAGATGGTCAGGAGAAACATCACCGATCGCATCTGGTTAGCGAGTGAAGCGTGGGCCAGCTCCTCTCTCATAGCTAAACCAGAGTATCTTGACGTTGTGGCAGGGACTATTGGCTTTGCCCTCAAGGCAGGGCGGATACCCGGCTTAAGAGAGTTCTTACAGAAAGTGCAACCAAAGAGAGACAGTCACAATGAATTTGTCAGGGAGTTTTGGGAAGAAACCTTCAACTGTTATCTGGAAGACAGCCCGAGACAGCAAGAAAGTGAGAACGGAAGCGCGAGTTTTAGGCCCTTGTGCACTGGTGAGGAAGACATCACGAGTGTTGAGACCCCGTACCTGGACTACACGCACCTTCGTATCTCCTATAACGTGTATGTTGCAGTTTACTCCATAGCACAGGCCCTGCAGGACATACTGACCTGCACACCTGGGCATGGACTCTTTGCCAACAACTCCTGTGCAGATCTAAAGAAAATGGAAGCATGGCAGGTATAATGCTTCACTTTAACCAAATACCCGAGGCCATTCATTTAACAGATCATATGCTTTGAGCTATTTTGATGCAACTAAATGTGTGATTCTGCCTTGCAGGCCCTGAAGCAGCTTAGGCATTTGAACTACACAAACAGCATGGGGGAAAAGATGCACTTTGATGAGAACGCAGACCTGGCGGCAAACTACACCATTATAAACTGGCACAGGTCTGCTGAGGACGGCTCGGTGGTGTTTGAGGAGGTGGGGTACTACAACATGCACGTCAAGAGAGGGGCCAAACTCTCCATGGACAAGACAAAGATTTTGTGGAATGGTTACAGTTCTGAGGTCAGTCTAACTGTTTTGAAGAGGCTGTGAACATGAATATATTGGTTTTCTTCCCCTCGTTATTTTCTGTATTTTCATTTTTCCTGGCATTATCCACTAAAAATTATAATTACATTTACATTGTTACAATTGCTGGCAGGAAACTCGAAGCTGCCCCACCTGGATTCTTTGTCCACTTGTGGGCAGCAGAACTCACGTTAAACACAACTTTGACATCTCGAGAAATTCAATGAAATTGAGACTTTTCTCGTATAATTCGTTAATAGACAATAATCGCTGTCTGAGCTGGAATAACGTGGAGGCTTTAAATGTGCCGGAGACAAGTTCAAAAGGGCAGAGAGAGAGAGTGTGGGATGTAAAACCAGCGCAATGAGATCAAAGATGTTAAAACACTGCAGATGTTTGGGTAATGACAGAGTCGGCTGATAATTATCCGTGGGTTCGTCACTACTGCCACGTTCCTGCTCTCACATTACACATTTCACAGTAACGTGACCCATCATTCATCCAATAGGATACTACCATCATTTATTGACATGGGATTTATTTCTAAACCCTAAATTCTTTTATTAATTAAAACCTTGCATCAAATACATTTTAACACCATTATAACAGTGTTTTCTGCTTTTTCTCACATCCCGTAGGTGCCATTCTCCAATTGCAGTGAGGACTGTGACCCCGGTACAAGAAAGGGGATCATCGACAGTATGCCCACATGCTGCTTTGAATGCACCGAGTGCTCAGATGGAGAATACAGTAATCAAAGAGGTACAGAGACGCCAAACATTCACAACCTCTTATCCACTAATGTCACACCTGGTTAGTGTTGCACTAACTAAAACACAGATGTTTTTGTGTGTATGCAGATGCCAGTGTTTGCACCAAGTGTCCACATAACTCTTGGTCCAATGGGAATCACACATCCTGCTTCCTGAAGGAAATCGAGTTTCTCTCCTGGACTGAACCCTTCGGGATAGCTCTGGCCATATGTGCAGTTCTGGGAGTGCTCTTGACAGCCTTTGTGATGGGAGTCTTTGTCAGATTCCGCAACACCCCGATAGTGAAGGCCACAAACAGAGAGCTCTCCTACGTTCTCTTGTTCTCGCTGATCTGCTGCTTCTCGAGCTCCCTCGTCTTCATCGGAGAGCCACACGACTGGACGTGTCGTTTGCGGCAACCTGCCTTCGGGATCAGTTTTGTTCTCTGTATATCTTGCATCCTGGTGAAAACCAACAGAGTACTTCTGGTATTTGAAGCCAAGATCCCTACGAGTCTCCATCGCAAGTGGTGGGGATTGAACCTGCAGTTTCTGTTGGTGTTTCTGTGCACATTTGTTCAAGTCATGATATGTGTGGTATGGCTTTACAACGCCCCTCCCTCCAGCTACAAGAACCACGACATTGATGAGATCATTTTTATCACCTGCAATGAGGGATCTGTGATGGCTCTCGGGTTTCTTATTGGCTACACGTGCCTCCTGGCAGCTATATGTTTCTTTTTCGCATTCAAGTCACGGAAGCTTCCGGAAAACTTTACAGAGGCCAAGTTTATCACTTTTAGCATGCTCATATTCTTTATTGTTTGGATCTCTTTTATCCCTGCATACTTTAGCACTTATGGCAAGTTTGTTTCAGCTGTGGAGGTCATTGCCATACTGGCCTCCAGCTTTGGGATGCTGGCCTGCATCTTCTTCAACAAGGTCTACATCATCCTCTTCAAACCCTTCAGGAACACCATCGAGGAAGTCCGATGCAGCACCGCAGCCCACGCTTTCAAAGTGGCCGCCAAAGCTACGCTGAAACACAACACCGCTGCAAGAAAAAAGTCTAACAGCATCGGTGGATCTTGTGCCTCGACTCCGTCCTCCTCCATCAGCCTCAAGGCCAACAGCAAGGACTGCGGAGCGACTTCAGGGAAGCATAAGCCAAGGGTGAGCTTTGGCAGTGGAACAGTTACTCTGTCCTTGAGCTTTGAGGAGTCGAGGAGGAGCTCCCTGATGTGATAGCACATGGTTGAAAACATCAGTTTCATCTAACCCATTAATGGTTTTGGGACTTTATTTTGAAATGCACCTCCTTCATTTTCCCATTTTCCTAACAAATAGTCTGAAAAACCAGTCCAAATAATATACTGTACCATACCTATATCCTGTGACTTTTATCATTTTCAGCATAACCCTGATGTACACTAAGCTAATAACAACAATTTTGTACAATTAAACAGGAAATTACATCCTCATGTTGTTGTTTTTCTTCTTTAAAAATGGTATATAATATTTTAGTTTAGTGAACATGTAATCCATCTATCAATCAATCCATGTATCTATAACGTTACAACATAATAGTAAGAGTAAACACATAGGTTAGATCAAACATCTACAGATCTACAGTAAACAACAAGACAACACTCCATAGTCAGCACAGAGACGTGCCGTGTGTGCCAATATTTGACCAGAGGACAACCCGGACTCTTTAAGCGAGACAAGAGGATGTATGCGTCAGAATTACAGGATGTCGACCCAACGTTCCCTAATTTGTAACAACATTCTATTGTGGTAAATCCCAAGACAACAAAGGAAATGGATGAAAAGTCTACATGACATAGTCAAATCCATGCCACCCGTTTTAGGGTGTGCTTGGGAAGAACAAAGTGTGATCCAAATGAAACATGTTTGTTTGGTTTAATAAACGCGCCATTGCTGCCATCATCGCACTCAGACTAAACCACAACATTAAAGGTGTCCCCTTTACGTTTTAGACTTGTGCGTTATCCATCATTTGGGAATTATTTGGGATATAATGTCTAACGTTTAAACAAGACAAACGTTGCATTACAGTTCACACAACAGTTCACACTTTAAAGTATAACCACAATCTAGGATAATAACCAATATTTTAGGATATATAACGGAAGTTCTCTCAGAAATGTAAATCTAAACAAAAATAAACAGATAAAAACCAAACAATGGACAAGCTGGTGGAGGACGACAGGACGTTTTGGTGCAGATCTCTCAAAGAACATTCTCACAAGTGTCTGACAAGTGCAAACAGTACAGGACTATCTCACATTGAAATGTTATTTTCGCAATAGGACTACACCACACAGTCGTGACCTCCCAGTTTGGAGAAGGTATAGAAGGAGGAACGGCTCGGGGAGGCATTGTTTGTTCTGACCCCACAGACCTCGGTAACTATAAGCTCTAACTATAGGTGAAAGACTATTGGCCGATCCAGTGAAAATAGAACAATAAAATACTCACATGAAATCTGTGCATGTTAATTATGTTTTAATGCATGAATTAATTTTTTGTTTCAAACATGACATTCTTGTTATTTATAGTTTTCCTTTTGCTTATTGATAGAAAACGATTTGAGTACTTGAAAATATTTTCTTTCTGTCCATTCTCACTAAAATATTCCTTAAGGTCCAGTTAAATGCATGAATGTAACTCATGTACAGCTCAACAACGCCACCCTAGGAATTGCACCCATGGATATTTTCAGGGAAAATCTGTGTCAAAACCCACAACATTCAAGTGGTGCAACAATCCACCACATGCAAGACCAGATACTAACAATTAAATGAACTCAAAAAAGGTCATATAAAATGGGAAACTCTCAACAATAAAACACAATGCAATAGATGGTTGAGGAGTGCAGGACCTCCCACATCGCTCAACAGGAAGATGACATGCTGAGACATCCAGTGTCATAGCTGACTTGAGGAGCAGCTGGACAACCAACAACACTCCTGTTGTTTAGAAGGACAGAACCTTGATCCTCAAAGCTAATGCAGCCCAGAGAGACCAGCTGTTGTCTATGTTTGAGCTGCAGAAGGGGTAATGCATGATGGGATTGTTTGTGACAGTCCAAGTCCTGGGTACAAGAGGAGTTTGTATAATTTATACATATCATTTACAAATGTTTTAAGTCAGATCAGAAAAATGTGTGGCCTTATTTGTGCTACAAATAGTCATTTTAAAATGAAATGGCAATGCATTGCAAAGTAGCACAAGTATTTATATATATATATATATACATATGAAGCTCAAAGCTACTTTGTAACTGAATAGCTAGTTATTGAGAGGAAATGCAACAATCACCAGCTGTGAAGAGCTTTGTTTTGAAAAACACAACGGAAGCGTCTGTTCAAACAAGCCACCGAAAAGACAGCAACTACTTCCTGTTTCTTGAAGCTAACTTCAAAACTCCGTATGTGAAAATCGCAGTTTCAGCCGCAAATTAAATTTACAGACATCTTAAGATATCTTGCTGAATACGGTGCACATTGTTGAAAATGGTAGCCTTCAGTCTGTTGTTATCAATCGTAGCCGTCAATTCGAGTGAATCACTGTGGTTCATACCCGAGTCATTTATAACAACCGATAAACATTTACAAGTCGATTGGAAGAAATTGTTTTTATTGATTTTTCAATGCGTAACGTCAGATGTTACTTATGTTCTCACGGTTTCGGCGTACAAGCTTTTAGTGTGAAATACATCCACCGGAAGTACCATTTGCCTAACGCCACATTAACTTTACAGAAGGTCCGCTCCGGGAATGTTGGCACGGAATAACGTGAAGTGTGAAAGGTAAGCCCAAGCGAACCAGTTATACTGACATCTCCATTGTCCTCTGTCTAGAGACTCTACGCGAGGAGGAAGGGGGGAAGGTGTGACCGTTAGCTCGAAGGCGACCGTTAACTTTTACAGCTCCTCCCTGGAACATTTACGAACCGTCAGATAGCAACCAGCTAACGCTAACGCTGCCGAGGGAGCTCACCTGGGCACCGCTGCGGCCAGGTCGCGGAATAAATCAAAAGAGCTAACGATTTTTTATTTTATTTTTTACTTTTATAAAACGCACGCAGTGTAACGTTGATGAGGAGAAGACGCAGCTGTCGCCGACGCGGAAGGTAGCGTCCTGCTTTGGATCTCTAACCTAAAGTTATATGAATTAACCTAAGGTTAAGTTAGTGAGCTAACGTTACAGCTTGTTGGTGTTGCCCGGGGCTAGCGGACGTTAGCTTGTACTGGCTTTCCCCCTAAAATGAACGCCAACACACGGGGTGACGGAGAAATTATGTGAGAAAAAGAGCTGGAATTAACACCAAAATGATGCCAAAGGATGATGGTGTGAGTCACGCACTTGTTTTGGGTGTTCTGTGGATATGGCAACGTTTCTGTTGCCATTTAGGTCGTATTATATCCTATAATATCACATTTGTTGTATATAAACTATATATTTATGTTTTTAGTCGAATGCCAAATGTGAGCTTAATGGTGGGACAAAACAAGTCACTTGACGAGCTGAAGATTTTGCTGGATTTATCTGGCACTTTTAGCGTAGGTACCAATTAACCAGTCAATTATTGCATCTATGACATCTTATCTCAACCTTGAGTGTGAAATAAAAGTTTGAATTGATTTGAGTGATTAAGTACTTCGTGTTGGGTGAAAAGTGAGACTTCAATGTGATACGAAATGAAGTCAGGGGAAACAGCGATGGACAGGTGTACACCACAGGTGTGTAGTTACTGGGTGTCAAACGACCTTTCAGAAAGCTTTTTCTGTGGTTATTAACATAATACATATCTCTGAAATAACATACAAACTGTTTTCTAAGTTAACATCTTAATTGTTTTTATATGTTGTATGAACGTCATGGTGATATTTCTTTAAAACCAGAAGTTGCGTGGTCTGCTTGACTTTTTAGATGATGATATACGGTAATAACAGAGTCATGTGATGCACATCCGTTGCAGTAATTTCATTTCTCTCATTCAACAGTCTTCGAAGAACGACGAAGTCCTTTGCCTCCCCTCCTGAAACTGGATATTCAGCGTCCGACAATGGATTTTCACCAATAACCTTTCCTCAGTTCACAGTGATCATAAATTTGACTCGCTGTTTACCTCGGCATCGTGTTTCCTCGTCATGGGATGACCGGTTAGTGAAAACGGTGGCTGTCGGTATTCTTGCTTAAATGACTGTCGCGGTGGGACTATCCTAAACTAGAAAACACCAGCTTCCACAGTTGCCCCTTTTTACAGTTTCACATCAGTGCAGCCACACAGCAATGGGCTTCTTTTTACCTGTGGTAAAGACTTTGCGGAGGTGGAAATATTTTCTCGTGCTCTTTGTCTCGCTGTCCGTGCTGGCATGGATCGCAACTTTTTCAGGCGAAACAGTGAAATCCGCTCCGGCGTTCCCCGCCTCACCACAGACTTTTGTCAAAGCCGACATTGTGAAGCATGGACTTAACACGGCGCCACCCGATCGATTAACGACTCCGCTGCAAGAAGTCGAATGCCCTCAGGAGTCACCGTTGCTACGTAAGTATTGTTTTTGCTTCGGGCTTATTTGTTATTCATAAGTCACTTCAATGTATCAGCTTATGCTGTCCTCTTAAAAATAAAGATGATGACTTTATTTATTTTTTCATGTTCCCCGCCCCTTTAAAGTGATCACATGACAGTGTAGATAACTTACAATAATAAACTAGGCAAGGGTCTTGGCCAATAATTCTGCTATGATGTCATCTTAACCATAACTAGAGCACAGTCTGTAGTTTCTCAAAACAAAATGAACACATTATTGTGATGTGCTTGATGGATGACTTTAGATTTTGGTCTGTAAATACATGTTTGTCATTATTGTTGAACGGTAACAATTCCGGGATTTTTTGCTCCAGATAGATTAAGTGTGATATTTACTGCACTATGATTCATCTATACCTATGTGGTCATCAAGGCTCATATTTCTGTTTGAATTGGCCTCCTTCCACAGAGGGAGCGGTGAAGCTGTCCTTTGAATCCTCTCTGACACTGAAGGACGTGGAGGGTGAAAACAAAGGAGTGACTGAAGGCGAGTACAAGCCCTCAGACTGCACGGCGAGGCAGAGCGTGGCGGTCCTCATCCCTCATCGCAGCAGAGAGAGACACCTCCTCTACCTCTTGAACCACCTGCATCCCTTTCTGCAGAGGCAGCAGCTACACTACGCCATTTATGTTATCCAGCAGGTATACAGGCTCCACCTCATGCAGTTTCGGTCACATAGTTTTAACCACCATTTGTGTTTGGGTTTCATGTTTATAGAAGTGAGAGTAATGATGTATGATAATAATAATGTCATGGAAAAAAAAATTTAATCAAAACAATTTTGAAAAGAAATATGTAAGTTCAATAAATGTTTGGGAAAAAAAGGTGGAAATATGTTAGGTAGGAAATGCCTTGGGGGGAAAAAAGTCAAAATATCTGAGATTCTTCTTTTTAAAATTCTTTTAAAGGCTGGCGATGCAACTTTTAACCGTGCCAAGCTACTCAACGTTGGGTATTTGGAGGCCCTGAAGGACTACAGTTGGGACTGTTTCATCTTCCATGATGTCGACCTGGTACCCGAAAATGATCATAATTTATATGTCTGCGACAAGCAGCCCAAACACCTGGTGGTCGGCAGGAATGCCACAGGATACAAGTGAGTATATGATAACAGCGAGCCATAAGTCAGCAGTCAAATGTTTCATTACCCATGTGAACGACACAATTTGAAGCTAATTTTAAGAGATAATACGGCAATTAGTCTTTATAATTTTTGTCTCTGTCAGGCTGCGCTACAAAGGCTACTTTGGAGGAGTCACAGCTATGACCAGAGACCAGTTTCATCGAGTGAACGGATTCTCGAACACGTACTGGGGTTGGGGCGGAGAAGACGATGACCTCCGCATCAGGTGAGGCCAGAAAAAAAAGGTCAAAACAGGCAACGGTTGTTGCTGAGATCACATCCGGAGCAGATGCAGTACTTTCCCTCATGAATGTGCCTGTGGGTCTGGTGTCCCGCGCAGAGTTGAGCTGCAGAAAATGAAGATTGTGCGCCCGCCCGCCGACATCGCTCGCTACACAATGGTGTTTCACAAACGGGACAGTGGCAACGAAATAAACAAAGACAGGTCAGTAGCGGTAGAGGTGGGGATAATGTGTCACCTGTGATCCTGATTTGGGCTGCAAATTGATCCTCTTCATCGCTCTTTTCTGCCTCCTAGGATGAGGTTGTTGGGACGAACAGCCCTGGTATGGAAAAAGGACGGACTGAACAGCTGCTCATATGAGACTGTGCTGCTGGAGAGGCAGCCTCTTTATGTGAATGTCACTGTGGACATCGGTAAGCCACAGAACTGACATAAAAAATAGGACCAAGAAACACTTTATAATACACGTCTTTTGGCAACAGTATCCTTGAACCGCTGTCCTTCACATATTCATGAACTTTATTCTAACTTTCCCTCTGTTGAGCCATCACACTGATTTTGGGTCAGAGTGACAGGGTGTCTAGATCTATTTTTCAAAAAACAAGTTTTCTAGGTTGTTGCTGGTTGGTTCCTTTCATGTTAACATTCTATACGTTTATGATTGTTTACTTCTGGTTTTCTCCTGTGGGTTGAAAATTGTATGGTAATCTTGTTGCATCAAACATTCCACTGACATTTATTTTAAATTCATACTTAATAAATATGAATGTATGACATGCAAAGAGATGACCTACTAACTCTGGATGATATTTGTTTTAAGTCTTTACATGGTATTATGGAATGATTTGTCTGGTTGATCTTAGAACACAGACCATTACATCTAATGAGATTTTTTTTCCGTTAGAACACATAATAAATATTTTTATTATAAATTGTATTCTGGTCTCTATAAATGCAGGGGCTAGAATCTACAGTTGTTGCACTACAACTTTAGTTTATTTGATAACATGCCTTTGAATATATAACAATGTATATATTTCTGACTGGATGGTTTTTGGATTAAAAAGCCTCTCCTTGGTTTCTGGAATAATAATTGTATTACGAACGTTTTATGGAATAATGATTCTTTATGATTGTAGTTGTCTGACTGGCTCAAGATGCTCATCCTGCAGTACATTGATCCGACCAGTAGGGGCCCCTTTTCCCAACCACTGGAAAAACCTCATAGCAGGTTTCTGCTCCTTGTTAAGTAGAGAGTGCCTTTTATTGCCTAGCAATTTGTACAGCACAAGCCTTAATTCGTTACAGGAACAAAATAACAACCTTTTTAACTCTTGTTTGGTTGAAATGTAGGAAGATGTCAAACAGCAAGGGGTCACCGTGTCAGTGTTTTTTTTTTTAAATCAGTCGTGTTCCCTCTGAGGACATAAACAACGTGTACTAAAAGTAAGCACAATAATAACCTGTTAAGATACAATGAATTCTCTTCACAGCATAGCCTTTTTTTTTTTACAAGTGCAAATAAAGAACGGGGTGACGCTTTGTATGTAGAGAATGATGTCATGTCCTCTTCCTATAGTGCAGAAAGAGAGCTTTGTCCTGTCGAGGCCGAGCCTGGTCATCTAGGTCACATGTGACATTCACAAAACACTTCTCAAACACAAGATATCAATTCTGCAAGTCAGGCCACTACAAACTAGTCCATTCAGATGTGTTTAAATGCCAGTGGTTTCTGCAACGTATACTGAATTCGGCCCGTTTGTAAATATAATAACACTTGTACAGGGTTAGAAAGTTTAAGTGGGATGTCATATCTTTATTTGCAAAAGCAATGCATCGTTGAATTGAAACGTATTGATTTAATTCCCCCTGCCTCATAAGATTATTATTGGATGAAAAAGTGTGCCATTTAAAAGGTTTAGATTGGTGCTCTACTTCTTTTTAAAAGTTCCAAAGTCCTAGAATGTTAATAAGCAAACTACTTCAGCTTTTGATCTGTTCATTACCTGGTCGGCGTTAAACAACAGACATAATGTTTGGTGACTAGCTGGTGAACATAGTCAAGCATTTAGCAGCTAAAGAGACAGATAATAGATTATGATTTGCAATAAAGTCACTTATGTCCAAATTAGCAGCCGTAGCAAAGAATCTTGCTATATACACTTAGAAGGTGATAATTTGTTGTTGTTTCCCACTTTCTCCTGGCTGCACTGTGCTAAGCTAATATACACTTTCAAGGGAGAAAAACAACTTGTAAACCATAATTGCTACGCAGAGATGAAGCTAGTAAGACTGGACTGTGTTTACGCCAACAAACCAAACCAATGTTTCCAAACAGAGAGCTTTTCAGCCTTCAGTTCTTGTGTCAAATCTTTAATTTGATAAAATGTCTGCAGCACACTGGTCAGTGGTTTGACATATATTCTGAAATTAGTGAATAGGTGTTTTTAAATATAAATGAAAATGTTGGACCTTAATAATTGGAATTTGGGTTGGCATCTGTAATTTTGCGCAGAAAAAATGTTAAGCGAGAAATATTAGGAATATGACATCGCTCAAAAATATCTTTCTAAGGTTATTTTGGGGGATGACAAGAAATCACATTTAGCAAAGACAGGACGTACTAAAGACTAGCACATGACGTGCAGGTCTGATTTGAAACGTTACATGCATAGCATTTAGTAACGAGAACCATGTGTGTCCTGCGTCCCCCTCACCCCCCTCCCCCCCATTTCCCATCTGTGCCCTTCAGGCCCTCACTCGAGTCGCCTCCCACTTCCCTCTTCCTTCAGAACCCGTCTGTTTTTGTTTTCGAGCCCGGGCTCTTTGCACAGGAAATTGTATACATTGGGAGCATTCAGGAAAGGCAGAGAGCAGCTTTCCCGTTCGTTCCAAGTTTGGACCCATAAAAGAAAAAAAAAAGAAAATGGGTAAAGGAGAGCCAGTAGTTCCTACTCTTGAATTCCCTCCTCTTTACCCAGTCTCAACATTTCAACGATCCCTGCCACGAGTCCATCTCTAAATATAGTATATTCTAAACATCTTAAAGTGGAAATCTCACACACAAAGTAACGCTACCAAGGTGATTTGCTTCTCGGGCTACACAGCAGTTGGTGAAAAGGGGAGACTGTGGAATGAAGGAAAAGAGGAGGAGATAAAAAAAGGAGCAGAGAGAGAGAGAGAGAGAGAGAGAGACTGGTTGGGGGGTTAAAGAAAAACAACAGGAAACCGAGCGATTCTAATGCTGTTTCTGCAAATCCTTCCGAGATAAAGCAACGGACTCTGCCACGTCCCCGGGCCGAGCCATCGCTCACGGCAGGAATTCTCATTGATCATCTCTTTTATTGTTGTCCATAGATTTTCTAGTTGAAAATGTGACGTCACTTCTGCTCTCAGCCTCCAACCGTGCGGTTTATCAGAATGTGAGCGGATGCAGTTTTTCGGAGCCGTTCACTGGGGTTTCGATGCGGCTGCTTTTCTGACCTACAAACCCGACCTCCGCCGGGGTCCTATGGATCGATCGCCGTGCCTCCAAGGATCTGTTTGTTTTAATCGTCGGGACGACTAACCGGAGCCACATGAAGAATAAAGGGACTAAACAGAAGTCCAAGAAGAAGGGAAGTGAGAATGTGTTCGGCTGTGACCTGATAGAACATCTGCAGAGCTCAGGACAAGACGGTAAACTTCCCTTTTGCTTTATTTAAAAACACTAACACTCCTTTACAAGCATTTATCATCACACTACACAAAACTCATATGATTTATTACTTGATATATATTTAGAGAATACAGTTTATACTTCAAATCAAGATTTATTAGTCATTTTATGGATTATTGTAGCTATAATAACTTTTTACTTACAGATGGAGTAGGACAAATGAGACAGAAAAGTATATGATTGTATTAAATTAAGGCTTCATTCAAAGATAACATATGTGGATCGTAGGTCTACCGTAGTGAGGCCATTCATTCACACATTGGCTGTGTTAAATGGTCATTTGTGCCTTTGGGTGTGGCTCTTACATTTTTTTTGTGTCAATTGGATGTGATTATAGTCCTTATGTCTGGTTTTGTGTCTCGACAAAAGACTGGGCGGTGCTGCTGCTGCCTATGGATGAGAGAAAACCATTATTTATGATAACAGGAGAGATGTGGTTCGGGGTTGTTTGGGGGAATATGTCATTTCATCTGTTTTCTGTCTTCTGATCATATGTTCCTTTTCTATAACCGTCATCTGTTATTGCTTCGGCGGGGGAGAACCACGTATAAAAAAATAAATAAATAAATAAAATTAAAAAAAAGAGAAGTGTCCCACGTGCAGAGGCACCATGACTAGCTGTGTTGAAGATAACTTTCAGGAAGACCTGTGAGAGTGGAAGCTCTGTGAGGCGCTGCGTTCGGGGCAGGAAGCGAGGGAGGAGGTTTGTGTCCTGCCTCTCCGTCACGGATTGTCCAGCAGACACATTGTGCTTTGAGATTGACACAGGGGAGAGAAGTCTTTGACAGCGAGAGAATACTTTTGACCATTTATGCGTTTTATAGGATTCGATATTGGAATAGCAATACAAAAAGTATGACTACTACACTACTAATACACACAACACTTTAAACGATCAGGTTCATCTGGCCCTGCGCCTTTGAACTCCAAAAGCAATATTACCATCAGGTACATTTATAAAAAACCCAACTAAAAGTCAGTCAACCACTGAGCGGCTTTCAATGCTTGAAGGGACATCATTGGGTGAACAAACAGGTTGCATCTGCAGACTCTGTGTTCCAGTCCAATTGTAACTTTTAATATGACTTTTTTTATAAATTCACGTGGCTTGTCAGTCAACAAGAAGCAGAGATCTTGCCTCAGGGCAGAGAGAGGCACGAAATGAAGGCTCAGTTTGACCTCAGGCATGTTGATGAAGGTCCAACTAAGTCAAATAGATGAGAATCTAAATGACAGATTTCTGAAAATGAACCATTCCTGTCATTTTTCATTCATTTTGTGGAGAATGGATTTTTTTGTTTTTTTTATTCAACAAAAAGGGACATGGAAATAACAGTGTAGTTAAAATAGAAAAGTAAACAAAAGAAACCAAAAGAATGACTAATTACAAGGATACAATGGAATAAAAAAGCCTTTATTCATACCGCCAATGTGAGGCAGACAATGAACTAAAACTAAAATATTCTCTTCTGTGAAAGTCATTTCACATTTAAACCTGCACAAACGCATCATTCATGACTTAATGCTACTTGAAAGTACACACTGCTTAGTGATAATACAATAATAATAATAATGATAAACTATTTCCAGGTTTGCTGAATTCCATTAAATTGCTACTCCCTGTATAAGCTAACGGTGGCTTGTGGCTGCAAAGTTAAAAATGACGTTTTTCTTATTTAAACTGCAGGTAAACATACGTTTGTACAGGAGGTGATGTACTGTAGTTCAGAAATCTGTGAAGGTCACT
This sequence comes from Pungitius pungitius, assembly GCF_949316345.1. Lineage (NCBI taxonomy): Eukaryota > Metazoa > Chordata > Actinopteri > Perciformes > Gasterosteidae > Pungitius > Pungitius pungitius. Next base: position 13,410,205 of record NC_084915.1, on the reverse strand, counting down.
GGTAACATTTCAAAAGCAATTTTCTATTAGAGGAAGTGTTGTAAGTAATACCAGCTACAAGGACTGGGTGTGTCAACCTTCCTCTGAAACAAACAAACCATTTTTAACTTCCTGTCAAAGTCCACCTACAATCAGCGGCCCTAAGGAATAGAAAAGAGACCTAGTGGAACAAACCCCGATATTCCATGAAGTCAAACCTCCTGTGCGCCGTTACTGTCGGGAACCTTTGATTCACTGCTCCTTCTGCCGCCTTTTTGAGATTTGTGTGTGACCCCTGAGCCCCTTGTGTGACTAAAAGTACATGACTAACGCGATTTCTCAAATCCAGTTCCTCAGGTTCTGAAGAAATGTGCAGAGTTCATTGAGGAGCATGGAATTGTGGACGGTATCTACAGACTCTCGGGGGTCACCTCGAACATCCAGCGTCTCAGGTACAACATGTACAGCGAGGCCTTTGAGGCAGAAAAACCTATTAGACATAAAAATCCTGATTTCATTTTAAAGTGTTTTCACCTTAAATTATAATTACCTGGTTAATGAGAAAATGCTAAATCAAATGGCACATAAATAGTCTTGATTTTCTTTGATTTACATTATAATGTTTTGTCAGAGTAATATTGAGGGCGTTTCGCTTTAGTTGTTTTTTCTTTGCCACCGTTAGCCGAGTGAATGGACCACATACACTCACCGGCCACTTTATTAGGTACACCTGTCCAACTGCTCGTTAACACTTAATTTCTAAGCAGCCAATCACATGGCGGCAACTCAGTGCATTTAGGCATGTAGACATTGTCAAGACAATCTCCTGCAGTTCAAACCGAGCATCAGTATGGGGAAGAAAGGTGATTTGAGTGACTTTGAACGTGGCATGATGGTTGGTGCCAGAAGGGCTGGTCTGAGTATTTCAGAAACTGCTAATCTACTGGGATTTTCACGCACAACCATCTCTAGGGTTTACAGAGAATGGTCCGAAAAAGAAAAAACATCCAGTGAGCGGCAGTTCTGTGGGCGGAAATGCCTTGTTGATGCCAGAGGTCAGAGGAGAATGGCCAGACTGGTTCGAGCTGATAGAAGGGCAACAGTGACTCAAATAACCACCCGTTACAACCAAGGTGGGCATAAGAGCATCTCTGAACGCACAGTACGTCCAACTTTGAGGCAGATGGGCTACAGCAGCAGAAGACCACACCGGGTGCCACTCCTTTCAGCTAAGAACAGGAAACTGAGGCTACAATTTGCACAAGCTCATCGAAATTGGACAATAGAAGATTGGAAAAACGTTGCCTGGTCTGATGAGTCTCGATTTCTGCTGCGACATTCGGATGGTAGGGTCAGAATTTGGCGTCTACAACATGAAAGCATGGATCCATCCTGCCTTGTATCAACGGTTCAGGCTGGTGGTGGTGGTGTCATGGTGTGGGGAATATTTTCTTGGCACTCTTTGGGCCCCTTGGTACCAATTGAGCATCGTTGCAACGCCACAGCCTACCTGAGTATTGTTGCTGACCATGTCCATCCCTTTATGACCACAATGTACCCAACTTCTGATGGCTACTTTCAGCAGGATAATGCGCCATGTCATAAAGCTGGAATCATCTCAGACTGGTTTCTTGAACATGACAATGAGTTCGCTGTACTCAAATGGCCTCCACAATCACCAGATCTCAATCCAATAGAGCATCTTTGGGATGTGGTGGAACGGGAGATTCGCATCATGGATGTGCAGCCGACAAATCTGCGGCAACTGTGTGATGCCATCATGTCAATATGGACCAAACTCCCTGAGGAATGCTTCCAGCACCTTGTTGAATCTATGCCACGAAGAATTGAGGCAGTTCTGAAGGCAAAAGGGGGTCCAACCCGTTACTAGCATGGGGTACCTAATAAAGTGGCCGGTGAGTGTATACTGCAACAGTAGTAACAATCAAAGCATTCAGCTACCCCGGTTCATTTGGGTGTGTGTGTGTGTGTGTGTGCAGGCAGGAATTCTGCTCCGAGGCGTGCCCTGACCTTACAAAGGAAGTGTACCTCCAGGACATCCACTGTGTGGGTTCCTTATGTAAGCTGTTCTTCAGGGAGCTGCCCAATCCTCTGCTCACCTACGAGCTGTACAGCAAATTCACCGTGAGTACATGCACATTCACACTTTTGGGGAAGTGAAAAATTCAAAGTCCCGCGTGGCTTAGGAGTGGTTTCACGGCAGATTCGTGCTTCATAAGCACCAATTAGTATATGAGTATATTTGTGGCAGCACCATGAAGAGCTTATTTATCTCTTATCTCTCTGGCTCACAGCTGTTTTTATCTCTTCCCTGGAGAATACAGTATTATCAGCAGACATCGAGTGACCTGAATGCAAAGGACACAACGTATTAAGTCATTAAACTAAAGGATGATTTAATATCATTCTTCATCTGTTGTAGACGGAGTCCCTGTACATACTGCATGAAGAAACTCATTGCACAAGACGGAATTTGTCTGATACTTTAATCTTTTTTTGGGTGTGTTTTCTTGGGCTACACTCTTGCCAAACTGTTCTGGCAAGTGACAATGTATAAATATTGCACTATTTGAAGATTGCAGCATTTTTGTCGCTGTTCCCTCTGGATAATGGGGGGTGGGGGGGGGGGGGTTTCTAAGGAAGCAAATTGAAATTTCCAAATGAATTAGGTAACCTGTGCAGCCGACACGCTCTCCCCATTTAGCACTTTTTCTGGATGAACTGCAGATGTGAAAGATACTTTATAAGAGGAGCAGGAGAGAAGGAAACTGTAATACCTGCTTCACGCCTTCTGTGAAGCTCCCTGTGTACCCTGACGGGCCATTAGCATACCTTGGCATTAATACATCTGCTGCTGCTTGTGCCAGAAAAAAAACGTCTTTTTAGGAAAATCCCTTCCTCACATGGCAAAATATGAAGGAAAAAAAACACTTTTCTAGCCAAACGAACTCTTTTAAAACAGTCATTGAGCGGAATATGTACATTACTTGTGTATTATTGATTAAATCATGTTTACTAAAGAATAGCGTCACTTTGAAGTTAATCGTTGTGCTTCGGCTACTCACACACACATAAGACGGCATAAGACTCTGCAACGGCACGTTTGAACAACTTCTAACGTTGCTGCCGACACGCTCAGCTGTTTGGGCTTAAATCACATTAGTTTGAGCGCACGCTCGATAGAAGGACGGATTTACCCTTAAACACGCAGGCCCTGCTAGCTGGTAATCTGTGGTGGACGGTATCTAAACCATAATAATGAACTGACTATAAAGAATGACTGTAATGCCGGTTAGGCTCCAGGATCAAACATCCAAATCTTTAAAATCTCTCGCCCTCTTTGAAGTGAATGTTTTTGACGTGGACCTGTTTCTGTTTGACTCGCAGGAGGTGGTCTCAGTCCAGGGGGATCATGAGAGACTTTTACACATCCAGGGAGTCATCAAAGAACTGCCCACCCCTCACTTCCGGTGAACTTAAGCGCCTCACACTCATTTCCCAACATGCAGAGAAGAGAATTGAATGGTGCTGTTGATGAATGTGAATGAATGAGTGTGACGTGTTTGCGTGCTCTCCTCAGGACTCTGGAGTACCTCACCAAACACTTGGCCCACCTTGCCACCTTAAGCACCCAAACCAACATGCATACACGTAACCTGGCCTTGGTCTGGGCTCCAAATTTATTACGGTGAGTTCAGCTTCACAAACAAAACAAAAAAAACTTCAATAAAGAAGGAATGTAGAGATGATTTACAGTCTAGAAGAGTTGTACTTTTTTGCTGTATATTAATATTTTTTATGTGTTTGTTTTGAATTCAAAGGATTCTAACATGTATTATCTCTCATTATCTCAGATCTAAAGATATTGAGGCTTCGTGTAATAATGGAGACATGGCTTTCCAGGAGGTGCGGATACAACAGTCAGTGGTCGAATTTATTCTCAACCACACAGAAGAGATCTTTAGCAATTCGGTGCAAATAAAACCCAAAGAAGGTATTTACGAAATGCATGTTTTTTTTTTAGACAAATTGTTGGGTAATCGCTATTCACCTAACAACTTACTATACTTTTCCAGGTGTGACGTGCGGGGAGAAGTACGCCACGCTACCGATCAGTGGCCAGTGTGGGCCGATGAAACTGATGAGCCTGGAAGAAGCTCAGGCCCGTTCCTTAAGTCCAGACCACCCCGTGCATAAAGAGCGTCAGCGGGAGAACAGCCTGCCTAACGCCAGCACCGCCACGCTCTACCACACCGTCATAGACGTGTTGGACAGCAAGTAGGACAGATCTCCGTTCAGCCCGTTGAACACGTTTGACCCAGGGCGCTGTTTGAAATCGCCGGCCTTAATGCTCTGTTGGTCCGTCAGGAGGAAGTTTTCTGGGAAATCCAAGAAGTGGAAGTCCATCTTCAACCTGGGACGCTCCGTGGAATCAAAGGGAAAACTCAGCCGGAACGGCAGCGTGTTCATAAGAGCACAGGGGACCGGTAAGGTGTCCTGAGGGGGGGGGGGGGTAACAACTAAGCACATTTTTCAAAACTGTTCAAAATCTTTCTTCCACACAGTTCAAATATTCGGTCAAAGCGTGATAATGTTGTTTCAAACAGAAAAGGCGGCTCTTCGTCCATCCAGGAGCATGGAGTCGATGTGCTCCTTACCAACAGGTGGGGCAAAAAACAACCTCGATACTTTGATTCAAGCGCAGGGCAAAGTGAATGTGACGACGTAACACTTCATAGTTTTTATTTTTTTATTTTTTACCACACAGACAATGACGGATCAGGACACAAAGCCAGTGGGTCCAGCAGCACCTCCGTTCCAGATGTCAAGTCCAGAACGCTGGGATCCGACTCGCTCTTTGATCTGAGTGAACACGATGCACACTGGGAGTTTAAAGGGACGAGAGCCGGCGGGGCGACAGGTGGCTGGAGCTCTAGTGCGGACCAAAAGGAGTCCCCAGAGGCCTCCGCACCCCCTCAAAAAACACTGCCGGAGCAACTGAAGGTGTTCAAAGGTGACGACCTCAGCGGCTACAAGCCCACCTCTCCGAAAAGCAGGAGGATGTTGTACTCGGGCTCCTCCCACAACAGCTCCTCTCGGCCCTCCTTCCCGGGAAGCTTCTTCCCGCTGGAGTCCTCGCCGAGGCATCAGCGAAGAGCCGTCAACATATCAGAGCCCTTCGCCGTGTCCGTACCCCTGCGCGTGTCCGCGGTCATCAGCTCCAACAGCACGCCGTGCAGGGCGCACGTCAAGGACAAAGCTGCCTCTCTGAAGCCTTGCAAAGAGAGCTCGGAGCACAGCGGCAACAGCGGAAGGAGCAACACTTTCCCCCAAGTGGAACCCAAGAAGCAGGAAGGAGCAGAGAAGAAAAAGCCAGAGGGGCCGCCCTCGAGAGTCCTACCACGGGGTGAGGACGTGTCATCACATGATGGCGTGGCTTCTGACTTGTTTCTAAGTCATACATGTGTTGTAATATGTTATGGCAACACTTTTCTATTTATTTCTTTTTTAAACTTAGATGCAAGCAAAGAAGTGTTGCAACGAGGTCAAGGAGAGGTGAATACTTCTGAACTGGAACCAGCGTCCTGTGGAAATGGCAGAGAGACAGCGCCCTCTCCTGGGGAGGAAGGGCACAGCCAGCAGACTGCTCTGCAACTGGTAAGTCATGTAGTGTGTGTTAGAGAAGCTCCCTTTGGTCGGCGCATACGTTTTGTGTGGATTTTCCCAACACAAAAGGACACAAATATTAAAAAAAAAATACATTTTCATTAAGTCAAACAACAGATGGTGTCGGCGTTATCAGCGGCTAGCGCCCCTCGCCAGTGATCCATCCAATTCTCAGGCGTAGATCAAATGAATTCAGATAACTGGGATTAGTAGAGGAAGTAGGAAGTAAAAGTAGGAGCACTATAATCTGATTTACAAAATACCTGCTAAAAGACTAAAGATTTGTTTGCACTTTTAAGGAGCTAGTTGATCTTGATTGAGAGGAGAATGCTTGCTTGCTTTATAAATTGACTCATTGGCTGTATTGAATCATTTCAATCTTTCTTTCTCAGGACGAGGGCTCTTCTCCTGGGAAAGAGCTGTTGTCTGACCCTCACCCGGAGCTGAAGATAACTGAGCCCGAAGCCGACCTGCTGGCTGAGACCTTCAAACCCGTCTTCAGCTCAGAGAGCACCTGTGGGGGAAGGAAGTTGACAATGGACGTTAAGTCAAAACAGAGCCGCAGCTCTCCGTCCCTGTCGCTGTTATTTCGGGACCAGCCTTCGTGCCCCCCTCTGAGTGATCACGTGACTTCCCCCACTGGGTCGGACTCGGTGCACAAACAGCCCTCAGAGTCCGACATCTCATTTTCTCGTTCCAATAACACTGCAAAGCTACATTTAAATATAAAACCCTTTGACAAAGATGACACCAAACTGGGCCGGCTTCCCTTGACAGAATCACGTCTGGATAAAGTTACGAATCCTTTGACGGCGGAGGACCCTCCAAGCGCTGTAATCCCCTCAGGAGCAGATGATACCCACAAAGATTTAAAGAAACTTGAAATCCCCCAAGGAGACAAAAAAAGCGAAGATGCAGATGCAGCGAAGAAGAGCGCGATTCCCGCGGTGGAAGTTATTCAGAGGCTGTTGGTGTGTTTGGAGGCGAGACGTGCCGCCTTGGAGCTGCCGAACCTCCACCACGACGAAGGATGTGGAGGAATCCCCGAGGAGCTGGACCTGGTGGAGCCCTGGGAGGATTTCAGCTCCACCAAGCAGTGGGTTACCAGTCCGCTCCACTCACCCGACGTGGAGGAGTTTTTTAAGCAGCTGTCCCCCTTCGGCTCGTCTCCTATTGCTTCCCCTCCGGTGGACAATAACAAACAGAGTCTCATTAAGAGCACCGAGCAGTCCTCGGGGAGCATTCCCCCGACCTGCAGCAGCGGACCAGAGACTAAAGGGGCGTCGGGGATGGGTGTGAGCAGGGGTATCACCGCGCAACCTCACAGCGGGAAAGGCAGCGCGACAAGACAGAAGAACACGGCATCATCTCAGAGGTTTTACAGGCAGATGTCCTACGAGGCCGAGAAAAGAGCGGAGAACTGCTTTTCCAAACGCAGGCCGTACTCACTCAATTTAGACCTGGGCCATCGATGCATCAGAGACATTTCAAACCAGCAAGACCGAAATTCGTCAGAGTTTTCCTCTGGTCAGAGTGGATTACTGACCTCCTCGGAGTCCGTGAATAACAGGCTCCCCTCGGAGCTGGACTTGTTCCTGAGTGACCGGCAGGCGCCCCTACGCCGGAACTCGGCGCCGGTCAGCGTGTCGTCGGTGCGCACGGCCTTCATGATAAAAACGTGCCAGGCCAAAGCCGTGCCGGTCGTGCCCCCGAAGGTGCAGTACAGCCAGATCCCTGCCTCCAGGCGCGAGAAGGACGCCGACGCGGCGAAGGAGCGTCCCAAAACGCCCGCGGAGAAAAGCAGCGCGCCGCCCCCGCCGGCGATGTCGGACCTGCGGGAGGAGCTGGAGAACAAAGAGCCGGCGCCACCGGCGCACCAACGGCACCCGCAGGGCGCCGAGGCCGCCAAGGCCAAGTGTGCCGGCGAGCTGCCGGTCATCACGAGGAGGCACGCGCCCAGCCTGGAGGTGTTTGTCGATTGTCCCAGGCCCGGCAGGGGCAACGTCTCGCAAAGGCCGTCCTTCAGGAACAGGCAGAGACCTCAGAGCCTCATCCTGCTCAGCCCTCCCTTTCCCATCATGGACCACCCCCCGACGGGAGACGACGGCAAGCCGCCGCCGTCCCTCAGGGGCCCGAGCGACGCCTCGGCGGCGGGCGTCTTTTCCAGGGAGGCGGCGGACGGCCTACGGGCGCCGGAGGGGATCGGCCTTCAGAACAAAATGACCATCCCCAAAAGTGGACAGAGGCTGGAGACGTCAACCAGCTGCTTCTACCAGCCGCAGAGGAGGTCGATGATATTTGACAGCAGGAGCCACAGACAGATCGAGTGACAAGGAGGCGGCGCTGTGGCTTCACGCAGGAAAGAGGAAGGCGGGTGATATGATGTCGATCATATCGCTTTGTTTGCTAGGATTCTCAAACTTCGGAGAGAGGAAGGCTTTGTAAAATTTCCGATTTTTGACGCGTTTGAGAAGGTGTTGATTCATGTGAAAGCCGTTTAAACTTGACTCGAGATCTAGGGCTGCAACGGATGATTTATTTGATTTAGTCAATTGATTGTTTGGTCGTTAAAATATCAGAAATTGTTATTGGGTTTCTCAGTGCTCAACTTACGTTTTAAAACGGCTGGTTTGGCGGAAGCCAAAAGATATTCAGTTTACTGTCTCACAAAAACAACATAAGAAATAGCCAAACAAAAGGGAGGATTTACTCCTCTTAATAGCTTCTTCAAGAGGTTTAAACTTCATCTCACAGTCCCTCTTGGAGGATGGAGCTCATTCCGTTGTCACGGAGGCAGCTCACTGGGCGAGTGTCCGTCCACTGAGGGAGACACGGGGACGAAATCTCATCAGAAAAGCTTTAAGGGACTATGCTTTATTTATTTATTTTATGTCTTATTCAAAGAGGTGTTTTTTCAGCCTCCGCCAGTCTAAAGCAACTGTTGTCTTGTCACCAGGTTTCTGGTGGGCATCAAACTGTTTGTGGTCGTCACTGGAAATGGGGATTCAGGGCCTTTGTATGTTCTATGTCTGGATTCTGCTAAAAAAAATTAAAAAAAATCTCAATTTTTGAAGAATCAGAATGAAAAACCAACAAACCAACCCATGCCATCAGTGTCCATGATGTTATGACGTATAGTTGTATTGTCTTAATTTACTGACCTGTTAGCAGCCAGAGTTCGTTCTGTATCAGATTGCGACCTCATTTGAATATTCTGAACTGAATATATCTTTGGACATTAAGGACTAAAGGAAGAAGAAACTTAAGAACTAACTAAAAAACCATTGGACAACCACACATTTGATGGGTTTATTTATTCCTTTATTGAGATACTCATGTTATGAAGTAAACATGATATATCCTATATGTATTGATTGGCTCCGTGACAAGGTGATGTCAATGTGATTTTTTTTTTTTAAACTAATATTTAAAAGGAAATTGTTTTTTTCTGATTTAAACACATCAAGAGGTTTTTCATTGCATTTACCCCTTCAACTTCAATTCAAATGTATCTTTGTTTTCCATAATTGTGTGATATTTTATGGCTTTCTTTTTGTTTTCTGTTTGTTTTTTGACCACAACAACAAGCAGTATTGTAGAAGAGAGTATGTGATGTTGTGAAGAGTAAAACCCTGGAGCTGCTGACAGGGTTTGTGCAAGCTGACTGTTTTTTTCCCGTGTTTGAGTCAAAAGATGGCCTCTCCAGGTTTATATTCATTTTCCTTGGATTTAACAAACAAAGGATCTGATGTATTGAGCTTTATCACCCATGAACATAACATAGTTTGGATGTTAAAAAGAGTCTCTGGTGTGTTTTCAAAAGTTGCAGATGTTATTGAGGTGACAGTATTTTTTGTACTGAAGTTTGGATGGAAAGGATGGATGATTGCACTTTTTTATCCAAAAAAAAAGTTTGAGAAAGGAGAATTGTTTTTTAAATATGTTTTGTAACTTGTATACTTGTTGATACTGAAAATGATTGACTGAATCGTCTGTATTCATAGGGGGGAAAAAATGAACTGAGAATCTTTGCTTAAAGTATCTGATGATGGCACCTGAAATAATGTAAAAAAAAGACACTTGATGAATTTTATTGAAATCAAACGTTATGGGATTAAAAAGTTCTGAAAACTTTCTATTGACGCACACTTTTGATGAGCAATCTGAGATCAGATGGGATTCTGTGGTTGGCACGTATAAGCTTCCTATGAAAGATTATTACTCAGGCTTAATAAATTAGGCTACCGAGGTTGAACTGTGCATGAATATAAATGTATTTTTGTCAACATTGGCTCTCTCTGGCTCTCTGATGATCCTCCAGCTGCGTTCTTTGCCACCAGGTGGCGCTCCTGCGCCACACTGCACATCTGAACGAGCCACTAAACTTCGGGATAAACCGCGGAAGTCCGCCTGCTTCTCTGCATTAAGCCCTGCGACTACTCAACAGATACTGTGGCCGAGAAGGGGCCACGAGCCCGTCTTTAAAGACGTGCAAAACGACGCTTTGACCCGTGACCCATTTTGCGTCAATGTGTTTACGCGTGTCCGCGTGGATTGCGCGCGCGTAGCGCATGCGTTAAGCTACCCTTCTCCAAGGGCTATGCACTTGCCTCCGTCGGTCCTTTAAACCAAATTGTCAATTTCAACATAATATAATGTACTCACGCTTGCATACACAGACCATTAGAGTTGGAGACGTGGATATTTTGTTGAGTTAAAAAGATTTTTAAATGTGTTTGTATTTACCTCATTAAGCAGACAGGCCCCTCGTGTTCCCTTGTTCTCGGCTCGTGCTCATGTTCGCACGTGGAATAAATGTCGGGCAAAATGTTCCATTTATCCAAATGTCCAATCAAATATTTTTATGAAACCCCATTGTCCTTTCAGGTGGAAGCAGCTCGCAGAGGTCACTTCCATGTCTGCACAGTTCATTATTTCTCGACCTTTGACACTGCTTGTGTATGAGCCGAGAATTAAAAAGGCGCATTCTCGAGCTCACTGAAAAAGGCAGAGCGCGGCGCGCGCGTTGAATATTCAATTAGGGGGGGGGGGGGGTAATGGAAAGTGACGCTGCGTGCCGGTCCTTCATCCTACGTTGCTGATTAGCTGTTAAACAGATTATGTGCCGCTGAATGGGTTCGAATGTGGCTCCAGAAAACAGTTCGGAGATTAATGCAGTGCGGTTTCCTTTGCTGCCACTTCAGTAGGATGAACACACTTTGTTACCACTAACAGCTCCATAATGAAACATGGAGCTGTTCCATTTTCCCCACTTTAACCGCAGTCGTTAGAAAACACAAAACGCAACAACACATCAAGAGCAACTGAAATCGGAGGTTGGGGTTTTGGATGAAGCTGTACCAAAACAGTAATATATTAAAACCTTTTATACAGACTGTGAACACAAATCCCATTTAGCTGAATTCTCCATGTTAATTGGAACACCTTTGCCATTTTCAAATTATTCACAATGTAAATATTTCGAGATAAGAGTCTATTTCACTAGCGTTTAATGAGAAAACAACTGCACACTAAATACTAAATACCATCAAACACCTTAAAGTAATGACATATAGGGATAATGGGGCCTTAAACTATTAAATACTTGTTTTGCAAAATAAATCCTGTTAAAAACAACCTCCTCACTGCCAACAAAGAGTCAGTTCTCTGCATTTACAAGCCAAGCAGAAAGCTTGGAGCAGCAGGCGTTTCTCTTTTAAACTGAGTAAACATGCACGTTACAAATGTACTAAAGTGTTAAAAAGTTTATAAAGCATTTCTTTAAAGTTGGTATTTTATCATGTGAGATCTACTATATACATTTACTAAGCTGTATAAGTTTAAAGTAGTTGAATGTGCAGTGCCACAGCAAGCCACGCGGGTCCTAAAGAGCTCTCATTGAGAAGCCACGTGTCCGTTTCCAAAGCCTCTCCAACTTAACCACCTCCTTTGTACGACTAACCCACATCGGCAGCGTCCCTCCACATAAAGGGATTTGCAATTTCAAGATATTTCAGCTTAAATGTTTTTGACAGTTCCCCCGCTTTTACTTCGGCTTGGTTATTTTAACTGTGCCAAATGGGTCACCTTGGGTTGCTGTCTGCGCGCAAAGGGCTTTTGCGCGCATTCAGTCTGAATTTTTTCCAACTTTCCTTGACGGGGAAACCAGCTGCTGGTCGTGAAAAGACGGCTTATTAATTGTCCTTTGTCATGCAGAATTGCTTGATTTCTAAAGAAACGTACAAAGGCTCTTTTTCAGGATTCAAGTATTTTGTTTCGTGCGTATTTTCAAACCATCGAATCAGCTGCAGCGCCGCGCCGTCTACCAGACTCTCAGGTACTGACTGCCTGCTCCCTTTGTCCCCTTTTAATGCTGTTGTAAATCGTGCAGACTGATTTGTTACAAGCTGTTCTTTTAATCTGATAGATAAGAGACATGTCAAAGAAAAGCCGTAAATAAAAAATTAGCCGGGATAAAGACAAGGGCGAGTCTGCTAGATGGGCGCCTGTTGACTCAAGCGGCTCTCCAGCGTCAGGGGAGCCCTCTCCTCAGCTCCGTCAAGGTTACGTCCACAATTCCCCTTTCTTCTTTTTAAAAAGACACCGTGGTCCTTTTTGCTACAATGAATTGATCGGCACAAAATTAAGAATAAATAAATTGAGCATTTGGAGCACCGAGCGTATAAGCTCCCCCAGGGCGCATACCCCCGGGCTATTGAATGGATAAAGGGCGCTTTGCCGTGGACGATGTGAGCAAAATGGGGCTCTATGGTGCAATTAACAAAATAGTCTAATCCCATATCTTAACAAATGCAAATATTTGAGTTTTGTTAAAATGGTTAAGTGAACAATTAATTCAAAGTTTACTCGGGAAAATTCGCATCCAATAAGGCCCACTGATGCAGATAATGTGCTGTACGCAATTTAAGAGTTTTATTACCTTTAAAAAGGTCCAAAGCAACGTTCCAAGTAAAGAAAATACATTAAATCCTTTTCAACATAATACATATCATTTTGAGAACCGAAGCTTCAGTCCGAGACCGTGCGTAAAATAGGTGAAGAAAGCTGGAAACAACTCCTGGCTTTGTCTTTATCAAGAGGTTTTAGTGACCAGATGACATATTTTTGTACTTACATTAAAATAAATGTACACTGTATTTAGACATGTTTTACAAAAAAAAGAAGTATTATAGTATTATAAGTATAGTATACCTTAGAGACTGAATTTATATTTGAAGTTCCATCCCTATTGTTTTACTTGCCATACTATTTAATTAACTGGATTTAATTGTTTGCCATATAAATTGCTTTATATAGTAATGAACTATTCTGTCTTTTTGTGATTCAAACAATGTTGGCTGAGCTGAAGACGCTTATATACAATCCTAAACAAACCCGGGGCTCTTTTAACGGACAATAAAATTGGCCATACTGGTGCGCAAGAACAATATTGGTCATGGAAACCAAACGGTTTCTTTTCCTCATTTGTTTTCATGTTAGATCGATATCTTAAGATATGCAAACTCCTGATGCACCACTATACACCCACCACGATTATTAACTCAGTCACACGAGACCGACCATTTCAGCTGGGAATAAACTTGAAAGAAGCTCCAAGGGCCAGGCAGATATATTTGCGTTGAGTGTCCCCCAGGGAAGGCATATAATGGGAGCCCATAACAACGTCTTTACCAGCTCGTAGTGATAAAGATTATTGAGCATTTGATTTACTCGTTCAGCTCATGTTGCCTAATGCGCTCCTTCTGGACACACAAGTGCGTTTTGCTGGTCTGTAGTGCAAGCTGGGAATGCTTTTGTCCTCCCCAACTCCTTTTTTTCTTTAGCTCTCTTAGAAAACATTACGGACCTTGTCCATCACCCTTGTGCGTTTTCTCATGCACCAAATAAACTTGACGCACAGTAGCTCTGCCCCCATGTAAGAGAAGAAAAAATATATATATATATATATATATATATATATATATATATATAAATGGTAATGTGTGTGTTGCATCTAAGCACTGCATGTTGCAGCCAGGAAGAGTTGTGTACACGTGTAAAGGTGTAATCAATGTTACCATTTTAACCAAAAACTCTCACACAGTATTTGACATTGTTTATCTTCTAGCAGCTTCTTCTTGAATGTAATGCCTAAACTGCGGATATCAACACGAAGTTACGTGCGCCACCGCGCGCACTCAGTGGTGCGCAAACACCACTGAACTATTTAACTCACACCACAACATAGTTTGCCGCTCAGAAATATTTTTATTTAAGTATCAACATTTTTAAATAAATAAATATTTGTACAATTACAGTGAAGATATACTTTACTGAGTCGTTTCAGTAATGTGACATTGAGGGCATCTTCCTCCAGCTTTTGATATTTGAAGTTCCATCCACAGAATGAATCTAACCAGTAGTCACCGTGTATATAAAATACTGTCTCCCCCCAAAATACTAATAAACAATGTTGCTATTTTTGCGGGTTCTTCTTTACCAATAACCCTCATACTTATCGCATTGGCAACAACAAATGGACCGTTTTCAGAAAAAAACTACATACAAAACGTACAACATGTATACAGCTATACAATAATTCAGAGCAAATCCCTGATTAAATATTCTCTTTCTATTTACAGACGACTGAACACAAGTGGCACAGTCTGTTGTTGTTGTTTTTTTTGGCTGTATTCAAAATTCACGAGGACCAAAATGTTTTGTAGGGCAATAAGCAGGAGAGTTCAGGGGGAGACGGACAGGTCCACGTCCTCCTTTTCGGACGAGGAGGGGGATATGGGAATGTCGTCGTCCTCTTCCTCCGAGCATCTCGCGGTCGACAGGGAAGAGCATTTGCAGTTGTGTGATCCAGTCCTCTGGCCGCTGCTCTTGCCCTCCTTTTTGTGCTTCACTCTGCGGTTCTGAAACCAGATTTTCACCTGTTTCTCGGACAAGTTCAGGTACGTGGCGATCTCGATGCGCCTCAGCCTGGAAAGGTACATGTTGGACGTGAACTCTCGCTCCAGCTCCAAAAGTTGTGTGCTGGTGAAGGCTGTGCGCATGCGCTTGCTGCTCTGAAGTTTGCTGTTGCTGTTTTCTGCAAAAAACGAAGAAAAAAAAACAAATACAATTAAGAAAGATGGTCAGCCACGGCGATATTATGGCAACACTCAGAAATGTGGCTTTGCCCACGCAATAAAAATAACACACGTGCCCTTCACTCACCGATGGAGATGCAGTGGAACTGTCGCGGGTCCGGGACGGAGTACGCCGCCTGGTAAATCCCCGGTGCGTGGCCGAGGTTGGCTGAGGAGTGTTGCCTCGACAGAGCCGAGTGGCAGTACTGCGAGCCGAAGGGAGAAAAGGACGCCTTGAGGAGCGGCAGCGTCGGTGGAGACGGGTGGAGCTGCGACGCGGTCATGCACAGCGGGCAGAAGCACAGCAGCCCGGCTTTCCTGGAGTGGCAGGAGCCCGGCATCCCGTGAGGGTGGTGCGGCGAGTGCACGGCGTACGGGAACAACGGCGGGTTGTTCTCGTTCCCCTTGTCGCCGGCCTCCCTTAAAATCAAGGAATCCACGAGAAAAGACCTCGGCATGGTGGCAAACGTCGTCGTTCTGCAGCGTGGGAGCTGAAGCTGAAGCTGGCGCGCGGTGGTGTCAGCGGTGCTCTCCTCGGGGCGGTGGACAGCGAAGTGGTGCTGAAGGCGCAGCGCGGCTCCTTAAATAGCCGCCCTGTACTCGGTTTCGGCCATGTGACGGTTACGCCGTAAGCGGCCGAGAGCTCTCAATAGGGTTTTGTGCCTTTCTCTTTGGCATTCCCACTGCACGCTTCCCCATTATTTCACTTGTTAACTAAATGAACTGCATAATGTAGTCTATTCTTGTCAGCCCCACCCACGCCGCGAGAGGCGGCACTGCCCATTCTCCCTTTTATCATCGCTCTCATTTTATCATGGAGCATAGTTTAGAAAACGTCCCCGTCACATTTGGAAAGCCGGTATATGTATTCAAGTTTTGTCTTAGACATTGAGCGGCCTATTAGGTATGTATAGAGTCTTAATTATGTCTGTAGGCCAGGGAGAGTCGTCCAGAAATATTTACGACTGCTAATGTACTACATTGATGTTAACAGTAGGGACGTTACCGACTAATTTCCCATCGTTTATTTAAGATTACCGGATTACTGTGCCTGACGAGATCATTAGAAGGTATTTATTATCAGCTGTATTTGTACTCCTGTATGTCTGCTTTTTCTCCGCGTTATTTCTTTTTCTGAATAAACGCCAAACAAGCTCGCACTCATTTAGTGTAATTTCTTTTGCGGTTAATTATGTGACAGGTATTTTTTTCACTTGTGTGACTTGACTGAGTGTTGTGCGCAAACATAAATGCAACAGCTGAATGTAAAGTTTATGCATATCCATTTTAAGGTTAATGTGTCATTTCTGGGCACAAAAAAAGGGACAAGTCATTGCCTGAAGGCAGTGCTGTTAAAGAGCGGTGATTAATTCCTTTGCTCGGGCCCCTGCCGAGTCGAGGGAAAGAATATGTAAAAATAACCAGGTTTTCACTCTGCGGCCCTTATTGAATGTCATTGTGGAGGGGTTTCAATGAGAGAGAAAGAGAGTCGAATTAAAGTGTGTGACAGCGGCGGATAGACGCAACAAAGGCGACTCTGTCATAGAGGAGCCCAGTGCGCGGCGCGTGAAGCCCCCGCCTCGCGCACTGATTGAATTAAGTAATAGGAAAACATTTTCTTTCACTTTAAGGCTCTCTGAACAAGACCTTCAAAGAGACAGGACCCGTAATGTGTGAGTAAATAGTGGAATGGCATTCCTTTCCTTTTAGGTAAACAGTTTGTTGATATGTTAAATGAACGATCCATATGAGATCATAAACAGAAAGAGTACGCCGCAATGCCTCGTTTGATATTGGAGGGACGGGGGGGGGGGGGCAATGATCATGTCAAATACATTTAAGTTATTTCCTCGCCACATCCTGTAGAGTTTAACTTTCTTGCCGCTTTGTTGTTCGTTTTCTCCGAGAAGAGGCTCGCGTTCAATCATCCGGTTCTGTCAACTCCGTGGGTTTATTTGTCCTTTGTTTTCAGGCATATTTTCCATAAATTGTGACGTCTGTCGAGTTGGCTCTTGAGCTCTAAAACATCCACCACGTGAGGGTGTGATACTATCTGTTTACTCCTCATTAAAGAGGCCTAACGTGCTCAGCTTTACACCGCTAATCTTCCCGGACCTGTAATTACGCTGCGCCATTAAAGTACAAATTAGGAGCAGTTAAACCCTTTAGAGACAAAATATCTGTCCGAATGACTTTTTGTATTTGCGAGAGCCATTTTCATTTTTCTATTAGTCTATCCTTTCATTTCCTGCCAGGAATTGGCCATTAACTAGTCTGTCAAGCTTGTCGCATTCTATTGAAACCGTAAATACAAATCTATCGCTTTTATTACGACTGTTAATGAGGTAACAAGTTAATGACATGTTTTCGGTATACATTAAAAGCCCCATTACTCTCACCGACAACGTGCCAAATTATGGGCTCAAGCACAAAATTAAACAGGCAAAATGTGTATTTTTTTTTGTTGCCAGCCCGGGGCTAAACACCGCAGATTTAAAAAAGCATCCTGCCTCAAATCCTGTTTTTTTTCTTCTTTTTTCTCTCACTCCGGCAGATAGTCTGCATGTGGGGGCAGCTTGATGTATTGCTCAACATAAAGATGTTATCAAAGGCCCTAATTTTCAAATTATGTACAGCAGTCACCCCGTGGATAGGAATAGAGGTGCCATGGGTCGTCACGCAGGGAGGCTCATCCTAATTTGCAATCCCAACTGGAGACTGACAAATAGTTTTGACCTCCCTCTGGAGGCGCGGGCCAGAAGTGCAAAGAATCTCATTCTCCATAATCACTTGTTACTGAGATAAATAATCGAGGGGAAATAGCCCACTCGCATTATTTCAACTCTATTACAGTTTTCTTTTTTTTTTTTTCCCTAGTCCCAAGCCCAAAAAAGACATATACATTTATAGTCACTTATGGTAATATCGATGCATCATCACGTCCATATTTTCCCCCACAAAGCAGTGAGCTCCGTGTGTTCAGTAACTAGCATACAGCTGTGGGTTGGTAAAGCTTCTTAACGTTCATGTTAGATGGGGGTGGAGGGGGGGGTGTAGCACCGTCCCTGAAATAGTAAATTATTTATAAGATATTAAGTTGGAACAATTGCCATCACTCAAGTTCATCCCCGATGATAACGCTGACCAGTGCCTGCTGTGCCGTTGGAGAAGCACATTTTCAGGGGCTTTTATGCAATTATACCCAAAGATCTCGTGCCTTGATGACATAAAGAGAGCAGACTGTTTATGGAGATGTAGTCAATATCTCCTTTTCTTTTTGGTATGAATAATTCATAGTTTAAGACACTATCCCCCCGCACTTAATATGTACACACACTTAAACACCCACACATCTCTAATACAAATGATGGTTTTAGCTGACAGTGTAACAGGATTTAAGGTCCCAGTGGGGTTTGGCCCAGCCGCGGATGGGCGCTGTGACTGTCGACGTGACACAGAGGGCCGGCTGCCCCTCTTAATCTCCCCCTGAGGCAACATCACAGACCGCGGATCCTGCTGCACCTCTATGGACGCACAAAGGCCTGATTATCATTCATATGCTCCCCAGAAACACCAGTGCAATAGATAACAGATGACACATAAGTACCAGCTGAATGGTGCAATACGTTGAGGCCGCATGGAGTCTATTGGGACTAATGAATCCTAAAGAGAGAGGCAGTCTGACAAAGAGATGCAGTCATTTGGGGTATCGTGACGTGTCAGATGTAAGGCTCAACAGGTGAACATGGACTTGAACTGACTGCTTTACGTTTTTAATTTGCATGAAGGAATAAATAACCAGCTCAACAGAATGGGCATCAGCATGCTGAGCACTGTCAACATTTATAAACTCAAGCCGTGTCAGTAATTGTTTTAGGATGATGACATTCTAGCAACTATTTCAAAATAATGAATGAAAGAATACTCTTTTATTCGGCCTTGCCGCACAATTAAACACATCACGCGTTTTACATTTATTTATGTCATGAGAAAAATCCAGAAAGACAACATTAGACTTGACATTTTTTTCAAATGCTTTCTTTCTTCATTTTTTCTTCTAGTTAATGTAAGAATTTTTTTAGAAAATGTTTTGTTTTTTTCCCCTAATAAGCTTTGCTATGATGGAGCTCTCTTCCATATTTCCCTTCTTGAAGCAGCCCAAATATGCGCCTGAAGAGGGGTTTGTGCTGCGCTGTACTCTGCCTCATCCTTCACAATATTTTGACAAACACCGCTTGAAGGCACAAAGCGTCTCAATTCCGGCTGAACTTTGATACGATCACAATTTCACATGCGGCAAATATAACATGTTCGGCCCCTGGAGTGCATCCAGGAAAAAAAACGATCGGCAATTCTCTACTTTTAAAATTTCTGCCAACACAATTGAGGCACCGAGTCCCCACTGGTTCCTCAACAAGTGTCAAATATCACATTCAAAGCAAAACATACACAGCCAGCAAAATGGAAATATATCTTACAGGTTATATGAAACATCCACACAGCTATGCCTCTTTGTGCACAGCCTCATTTTTTTTTGCATTTATTCATCCACCTGTAAGCTCCAGTGTATTTAAAAAGTGGGATTTATTTTGCTGCAAAATGTTAAATTATGAATCCACACCCTGATGCACCACTGAAAAGCGAGAGGCCGCGCGGCCCACCGACACATCTCCACATGTGTGAATGTGACAAATGATGCACCCAACGTCCTGCTGACAAAAGTCTGAGCTGCGGTTCATTGAGGAGCTTCGCAAAAAAATCTCCTAGCAACCTCGGCCATGGAGGTCCATTAGAGAGCTGCTAGTTCAACAGGGAAGGAGGATCAAAGTCGCGTTTACAACAGGTCACTGCTGTAATCAGCAGCACTGTAAAATTTAGAACATCATACAAATTTTCGTGATACAAATATATTGTTTAAGCTTTCTAACCTTATGCTATATCTATTGGGCTAAGTTTTGTGAATTATCTCAAATTTTCACACCAAGACAAATCAGTTAATTTAATGAGGGCATCATGTTATTTGGTCCACCGTCACATCCTCTTCACGGTCAGCGTAGTTTACTGCTTGAAGATGTGAAAAATAGAGTTTTTATCATCATTTTTTTAATACATTATGTATTTTAACCAAATGAGAAAAACAAATCAGCAGACATCAGCTTGGATTTGATGTTATCAGAGAACACATTAAGGAAATAAGCTTCCGAGAACCCCTGGTTTTGAACTGTTTTTCTCAGTGTTTGTACTGGTTTTAATCACTCATCGTTTATTTTCAAGGGGAGTAATTGAAGGAATCCAGCATACTAACCCACATTTATTTGTGCAGGAAAATTCGAAAACAACTGCTGGTGACCAAAGTGCTTAAGTGGCACAAAATATAAAGCAAACAGCAACAGGAACAGAATGTGCACACAACAGTATTAAAATCTGCAAAAACTGCTGCACAACGGAAGATGAAGTCAAGCCCAAATCAATTGATCGTGTACAACACACACCGAGCTACTTTACAACATCCAAAAACTAATGTTTTATTGTGCGTCGTTCCCCCCCCCCCCCCCCCCCCCGGGATTGAACGTGACCCAATGTGCCTTTATAGTTAGTGTTTCAAATGAAAACAACTTATAAAAATCTATGACTGGGGCGGATGTGCCTGAGTTGAGGTTGAGTGCTGCTGCTACGACGTCCTCTTCACGGCTGGTCACACCGACTGAATGACCTGACATAGTTAATGAATAACTAATACACAGAATCAATCAGCGGTCTAACAAAGAGACGCATTGTTGATGGACACCCAATCAGTGATGTTGAACATGACTATACTCTCAGATGGTTTCGCTTTTCAAGCCTGAAGCCAAACCTCGGCTTTAGGTTGTTTTTTTTTTTCACCAGGTTATTGTTGTTGTTCTTTTTTTTTACCATTAATAGTTGTCAAGGAAGCAAATGGACTAAATGCCGGGAGCTATTATGCAGATATGATGCGTCATGCAGCTCTGTGGTTCAGAGTATTCTGGTCAGAGCTCTTTCTCCAAACCAATTTCAACCATCGAGGTCTCCATTAAAACCCCAAATGGTTACGTTGTAAAAACACATTCGCTCTGCAGGATTTGTTCTATTTCTTGTTCCGACTGGGACTTTTTGGTCTTAACGACAGTGAGAATTTGCATTGTCAGTCATTTACTAATACGAAGACAGAGAAAGGGATCGTGGGAAAAAAACAGCCTATTACGATATGTTGCTATGGTGATATTCTATTGTTTACAAAAAGAAGAAAAAGATAAATAAAGTATTTTGTGCTGATCATTTGATGTAAATATTCTTGTATTGTATAAGATAGGTTTCTCTATCTTCTGTTGCAAAGTAAAAAGAAAAAAACATTCTTGTGAGTTATTTGACCTTCGGACCTGCAGAATTCTGAATTGATTTTGTAAATATTTTTGGAGAACTGGTACATGATTGTAATCCCGAAAGGGAGACAAGTTGATAATGATTTTGTATTTTGCATTTTGTATGTTTGCTGTGGGCAGAACCTGACGGTCCGGCCTCTCTAATGAGCCCATTTACATCTAAATGTCAAGATTTTCTGGGAACCAAAATGGTCGACGATGGTCTTCCGTGAACTTTTTCAACTTCAAGATAAAACAAATGGCACAAAGCAATGCCGTTTGCCATCCAATGTCAGTCAAACGGAGACACAAAGCACTTGTTCACCACTGAGAGCTCCAGCGGCGTCTTCTGACGTGCGAGACTCATCAATCCTCACACTTTGCTCATTAATGAAAATCAATTAGAAATTGGGTTTTGCTCAAATATATCGCCAGGAAAAACTCCACAGAGCCATTAGAGGTCTAAGTATCTTTGGATGATTTCAAATTCCCTTTTGATGTAAATCCATTGGTTCTGCCATAGATATGTCTCAAACTTCCCCTTTGACCCTATTCATATAAAAGCCTTGAAATGCTCTTCAAAAGGGTTTGTTACCCCGCGGAGGTCAGTAGGCTATTACGTATGGCTGCCTCACATTTTTCCAAATCAGCCCGACTTTTGGCCAAGAAATAGCAGGTCAAACCAATGAATTTAATGAACTCTCCCAGACACAATGAATGCCTCTTGCCATTTGAACCCCAATAAAGGGATACGGGCAGGTCAGCCGGCCCTTTCAAGGGGGTTTGTACACAAATGTGACAGAATGCGGTCGCTCCAGTGTCCGCGCTGACAAGTTGTTCAAAGTGCTGGGGATGTCAGCGATAGTGCCTCGGTCCACACTGCCCCCTTTGTTCCCCATTCGGTGTCTGTTGCTCTTTCATCGACGGTCCCACACGTACAAAAGCGAAAAGAATGCAGAGCGTCTCTCGCAATGTTCAATGTTTGCCTCGTTTCTCAATGCCGGATTTTATGCTGTTGGCCAACACGCAGGAGACTTTATAGTCGGGGGAAACAAAGAAGAGTTACGACGCAGAACAACTTGGGACGGCGACTCGCTACTCCTCCCTCCCTTTCACCCGCTTTGCTTCTCTGATCCTCCCTTCCCTTGCATCCCATCATTCACTTTCCCCTTCATTCGGGGTCTTTTTACTCTCATTTCTGCTGCACTGATGTTTCCAGTGGGTTTCATTGGAAAATCAAGGTTGAGAGAGCGGATTAACAAAAGGTAAATGCTGCTACATTACCTACTATTTTAACTTGCATCTTACTCTTTTTTAAAGTATCATCGTCACGTTTTTTTTTTTGAATCGACGTACTAGCCAAGCAGCATTGGGCTCTGTGGAGAAAAAACATCTTTAAACATATGGTATGTGTGTGTTCACTTAATTGAATCAATTGGAGGCCATGGGAAACCACCAAGGGGGGTAAGGGAGGTCAGCAAGAGGGAGAGAGAGGGGAGGGGGGGGGGGTAAACACTCCAGAAAAACACTCATGCTACCATTACTTAGCAATTTTCAGCTCAGCAGTTCATTATTACTTCGTTCTCAGTGTGTTCCTTCAAACAACAGGATGAGGATGAGCTGAAGGGGAAGACTCTTGAAGGAAGCCCACTCAAAGACCACTGCGATTCCTTAAAGTTTACGGCTTTCTCATTAATGACCTCCTGTGGTTTGGCCCATTTCCTTTCCATTCATCTCACATTAGCCTCCTTTCAAAGATCTCTGTTGTTTTGGGATTCTTCTCTTTTTTTGTAGGATACCAATGTTTGAAATGTCAAACGTTTAAAAAATAAAACTGTGGTCACTCTCCAACCAAATAAAGTCTAAGGGTACTTTTTCTTTTTTCAGTAGCTTCTGTTTATTTGGTTGGTTGATGGTAACGGCTGCAGTTTAGAACTGTTAAATCGCAACTACACTTCAAAAGTTGGATTTCTTATCATTACTTTCAGTGAAATTACAAATTTATGGACTTTGTATAAGCGTCGACACCTTGTAGGATTTTCATAACTTTTCTTCTCAAATTTCTTTTGCATCCATTGTGATTTTCACTCAGCTGTTGTTGGATTTTTTTCCCCACACTTTTCAGTTGTCTCATTTCACTCCTCTCCCCCCTCCCTCCATCCAAATGACCTCTGTGGCGGCTTTTTTTTTTTTTTTTACTCCTTCTCGCACGCCGCTTTTGACTGAACGGGGAATATATGGCTCAGTTCTCAAGAGTTATGACGTAAGCGGTGTGAAGAAGAGGTTTAGGCTAATTCAATGTCTACACATGACCATATATGTGAGGGTCGGCGTTATGACGGGTCACTGCTCGTCTCACAGGGCCCCCCCACCCCCCTCCTCTCAGTCTTCTGCAGATGCGCTCCATTGAGGAGGCGACACGCGGCGGGACGCTGCTGGGAGGTAGTTACTATTTCTCCATTACCATAGAAACTAACACACTGCCTTTCAGTTGGACTAGGCCAGGGGTCCACTGACACCGACTTCCACACTACGCCAAGGCCTGAGAAAACCCCAAGTAGATCCCAGTGCACTGAATAATACCCGGTTGTGAGACAGAATGCGCTGCCACCCAAATACTCAGTGCTATGGCACCAATGAAAATAAGAGGCCTACGTTTATATGGTAAATGCAAGCTACAGGTTATCAACATGTAAATCCATGTTTATCTGGAACCAGAGAAGTGTGAGGGGTCAATTTAAGCCCTTTCTCTCGCTGGGGAAAGGGTTTAGCCAATGCTTGAAAATATAGAATTTGCTATTTAGTCCATAGTTTGGTGTTTTGGGAAATATATTTTCTTTCTTGCAAAGGGTCAAAGGAGAAGAGTGATGCTAATGTCTTCACGGTAAACATGAGGCTCTAGCTTCCAGAGGTTAGCTTCACTTAAAAACTAAAAACAAAAGGGGTGAAAATGTTAATCAATGGAACCAAGAGCCTCTTACCAGCACCTGAAAGGTCAGCGCTGTAATACACGGAAAAGTACAACTCCACTGAAAAAACACTTGGTCACTGAAGTAGCAGTAGCTGTTGAGTTCAAACTCCAGAAGTTTACATTTTATGATGATAAATACCAGCAAAAGCCAGTAAGCAATACGCAAATCAGTGTTCCTCTGCATGTGTAGGTTGGAGTTAGTCTAATATCGTCCATGTTTACATCCTATTTGCTCTACACGTCCGAAATGGCTCCTGCAGCTGCACAGCTCCTCGGTTTTAATGTCCGGAATGCAATTTTCCATCCCATCCGTGATGTATGATGTATATATTACATGGTACGGGTAATAATTGAGCATTGTGGAAGGTACGGGGTCAGAGTTCACAATTGATCCTCTCACCCCTGGCAGGTGCAGCTCACAGGAGTGAGAGGAGGCGGCCCCCTCGTCTCCCGCACCTCTTCACGCTGCTCAGCGAGAGAAAGGGAGGAGTGTAAATGAGTGCACTCCAGAAAGCCATCACCTGCTCCCTCCACCCTAAAATCCCCACTAACTCCGCCAGACAGAGATATCCAACGACCCCAGCTCAGATTTCCCCAACTACGGTTAATGAGAGAGACAGAGAGAGAGAGAGAGAGAGAGAGAGAGAGACTGACAGAGAGAGGGAGGGAAAGGGAGGGAGGAAGAGAAGGGGAATTAAGAATTTTAACTATTAGCATCCATGCGGTGATTTGGGGTTTTTTCCGCCTGTTTTGTTGCTCCGAGTATGAACACATTCATCGGCAGCAAAATGTACATTTGTCATGCCTATAGAGGGAGCTGAATTGGACTGGAATGGGCATTGAGTTTGTGCGCACAGAGAGCCCGAGGGTGAGGTTGTGTATTGATGGGCGCCCCTCCCAGCTTCTCCCAGATTCCCCCTCCATTGTGACTTTGAGTGAATGTATCCTCTTGCTAAGGGCACTGGAATGTGTCTTCTCAACTCGTGTGATGGATGGGGCCTTGTTTTTGCACTCCTCCGCCCCTCCCTCTGAATCCCTCTTTCTCTGCCTCAGCCTTTGACTCTTTCATCGCATCCTTTTATTCGGCACCAATAAAAGTCAGCGATTCTTCATCCGCCGTTGTGCAGATCTGAGGGCCGCTGTTATTTTTCATCAGGAGTGTGTCACACATCACTATTCAGCCCCTCCGTCACACAAATTCAGACACTGGCACAGAGGCAGAAGCAGGTGGAGATACACCATCAATGAATTATTTAAATGAGACACTGGGCATATCCTTTAAATTAAATTTAAATACTTGGTTAATTCTGTTTAGTGGGTGTGTATTGCCATTTATGCGCGAGGGTGATATACTGTTGCTTAGGAGGAGTCACAAAGATCTACTATTCTTCTTTTACTATTAATAGTAGTGAAAATAAAATAATAGTATTAAACCAAATAAAAGAATGACAAACAGAACAATTGGAAAAACTCTTTGTTGGATTTAATGTATAAGGGATATTTAAAAAGAGTAATAAGTCAAACTGACAAGCAACGACATGGACTGTAATGAACATACAGACCACTCGGTTGACTGAAATTATTGTGACACATTATACTAATAACAAATATCACAAAAGCAATATTTCACTCAAACTTTGAAGCATTGTAGCATTGTGTTGTGTGTTACATGCAACAAAAAAATAGGGGAATCTATATTCAAATTCAAGATTTTACTGAAGTGAAAGTATAAAAGTCATGCAGAATATACTAAAACTTGTTGGCCACAATGTTCCCTTTAATAGTTATATTATTGCGATATTATTACTGACTTTTGCGCGTAAGCAGTATAATAATGTTACAGCTAGTGCAGGTGGAGCACATTTTATCTACTTTATATGCTGTTGGATGGTTTAAGTACCTAAAGTTGTACTTGAGTACACTACTTGAGTTAATGTACAACTTTCCACCACTGGCCCAGTTCATTTGAATGGATCACATCCCCCTGCTGGGTAAGAAATCCCATCAGAGGATGCACCTGACGAATAGACCATCAAACAAAGTCCCATAAGACAGTTTGAAAGGATTTCCTTGAACATTCTGTTGTAAAATTGCAGTGCAGCACTTTTTTTTTTGGCGATTTTCTTCACCATAAAAGTTGATCCTCAACTCCAATTATTTTGCTCTTTTCTTTCTCTTGTCGTGTGTGTCATCCCAAGAAATCTCACACTCAGACCCATTTCCCCTTGGTGGCCTTGTAGAGAGTAGAAGTGTCTCTATTTAAAAAGTATTATTCAACAGCGTTACGTAAGAAACTCCAAACAGGAGTCAGGCCTCGCAAATGAATCATCAGCTCAGCCATCATGTCAAACAACAAGCCTCTGGTACTCGTAGCACTTTATGACATTTTACACAATCTAAAAAGACTCATACACACCTAAATACAGGCAGGAGTGTCACTTAGACGAACATTAACACATTTCCCTCTCGGCTTTATGCGTGGACGCGCGGGAATGTCAATACAGGCAGCAGTAGATGCCATCATCCCATTGTGGTTATTGGAGAAGAAAATGAGTCCGGCTTGGATTCGGTCGTGCTGCTGTGATCACAGGACGGATTCATCCACTTCAAAAACAAACAAAAAACAATTTAGAGGGGAAAATGTAGTTTGAAGACGTTGTCAACAATTTAAAGATCACAGACAAATAAACCCTGTTAACGTACTTGGAATATTGTATCATAGATGATACCGTATGGGCATATTGCATTTACTTACGTATTGTTAGTGGCAAAATGTATTTTTTCCACTTATAAATTACCCTTATTATTAAAATAAAGGAACACATGCGATGAAAATGTTTCTGATATTCTTTTCCCCATCATAAATTCTTGGGGCACACATTATTAAAACCACATTCCACCAAGTTCAATACGACATAATGAAGGTATCAGCTGAACTGTAGGTGAAGAAAGCTCAGCAAAGAACTCATTCATTTTTTCATTAGTTGTATTTATTTATTCATTTAGTGCACAATAATCAACATTTCAGTTCCCACCTGTGAAGGTCCCCCAGCTATCTAGAGACCAAATTCTCAGTACAATTCAACAGCAAATTCCTAAATTACAACACGATACTTTATATTGCAATAAAATAAATGGATACATTACAAAAGGAGCAGATTTGTATTAACCATAAGAGTATGTAGATGATGTAGCATGATCACTCGTGAATGCGTGTTTGCTTTGTTTTGCCGCCTCTTCTGTTTTGGTTTTGCAAGGTTAGGTAATCAGTGCTTCCACTTAGCTCAACAGGGCGATTGTTTCAGTCCTGGGGGGCTCTGAATGAGAAGACGCTGGTCTTTGCCCTGGTTAACCGGCCGCCACCATCCTTCTGCATTATGACGGGCTCAGGGAGGGAGGTGTGAGCCCACGTAGAACATCAGAGACCAGCCAAGCACCTGCAAATTGTTTAAACAACTATATTAAAGAGATTGTGCTTTTCAACTATACAGCGATAATTAAAGCAATTAGCCTTTGGCTCCAGTGTTTTTACTATTTTTTTGTAAAGGGACTTAATGGGTTTCGGGGTTTTCATCCTTGTGATCAGCTATAAAACAGTTTTTAATGCGGGAAAAGATTCCAGCATGCAAAAAGAGTTTGGCTGCATTTGTAATTAAATATGATGTTGGATGGCTAAAGTTGGCCAGGTTAACTTTAGAGTTTTTAGTGGAGATGTTCAGGAGAGCAGCACAGAGGTGTGGTGGTTACTACGGTGGCCTCACAGCCAGAAGGTCCTGGGTTTGACTCTGACCAGAGGCCATATTTGGTACATTCACACATCAAGAAGATTGTGAAGAAACTACTTTAAAATGTGTATTCACGTGATTTTGATGCTCATCTGATTAATATCACAATGTCACTTATTGGAAAATGTTGTGTTCTTTGAGGTACATATTAAGGATTTCGTATTGATTACACTGATTTTTAGGTTTCTGTTTGGAATGGAGGCCTTACAAGCATGGGGATTTTTGTCATTCTGTAAAAAAGAATGACATTAATTGGAAACCATTGACGTATTATAACATTTCACTCATATTTTATGGATTTGTTGCGTTGTGAAACCAAAATAAAAAATAAAAATTTTAATCCCATTTTCTTATATGAAAGCAAAAGATAGCCTACTTGCGTTGTTGTGGTATTTTTTACCAGCACCCTCTGCAGGCCAGCCATGAACACATTACATTACATAACACTCATATAACAACAAAGCCAACTATTTTGTGGCCACAAATAATCTATTTAAATCATCAGAATAAGAGCATTCATTTTTTAGGAGAAATTATATTTCAAAGGATTCCTAAAAACAAAAAGAAATTATTAATAGCATCCGCTATTTCAAATGTGGCACCAATAAACTTCTGTGCATTATTTTATTTACTAAAATAGAATTTCTAATAAAGCAGTTACATTATGTCCCTGTGAGCTTTATTGCAGTGCAGCATTTTAAGTTGTAACGCTTTTGTTGAGTCTACATTTCATATTTATGAGAGTTGAAAGCACACAGCCGCATTAAACCCGCACAATGGACTCACACATTAGTGTCAGTGTGCCGTCCTCCTCTTTCTCCCACTTCACAGGCAGGACGGAGGAGAGCGATGGCGGATTGCTCATCTTGTCTGCTGCAGGGTGTAAACTTTGTGGTCCAGGACGCCGGGTGTCGTTGTGTCACAGTGACGGAGGGCCACATGGAGGCAGGGAGACTGAGGCGCTTTAAGGGTCCCAGCAGCAGCCTCTTTCCTCCCTCCTCAAAGGTCACATAGTTTGGGGTTTTATTTGATTTCTTTAGGCAAAATTCTACCGCCTAAAAAGAACGTCAGGATTCATTATAATTTTACTGCCTAATGTATATGTCAGAAACCCCCATATGACTCAAGTCACTGCAGTTAAGATGTTTCATCCCTGTTCTAACACAATCGTTACTGGCATTATTGTTGTGGTCCAAAACAATATATTTTATTTAATGATTTTACCTAAAAACAGACTTGTATTCTGGATTGTAACTTTTGGATAGTTCCTCCTGGATCTACAATTGATTATATTTAGTGATGTGAACAATCAGAAAATATTTCCTTTGGGATTTAAATATATGTCTTTTTTTCTCCTTCATATATTATCTTCCATTTCATCTCTGCGAGGTTTGGGGTTATGATTGGGAATAATTAAATCTATTCTTAAACATGAAAAAAATATCTCCTCGTTCAAAATTAAAAATATAAACAACTTACATTAAAGAATCTGAATGTTGTTCGGATAATATTGGCTTTTGTTTTGTAGGAATATTACTTTAACGTTTAAATCGTAATTTTCCAGGTTAACGCAGAAAGAACATTGTAAATGAGCACAAATTCAATTCTGAAATTTAAAAAAAAATCTTCTTGGTGAAAATCAAAGTGATGTTAAGATAATTTCTTCAGAATTTTGTGATTTATAGCAATCTATTGTTTGACAGTAACATTTCAGCCACAACACTTCACGTCACACTTCAGTGGAGGATGACTGAAGGCAAATCTTACAGTTGTTATGAGTTACGTGTGTCTGTGTGTGTGTTTGTGTGCAACTGTGTATGAGGTACAAAACGTGCATCTTTTTAATCAGTGGTGGTATAAGCTCTTGAAGTAAGGAAAAATGTCCGAGGCATTAGAAACATAAAAGGGAAAAAGGGCAGTAATGAATTTAGAGGAAAATGGACATTAATGGTATTAGCATTACTCATGTTCCATATAACAAATTATTGGAAATTTGACAAGCACACCAAATTATCTCCTCATGCCTGACGGGAGTGTGGTGAAGTCCTCTCTACCTGTGGAGGAAAGACAATTTCTGCTCATTTTACTATTTTTAACAATAGAACCAACCCATTAAGACAAATTAATGTCATTATCAAGTCTCTATGAAAATGACAAATACCACCGTTTCGAGCAGCTTTAGAGGCTATTGACAATAATGAAATTCGCTGTACAGGTACTGAAAAGAAACACTCCAAGTAATTATTTTCTAGTAGCTTGTTTGTCTGCCATCCGTTCATTTGCTTTCAGCTCAATTATCTGACTCTGTGAGCATGTGGAGGCGCATAGTGCTCTGCGGCCCACAGAGCGAGGGCCCTAATTGGGCAATTACCGTTCTGTTTCGGGGCTTTTAGCTCCAGTGGAGAGTGGAGGGAGACCGCACCACGGTGTGTAAAACCATGAGGACCTCACATGCACAAAAACCACACATATACACTGTTTAAACAAAAACAAAACCCGGCGTCCTCTATGCACACAACACAGACCCATACGCTGCAGCTTCGGCGCAGCTCGTGCAGCAAAAAAAAAAAAAAAACCTAAACTAAAAACACAAAAGTGACACAAGCCGCATGCCAAAACACAGTCCTTTCAGGGACACGTGATGCAGGTGCAACACCCAATTATGTGTCACTTTTCGCACACCCCATGTACATATGCATTCTTCCAGGTTTCCCTTTAAACAACATCTCATCTGAGTAATCCCTGGCTATATATAGCTGAGAGTGCTTGCTGTGTAGCCCTGCAGGGTATTTTTTGGAGGTGAGGGGAGGGCCGAGGGTCAACAGTGTGCAACACTTTAAAGTGTGGTGCAACAGCAGCAAGTTGGAAACCACATCACCCTTTGTAGAGCGTATAGTGATCAGGTTTCAGCGTTGCTTAAGTTAGAGAAAAGAATTCAAGAACATTTGGGGTTTTTGGACACAGAGGACACACCGAGTGGGACAAAATGAAAGCAAACAGTGGAGAAAGTGGGAGCAGCATGAGGGTTTCGTTGGGCTGTCCTGGGTCCAGAACCCCCCCGCAGAGGCCTTTCTGAGTGGGTTCTCTCTTCGGGTTCTCCATCTTCCTCCCGCAGCCCAAACACATGGGGTTAGGTTGGTTGGGGGCTGTAAATTGCCTTTAGTTGTGTCAAAGTAAGCAGTTGTTGGTCTCTGGATAGAAGATGACTGACTCTCAGTTCATGGACCTTAAGTGAGATGTTTCACTTGTTTCTAAACAATGGCATTAAACTAAATGGTAATCCAGATTATCAAACCGGAGAGACTCTACATTTCCCTGAAAAAAACAGCTGGAAATGTCATCAGCGGCACCTGAGCTGTTTTGGAAATGAATAAAAAAGGAGTTTAATTGGATTTCACCTTCTCATCTAACCACATATAGCAGCTACTAAATATGCAGTTTAATACATCCTCGAAATTCACATTCTGGGCGTTGTGATGATGTTTGTGACGCTCATCTAATGTGCAAAAACAGGAGCAAATTCTAGACTTTGAACCTGTGAAATAAAAGTTGGCACCCTCTTCCCCTCCCCATCTCACCCTCCTCCTCCTCACTAATTTTCATATTATCCCTGTGCGCTCTCCCCCTCACTTTAACATTCTGTCACGCGCTCCCTGGATCATGTAGCTTGTGTTAATTAAACCCTCTTTCAGATCATTTTCTTGCTCAAGTGGCATCAGTGCAGCACCCATTAGGCAGAAAGCTCTGTTATCTGAATTTCCAAATGTAGCTCAACATTTATTAAAGTGAAATTCATCCAGTAATTGCCCGCCTCGGTATGCCCCATGTCTCCCTCTTACCTCCAGGGCCACCTGCTCAGAGACACCTCCGACTATTTACCAGCATGACGCAGGGTAATTAGACCTCTCCGACCCCGTCCACTAAGAGCCCGGTAATTGCGTTAATAAAAAAAAATTAACAGCAGCAGCATGAGGATCATTCGGTGAAAATACCCACTAATGAAGCATTAGCCTTGATTTTATTTGGATTAAAAACAGCTATTGGCATTTAAAGGTTACAATGTCGCCTAAAACAATATCAGAGGAGAAAGTTATTTTTTTCCATTAAATGGAATTTTAGCAACTATGTGATGATGAAAATTGCATATATATATATATTTATATTGCTATTTTACGGTACCCTGCAAAGCTCTATTTTATTGCAGCAGAAATCAGGGAGCGAACAACAAGCAGGAGCACAAAAGTTAAGGCGAACTTAAGTGAAGGCGAACAAAAGTTCGACATGTTTGTTACCAAAAGCTGCACTAAAGACCTGCTTCACATTATTCAAATAAGAAAAAAAACTTTTAGTACAACTCAATAAAACCCCTTCTAATTTTTAAAGCATGTACAGAAGCAGCTTCATATTCTATTAACAGAAGGTTTGATATAACTCGGCTTCATAGACTTATTTTCAGAGATATGCTTCATAAGGGATGCCTTTAATATGTTGTTTTAATGGTGTTTGCTGTAAATATTTTTTTATGTATTCAATATAACATCACTAAACTTGTACCAAAACACATTGTCTATTGTGTATTCTTAACTGCACTTTGATAGATGACGAAAATGTTTTACTAATGAATCTCTCCTTAGTGCCACTGAGACCATCCGCTGCCTTGCAGTCATTTTAATATTGTTCCATAAGAACTATATGTCTTAATTTAATCAAAGTTAAAACCAGATTTTCACATTACGCATTGTACATGACAATAAGTAAATGTAAATAAGTTGATCATTAGTGTGATTAACTCATTCTACTCAGCACTTTACCAGATCAGCACCACATAAACATGCCAGACCAAAGAGCTGTGTTAAGATAATCATCTATATAGTGACATCCGATGGACAAATAGTGCAACTGCAGTTACTCTGTGGCAAACAGAATATAAACCTGGCCAACTATCAATGTAATTACTCCACACTGATATTTTTTCTTTTAACTTTGAAGAGGAAAAAACAAAAAGCTGGGCCAGATATCTGGTCAAACCTATTGTGCGATATCATTGGAAAAGAAAATTAATATTAGCTGACTTTCTCAGAATCCACTCTGGTATCTCAACACATGGTGGGAGGATCTCCTCTCTGAGTGTGGTCCAGCTTTGTTAAGCTCGCTCTCCACGAACTTAAGTTGCTTGTCCTCCTGGTTAAATCCTGTTCTCTGCATCACCATCTGAGGTCTGAGGAGAGTTCAGCAGGGACACAATTACCTTTATCTGGTGATGAAGCATTCCTGAAGCTAAATAACTACAGCAGTGCCGCTTTAGCATATGGAGGCATCTCTACATATTGATCCTCGCACTTCCTTTAATAGAAGGAAAAGAGTGTGGTATTAACATGAGACAGAAGGTCACTAGTGAGGCCTTTTTGTCGTCGTTTAAGTACAACCTTGTGATAGTCTTCACAATAACTGTCTTCACTCAGTTTTCATTTTGGTATTGAATTTATTTCATGTGTTTAAGAAGCACGAGTCTCTATTCTTCTGACAAGGTGTTCAACTGGGACGAGGCCTTTAAGGTGTTCCTACAGAACACAGAGAAGAACACAAACGCTTTAGGGGGGCCAGCGTGTTAACGGACCGATGCTTGTCTGAAATACCCATCATTTCACTTTTTACGATTTAATTTTTGCATTGGTGTCACATTGATTTACTGCCTAATTATCAGCTCCTCGGTACCTGCAAAGAACCTTGATTTGCAGTAACTTTTATAAAACCAAGATATAGTTTGTTTGACGTACCTGTAACATGTCATCAAAGACGTGGTGACGCCTTAACTAACAATAAACGTACACATCAGACTGTAATGCACAAGCTACGAACAATTCATCTCTTTGAGTATTAATGTGAGCCATGTTGAAAGGTCACCTTGCTCCCCCTTTATCGTAAACATCTTTAAAAAGACACCGGCGAGATTAATGGCAAATCAATGACAGTAGATTGCCTTCTGGTTTGTGGGAGATGAATCTCTTTTCATGTGTGTCTTTGTCCGGGAACACCAAGCGTGCCCCCCCCCCCCCCCCCCTGCTCGGTTTCTTTTGGCTAAATGGTTGAATGGGGAGCCGGGGGCCGTGGCCTCACTCATTACCAACCGGCCCTCCGTTGGTATTTACAGCGTCGCGGCAGGTTGACCTCGCGGTATTCACCGCTTCACTGTCAGGCAACAACCACGGGCCCATAAAAGGGCCGTTGGCCCCCTGTGAAGAGATGCGCTGCGTTTTTTTTTTGTGGCTTGACTCGACGTTTTTTTGTTGTTTGTGCGTTGCGACAATGTGGGATTGCAGCAGAATCCAAACGCTAATTGGGAAACGAGGAACGACGCCTTTTTCCCCGTCTTGAATGCTCTTTTGGGCGTCTTTATATTTACGATCGGTCAACCGTGCACAATCGTCCACCTGCTACCTCTAAATGATGGCCGAGGGGGGGGGGGGTTCTTTTTTTATTTTTAGATCCTTATTGAAAGAATTCAAATGGGTTTGTTAAAGATGTGCACTTTGTGCCCAACCGCTCGGAAAGTGCTGGATTGTTGGGTTTGGCGGTATTTAAAAATGGTGAAGACACGTTTATGCTCGTCATTACAGGGTTGCTTTGATGTGAAAAAGTCTAGACAATTTATAAAAATTCTAACATTTGACAGTAATCCACATAGCGCTGTAATGAATGTATTTAGTAACTAGCATCAGGGGGAAAAAAAACCTTAAAAATTGATAACAAATAAATGAATAATTCCAATTCTAAAATTGTCAATTTCGAAATCTACAATGAACTCTAAAGGAAATATTTCAGTATATTTATGCCGCACTGAGAACGATGAATCTGAAGCTGAGCCTCGAAACAACCTTCACTACAAGCTTGAACCTACACTCTATACAAACTACGAGAGGGAAGACACCTGTGTGGCGAGCAGGTGATGGCGCTTTGCTTTACCCGCTGTGAACGCACTCCACTAGAAAGCAAAAGATTAGACCACCTTTGTGTGTTTGAGCAGCATTAAACATATTTATCTTTTGCTGCTCGTTTGACTGTGAAACCTTTGGAATCGCAGTTTCTAAAGGCCGACGAGTGAGGCCTATCATACCAACCTGCCTCCTGGGAAGTTTACGGGCAGTTGGAGCTCCAACGAAGTCGCAAAATCGCAGCCACGTATTTTAGAAACCGCCGTAAAATGATGAAATAAGATATAGTTTTTAAATGATTGTATTTCAAAGCACCCAAGTTAGACCAACAACAACAATAGCCTCTTCATTCAAGCCCTTAAAGAAGGAGCTTATCCTTTGAAGAGGAACAATTCTGTCAGAAACCCGAAAAGCTTCAGCAAAGGCCTACAAAGGGCCAGCTCTGAAAGGACGAGGAGTTTTGAGAAATAATAGAAAAGCAAATGTTGAGAAATGAGAGCTCAGAAGACCAGAAATTGTTAAAGAATCTGTAGGGATAGTATTAAATGCAGTTCCCAGGGGAGAGCAAGAAAACAAAAGGGCCGGCAGAGAGGGGCATCGGCCGAGGTCAAATTGTGTCAACCTGAGTTACGTCCGGATGAGCGCACGGAGGCTGACCTGTGTACCAAGTGTAAGCCTGCAGCGGGCCCGCTTTCATTCCCCTGCCTTGATGCCATTATATCTCCAGTGGGCCATGTGCCTTCAGCTGACAGCCTCCCGGTTTGACGACATTACTTTTTTTTTTCACAGCCGCCCATCGGTGAAAGCGTTCCCAAATTGGCCGCGTTTGTGAAATGGCAAGTTTGCGATCCGGCGACAAATTAGGCCATTCAT
Source organism: Pungitius pungitius (assembly GCF_949316345.1). Lineage (NCBI taxonomy): Eukaryota > Metazoa > Chordata > Actinopteri > Perciformes > Gasterosteidae > Pungitius > Pungitius pungitius. The sequence continues at coordinate 13,374,460 of NC_084915.1, read as the reverse complement.
AAATTTGGAACAATGACAAGAGTCCCTGTGTTTGGACTCTGAACCTTTCAATGGCCTGTTTCAGTGAAAGGGTGCAGGCATAAATGACTGCGTATGAAATGGTTTAAGTTGCTCTTACAATACAACAACAAAAAAACGTTCTTACATGTCTTATAACTTTTATAAAACAGATCCAACGCGACCAGATCTGGGTATTATAAGCATTCTGGTTCTGGAGTCCTTTTGGCACATTCAGGCAGGCTTTGGCTGAATACAGATGGCATATCTAACATTTTAACAAAAAGAGCTGTGTGATTGAAAACGTAGCTCATTGATAATATTTTACAGAAAGACATTATTGCCATCCAATCAAGATCCACAACAGCTGTGTGTGTAACTCCAAATCTATCAGATCCATCAGCTGATCTTACAGACAGCTGTTACGCCTCATCATGACAATAAAGGGCTCTTTGATTAGAGAACCCAAAAACCGACGCAGCCCACCAGAAATAAAAGGGAAGCATGTACGCACTGACAGATACCCAGAATAGTGGAAGCACGTGCTTGTGGACAGAGGTTGCACCTGTGGAAATGACATCTGTAGACGTCTCATTATTCTAGTGGAAATGTATAAAAACGCCAAACTCGCCCCGACACTTGCTTAGAAGTTTTGGCAGGAGCTTTGGTGAAAAAGATTTCCTTACTGATGGTATTAGACGCTAAAGGGTATAATTTCATGTTTAAATTACATACATACTGTATGTTACTTCATAAGGTCTATACAACAGTTAAAAAACGCATCAAAACAACAGAAATGCAGCTGTTACCAGAGAACCATGCTGAATGACCTGAGAGCTGTCACTAAAACATTGTATTAATATTTGATGTCATCTCACTGTCATTATGTGTCCTATTTCACACTTCTACTTGGCTGTGTGGTGCAGGAGGTTTCATGTATGGTGGTTTACATATTGACCAAAGACTCATTTGCCCAGGTGTTTCCTGCCTTAAATACCAAAGAATCAGGAAAGACCTCAAAACTCAGTGCGACTGTAAAATGTTGCCAAAGAACGTCAAAGAAGTCTTGCATAAAATTGTATAATTTAAGAGGATACATTTCCAAAGAGTCTAAATAGAATCGTATGAAGAAGAAGGCGGCAGGAAGTGATCATTCCCACCTGATGATGATGCCAGTTCATTTAGTTAAGATATCCGCCTTGTGGTTAGAAAGTAGAACTACACCTTTTACTGTCTTTTTTTATATATATATTTTTGCATTATTCGTCACTCCAACAAACTAGAGTCTTGGTTAATATTGCAAACAAAATAAATTTTAAAAAACCTATAAGTGGCTGTCATCTTCTATTATATTCAATGTACCCAAATATCCAATTTAACAAGGAATACTGCTAAATGTTAACTGCATAAATGTTACTGTGTCTTGAATCACAGATATTTCACCACAATGATCTACTTCATTCATGAATTGTGACATTCTACCTCTTATATTTATGTGAGAAACACAAGGCATTAAACGCTAATAAAGCACATTGTTTACAGACAGTGGCTCCTGCTCTTTGGTTTAATGTAATTTGTTTGATGGATGTTTAGCGTTACTCGATGACACATACAACACTCACAGCAACCGTTGCCTCCTGAGGGGAACACACATTTAATGTGTCGGCCCCTTAGAGACAGGATTAGGTTAACATTTTGGCTCGTGCGCTCCGGATTTCACACTCAGCCTAAAAGCTCGGGGGGCTCTTCTAGAGATTCTTTAAATTGACATTTTGATCAGACGAAAGCAGAGTGTGGTTTGCTTTGTGACTGTTCAAACACAAAAGGTACCAGCAGCTCACCTGGCTGCACCGATCCACATCGGGCCTTTGCATTTTCAACTGGTTCTCCCCTCTTTACATCTCTATTACGGTCCGAGTGCCGGCGGCCTCGCGATGCTGCACTCTGCGGCCTCGTTCCGTACTTTGCAGAGATCCCGTCCTTTTCTTCCTGCCGCTCCAACACACACGATGAGATTCCTCGGCGCACACAGTCACACAGGCTTTTAGACACTCATTAGCCCCTGCTAATACAATAAGTGTCACCTTCTATTACATGGTGCCGGGTTGGATATCAGGATTGGAAACCCACCAAATCTCCTCACAAGGGTGCGCGACCCCCTCGTGCAGGGCATTGTCTTTCGGCCACAATGTCGAATTGTTTTCTCTCTCAGCTCTTTCCAGTCTAAAATGTAAATATGGAAGCTGAAAATAGGTACATGCACAGACTGTAAATGCCACAGACACAGCCTCTCCTATTGAGGGGGTAAAGTCTGCACATTCCTTCGCAATGTGGATCTTGGTGTTAACTTTGGGTTTTGTTTCAGGGCAGGCAGCTGTTTAAGGATCCACCGCCCCCCCCCCCCTCCTCCTCCCTCCCTCTCCTCCGCTCAAGCCCCTTTTGTCTCGCAAATGAACAGCACATGCAGAGTTGTAAGAAATCTTAATTAAGACGCCTAATTCTCTGTGCCGTCGCCAGACCAAAGCTGTGCGCTCACGTGAAGCGCTGCTGAGCACAGCATGACGGGGGATGCTGTCGGAGAAGGGACCCGCGCTTTTTTTTCTTAGCTTTCACAAAACAGGGTGCAAGGGACCATTTGCCCACAGTGTTCATAGGAAAAAAAAGGTTTAAATCAGTTAAGCTAATATTCTATTCGCTGGATAAATGTTGTGCCCCAAATGTGGTCAGAGAGCTGGTTGCTTTCTGCAAACTTTACTATCTACATTTGAGGGGCTAAAACACGTTAATTGCAATACATTAGTTTCACATTTTTTAACACTGGTCGGGTCGCACCTCCCCAAATCAAAAACACCATCCATTTCCCGTCTCCACTCTCCGAGAGTCCGAATAAACAGTTTACATGCACATGTTAATGAACGGCCCTCACCGTACAGAGAAGCCCAGCATGCTGTACATCACCGCACGTACAAAGACAAAGTGAAGTGTGTGCCACTGTAACGGTAAAGGTTTTATAGTTAGCCTTTTGGTTCGGAGGCCTCTGAGCGGTGGAGAAGGTTCATGTGGTCCTCTGCGTGCAGCACATGCCCTGAAGAAGAGAAACAGGCGCAGCCCCACAACCCTGACATATGACAAGATGACAGGTGGAGGCAATCATTATTGTCTAGTAAATATTCAGGGCTGATTTCTGTGGAAGTCACAGACATAATACAAATCACCCTGAACTGATTTTCACTATTGATCGGACTCAAACCCGGCGGGCTGGTGACGTGAGACAGTGATTGGATGTGCAAACATCGTGAAGACTTTAAGTGACATTTTCAAAAGGCTACAACGGTAACTTAAAGTGTCCGAGTACACGGATTCTTTCCTCAGCCACTTGTACCTGGACCTTTCGACCCCGGGCCCTTCCTGCCTCGCGAAGGTGCCAGCGGCGGCGAGTCAGGCATGGGGAGGAACATGCCAAGGAGGTGCCCCTCCTCCGCTGCCGGCCGCCGCCCCCCCCCCCCCCCCACCCCCCTTTCTACCCACCCTCCAGAACCATTTGGACCACAGGGAATGGGTTAATCACATTAGAGGCCCAGAGGAGAGATGGGAAGTAGACAGTACCGTGACAGCCGGGGTAGCACTGGCACGACTAATCCCGTTAGGCCGAGGAAAAAGGGGGACGCCATCGCGCCTACGAGGCTGAGAAAGGAAAAAAACATTTTCCCAGGAATGAGTTCACCTGTATGGTAACACAGAGAAGTTGGCCTGTTGACGCCTATTAGAAGAAACAATTGCACTTGGCACATACAAATGTTTTTTTCTTTTCATGCTGGGCACCACTTTTATTGTCAGGCGCGTGAAAACTGAAAATCCGCCGCAGACAGTGGCATCGCATGAGATCCTCTTTCATGCCACGGCGAAGCAAACCCCTTTCAACTCGGTGCCATCGGTCTCCCAAACAGTGAGAAGATGGGGAGGGGTGCTGTAAGAAGGACAGGGCTTACTTCATCTGCCATTGTAAGTGCACCCGAGTTCAACCTTAATGTAAACCTTTGCAGGCAGGATATGAATAGGATGCTCTCTATAAAAATATATCCTGCTGGTTAATCCGGCAGATGGCCACAGCGGCGGACAGTACGAGCGCGGCCGGCCGCTGCAGGGGGAACGGGGAAACGATCCGATGAGCAGCCCCTCGTCAGCCTGGGAGATGTGGAATCAAGATTCTTAACTCCCCTTAGCAACGCTGGGAAACAGAGCCGTCAGTTTGGATCCATCAAGTTTCTACTTAATCTTTTTTTTCGTATCTTACCCTTTTGTTGTGGGGATTAAGCCAAGTGGTAAAACAGTGATTTAATGATCTTTCCATGGCTATGTGCACCACTTAAACCATGAGACAAACAAGCTGAGGCATTCTAAGAGTCACCCCCTCTCAAGGCGGCTGCTTAAGGAACTGTGAGGCTTTTGATACGGCCTTAAGCTCTGGCTGATTATTTGTCCCACTGTCGTGGGATGTGCTGCGCTCCGCTATGGGAAAATGTAAGGTTTTGTGTTTTGTAAAGGCCCATTGTAAACAAGATGAGATGAAAACAGTTGGAAAATTATTTGATGATGGCCTCACAATAACAAAGTTATTGTGAATTTGTTAATGCACAAGAGAAGCGGTTCTATTTTATTTTGTTTTATTACAATAGAAAATAATTTGAAAATGAGGTGCGTATAAAAAAAAAATGTCAGACACAAATGTGATTAATTATTTAAATATATTTGACTAGACTTAAGTGATAAACACAACACCAAAAAGTTGGGGACATTGAATTGTTATCAACATTATTGTTGTCGGCAAGTTTAAGAAACAACTATAAACCTCAGCTTTAAAGCCACAAAGGTAAGAAGCTCTAAAACTATTAGTGGTGCGTGGAAAAAAGCTAGGAATTGGTATCTCTAAATACCACAAAATGTGTTCGAAATGTATCATAACTTGCATAAGTTTTAAAGATTTAAACAGGTGTTTTATGAATGTGGATTATTTGGTTGTTTCATATATTGTTGGGGTATGAATCCTATCCGGCCGCTTACAGCTTTGCTCAATGACATAGATCATCTAATGGGACACAGATAAACTGCTCATTGGGCTGTACCAACAACAACCAAGAGATGGCACCACGTCAAAAGAGAAGTGAAGCGTGAGCTACAGACTGATACTGTACACTTAACAACACATAGACCGACGGGGTAAATATTACCATGTGTCCTTTCATACTTCATTTTCCTTTTCTCCAACAATTTAGTTTTCCATTAAGTTGGATTTATCCCAAAAGACTAAAAGATAAAAAACAAACACAAAAACATAGGATGCTGGGTTTGTCCTTATGATGGATCGATTTCAAATGAATCCTCCAAACTTCCCTTCACATGTTGCAATCTATTGTGCTAACATCCATGAGATTATATACCATCAACAGGGTCGACCTTTGTAGAGCTCACTGCAAAGCGACAGATGACATACATTGAATAAAAAGCCCGTAAAACGAGCCGTGCTGTCAAGGTGACCTCACTCCAAAGACCGGAGCCGAATGAAGTAATTAAATAATTAACGCCACACATAGATACATCAAATGAAGGGATCCTGAATGACTTCTTCACTCGTGGGTGCCAGTTTGCTCGTTCCCCCCCCCCCCCCCCTGCAAAGGCATCTCTTCAAAAGGTACAGTTCAGTGTGTGTCGGTGAGCACGAGGCTCACTCACTGCGTGATAAATGCAGAGGCATTGGCAGTGATCCGTATGGAGTAGGACTAGAAAGCCATAATAGCGGGACAAATATCAGAGGAGGAGAGGCGGTCTGGGCGTCTGTGCGTAATGGCTGATAGAGGTGTTAGTGTTTGGACCAGTGTGCAGTAAGTGGGTAAGCCGGGGGGGTGTCATACCAGCGGGGTCAATGATGGTGATAATGGGGAGGGTAAGTACTGTATTGGGGTTAATACTTCTGAGCTGGCCAAGAGATTATGGCACTGTATAAAATATAAAAGACCCCCTCTGGGAAATGCCCCGCTCCCATTGCTCAGCAGCAAACGCAACGTCACGCAGGAAACGACAGTCAGAGGAGAAAGACACACGTGTTGGTTCACGCTGACATTCGGTTGTTCAGTTTTGCCCATCCATCCATCTTCAAATGTCAGCTGTTAAAATACAGCTTTGAAGCTACAATGCACAAACTGCTTGTTCCTCCCCTCACTGCGAGCTAAACACTCGACTCTTTGCTGTCCTGCCTCCTAAATGGTGGAACAAGCTCTCTGATGACATCAGCGGTGCAGAGAGCCTTTACATCGTCCGCCGCAAACTAAAGACACGCCTCTTCAGACCACACCTTGACTAAAACTCCTTATGGTTGAAATGCACTTATTGCAAGTCGCCTTGGAAAAAAAGCGTCAGGTAAATTACATGGAATGTGATCTAATGTAATGTACAATCCAATAGAAAACTGCTCTTCTCTTTTTTCACTTTATTTAATATCCTGCATAGGAGAGAATAGATGTCTCACATAAGCCCAATCAGTTTACACTTTTAACTTAATTTTCTAACTTTTTTGGTTGTGCATCCTGTTTTCATCCTCTGTCCCTTCCCCACCTCTTCCCCCCATTTTCTCATTTCCACAATGCACCTTGCAGCTAAAAGTGCTGTGTAAATGAAGGTCACCTGCGCCTACAATCCATCACCGATAGAGACGACATCAACAATGTCTCTGTGAAACCAGCAAGGCGGGAAGGTTTATTTGTATAGCACCTTCCAACAACAAGGCAACTCAAAGTGTGTCACATTAAAACCATTAAAAGCATCAAAACAAAAGGCTAAAGAAAAAGGAATACACATGTAAAGCAATACTCCTCGAACGTTGTGAGCTATAATATCAGGTTGTTCTATTTATTGAGATTTAAGCCCTCATATCTGGGTTACACTAGTGCGCAATCCAGATGATGCCATCTGTGGGAAAAAGAACAAATCAAAGGCTAAAGCACTTTTCACAATTATTGCAAGTTAAAAATGTAAATGAATTAAATGTTTTTTTTGTTTGGCACAAAATATTACATTTTCAGACTTCACCTCAGGCTGGGGAAAATTGTGTTCTTCCTATTTAGGGTCCGTTTCCGCTTTGAACCAGTTCTTACTATTAATAGTTTGAAATGGCTGTCTCAATATCCAATTCATAGAAGGCCGCAAATGACTTATATTCCTAAAAAATTAGGAGTAATACATCCGCACAGGCAACACTGGATGTCCTGCGGCCCGCTGGATGACTGTGATTGGATGACTGGAGTAAATCTGCTAGACAAATCCCCCGAGGCTCAAGCTGTGATTTGGACCAGAGAGATTTGCTTTCAGAGTGAACTCCGCCATGCAGAGATGCCCGTCCAAGTCAACGTCCAACGCACGTCTGCAGCAGGCCAGCAAAGGCTTTGTTTAATTGGGAAGGAAGTGCACGGGGCCGACTTTTATCGCTCCATCGCGGCGTGCTGACGTGGGGAACAAACGCACGTCGAGGGCTCCAGAAAAGCTCGCCCACCGGCTGCTCTATGGTAGGACGACGTTTTTTGTTTTGTTTTACAGCATCTGCTGGTGTCGCTGACTTACTAGAGGTCTATTGCTTATGTTCACCTGTGTGACTGAGTGACCTGCTGTTTGACGTTTGAACAAGGAGGCCGTTTTGATGGCACTAATTCAAAGAGTATGTTTTGGGTGAGGATCTTCATTGTTTAGTCAGTGAAAGCAGGTTTGGCCAGTCTAAAGATCTAAAGGACTCGATTTGCTTGTAAAATATACCCCTCATTGTCTAGAATCCAGGCTAATAGTTTTGATCACTTAAAAAAAAAAAAAAGAGAACCTGAAAGTTCAAAGTAAATGAACCCAAATGTATGACTCCCCATTGGGCTTAATATTTGTTAATTTTGTTGTTATAGGCTCTAAAGTGTGACTGCCAGTGATGTAGCTCCATATATCATCACACATTCAACTGGTTCCATCTGACTGGTTTGCCACAAGTTTGCCTGTTCTTATTGCTACTAGTGTGATGGCTCTTCTCAATCTGTGATTACTGGCAATCACCCAACCTCTTGTTTGGTTGGGTCGGGTTTATTTAATTCAGGCGTGTAAAGTGACATGCAAATTAAATGGAAAAACTGCCACACCTGTAGTTGTCACACTTCTTTTATCAGAAAACCCCCAATGATGAGCGTGTGCAATCTTTCAACAACAAAAAAAACAATAGGTGCACCACTTTGATAGGTGGTGATAAATTGTGACATCCAAAGGCAAATGTCCCCAAAAGCAGGAGGGGTTTCATTTTGAAGCTGTCGAATACACTTTTTCACAACACCTTTAAACTAATATAATCAAAACAAAAATCCTTTCAGCCTGCAGGGTTACGTGTTGATTTTAGTTGGATCAAAATGAAAATTACAGCAGCATTTAAAAAAAAAAAAAATCCTATTTCTATATTTCACTTGTATTTATATAATTCGCCTGTGAAATTATGCAGCAATGCTGGAAAGCATCAAAGATCCAGTTTTCAGTAACCTGGATTCAATGTGCCATTCATACTGTAGCACACCATGAGCTGTCCTCTGTCCCCCCAGCAGGTGCTGTGGACGAGATGTGAGAGAAGGTCATGCCTTTGCTCAAGAGAAACATTCAGCCGCGGCACCTGTGCCAAGGTGCAGTGCCTGATGGGATCGGCAACGAGCTGGAATGTGTGACCAACAACACGCTGTCCGCCATCATTCGCCAGCTCAGTAGTCTGAGTAAGATCACAGTTACTCGTGTTTAGTGTGTACCGCAGCATGTTCAGATCCTCTGTTTAAAGTGCACGCGCAGTATTATCCAACACTGGACAATTCCGACATCTATTCCCTACATTCAAACCAACCCAATAGTACAGAAGAATTGTAAATCATAAATGGTGGTGCCAATATAAGCCTTGGTTTACCTGTGTGTGCACTGAAGTGTTTGGAACAGGAAGTCAAATGTGAAAGGTAAACACAATTTTGGGAAGCGTATTTTCTCCTGGACATCTGGCTCATTAATGCACTGGTTTATGCGTATAGGTGTGGGTGTGTGTGTTGTGTGTGTGTGTGCATGCGCACATATGTGTACATGTGTCTGCACGGACTTACAGGAGCTTACAGCTTACCGTAAAGCTTTGTGAGGGCAGATAAGATGGAGAGAGAGAGAGTGGATGAAGGCACAAAGAGAGGCAGTCTAATGATAGATTCCACATAAGTGGATCAGAGCTGTTTGAGGGGGGGCAATAATGCTGTTGTGTCTATGGGGACACTTAATGTTTATAATCCAGAGCAATAGATAATGCAAACACAAGACATATTTTTCTTTTTCATCCAATATGCTACACCTTGCTGTGTATTATCAGCTTTCATGCTTTCACCAATGGTTCCCTGCCCATTTTTTTGTTGTTGTTGCAGGTAACCATGCGGAAAATGTTTTCGGGGAGCTTTTTAACGAGGCCAACACCTTTTACGTGCGCGCCAACTCGCTCCAGGACCGCATCGACCGCTTGGCGGTCAAGGTCACCCAGCTCGACTCCAGCGTGGAGGAGGGTCAGTTCTCTGGAGATCATCCAGCTGTTGATCCAATCACTTGTTTTCATCCTCTAAATGCCTGTCGTGCCGTCTCGTAGTGTCTCTCCAGGAGATTAACCTGAGGAAGGCCTTCAGAAGCTCGCCCGTCCAGGACCAGCAGGTGCTGTCCAAGGGCAGCACTCCGACCTCAGTGGCTCAGATGCACGACAGCAGCGATCGGCCTCCTCCCCTCGGCGACCTCACCGCCTTCAGGTGCCGCAGGCGTCGCTAAAAGGAAAACCCCTCAACAGCTGATCAATGAGCACCTTCAGTCGTCTCATTATCAATTTTATTTCAACACAGAGAGGATTCCACTGACGCCATGAAGTTCTATTCAGACCCGTCATACTTTTTTGACCTGTGGAAGGAGAAGATGCTTCAGGACACGGAGGACAAGAGGAGAGAAAGGAGGAGGCAAAGGGTGAGAGCTCACCTTTGCCCACTGCTTTGTTCGTGTGTTTCTATCTGGCGAGAGGGGCTTTTCATCTCTTTTTCACGTCCCTTGGTTCCGTTTCTCCCAGGAACAAAAAAGATGCGTGGAAAGCAGCACCCTTCAGCGCGAAGTGAAGAAGGTGAGAAAGGCCCGAAACCGCAGGCAAGAGTGGAACATGATGGCGTTCGACAAAGAGCTTCGTCCGGACCGCCGCCATCCGCAGAGCCTCCGCGGAGGAGCATCATCTGAGGGCTCGCTCTCACCGGACGGCAGGTCGGTGCTTATTTTGTGGCCTCAAGTAGAGATGCTGACATCTTTGGAGACCTTTATCCCGAGGCATGTTGCTGCATTTACTTTTTTTTCTGATGATGAATATAAAAATTAGGGCTGTCAATAGATTAAACAAAATTAATCGCGCATTTTGAAATGCATTCATTTTGATTAATGGCTAAAGACTAAATCTTAAAAGTAATGAGTAATCACTTTCAAAAGCGTGTATTTTAGACAACGTAGAACAACGTCTCCACATTTAGCCCGGACGTTTTCAAACCACGGTCTTTTAGGGACACAGTGGCGGTCCTCTGCAGACTGTTGAGATGGAAGTAGCCTAGCAGTAAGCTTAGCCTAGCAGCTAGCTTAGGTGCTTTAAGTGGTCCGCTTGCCACTCACCCCCCTTCTGTTTGACACGTGGAGTAATTCCTCTGCCCAGTTCTGTCTCCTCTGTTTGTTTGTTTTACTTCTCTCCATCTTGATGTTACTGACTGCAGCTAGCGGCCGTTTTGGCGATCAACTTTATGTAAACAAACGTACGTTAACAGCGTTAATCTCGGCCGCATTAATCACATAGATTAATGCGTTTATGTTGACAGCCCTAATCAAAACACGATAGGTCGGTGATACTGTAAACAGTTGAATATTATATGAATCTTCCTGATGACATTACATGTAATTAATCTCTCGATCTTCATGCCACTGTCAACGTTCAGTTTTAAATATCAAAGAAAGGTCCTGTGTGCTGATAACAGATAACAATGTGATTTCTGCATGCAGAAATTGTATGATCAAAACATAATCTGGAACACTGAGAGAAAAAATGGGAGGAATGAAATATACAATGTACTCTAGGAGACGGGGTAGATCCTATTGTCATCAACCTTGTGGCCTAAATACAGATGTCTCATTTGCGCATAGCTTGAATTTCTGTTTCATAACAACAAATCCACCATCTGGATGTGTGAGGCTCTGTTTTTTTTATTTTTCTATCCAGGCCTGACCTCCTGGGATACCCCGTCCCCCCAGTGCCTGCCCAGGCTGCTTGGAATCATGCCCGTGGTTACGTGCCCAGGAGCACACATCCCTCCCCACCAGTGGAGCATGAATACCACAGCATTGATGTCGACTACAGGAGAGTCACCTGTGCCACAGCAGCAGAGCCCCCGCCCGCAGGCCGAGTGAACGGTCCGGCGCGCCCACCTGCAGATTACCAGTAGGTTTTTGTTACATAATCAGCAAAAGAATTACAGATAATATCCCTCTTTTCCACCGCAACGTAATCCTCTTTCTTTCATTGTCGAACCAGCTCCCCCCCCCCGCCTTCCACCCCGGGCCCACCCATCCCCTCAGCCCAGACGGCCTTTGGTTTCCCTGCGGGTGCGACGTCCCATAATGGAGTTTTGCACGTGGGCCCAGGCTGCCCGCTCCCACCTGTGCCACCGCCCGGGTCGCACATGTTCCCCCCACCTCCGCCCCTCCCTCCGCCGCCCGCATCCTCACACCCTGCAGGACACGGCAAAGGCCGCGCGGGCGAGGCTAAACCAGCGCCGGACGGGAGGAGTGACCTGCTGTACGCCATCCGCATGGGTGAGTTGGTGCAGTTTGGGCTTTTGTCATTTGACTCATGGGTGACCCCGTACGGGACAGGTGATCAATATGTGGCGTCGCTGTGCCCTCGTTAGGCATCCAGCTGAAGAAGGTGCAGGAGCAGCAGGAGCAGCAGAACAAGCCGGTGGGGAACGACGTGGCCACCATCCTGTCCCGGCGCATCGCGGTGGAGTTCACCGACTCCGATGAGGACTCGGAGCTGGAGGAAAACGAGTGGTCGGACTGATGACCACTCCGAGCGCTGCTGGGTCTTCAGTGCACATAAAAGAAAACCGTGAATCCCTCTCTTGGGCTCCACCTAGTGGAATCCTCATACCAACCCACTGCTGTCAGTTCACCGTTACTTTATCCTGCATTGTAAGTGTTTAATTCACATATAGAAGATGTGAGTTGTGTGATCACTTAACGTCTAGTTATCTGTAGCTGATGAAGTGTGTCACATGTTGTGTTTTTCTCATATGGCCAATCTGAGCCGTGCGCTCTAGTAAAACATCCTTACCTAGTAACCTGACACCTTGAACACAGTGATGAAATATGCAGTAGACCCAAAACCAGTTCTGGGCCTTTTTACTTCAAAATTCTGACGTTACAGTAGGTGAAGCACAGGTTTAAATAATGAAATGATTGGCTGAAATTCCATTAAGGTGCTTCGGTGTCAAGATCCTGGTATCATGTCATGGCTTGCTTTAACATAAACAGAGCCATCAATTAAGTTATAAGTAGCACCTGTACTTTTATATATGACAATTCAAAAGGTCTATTATGGAAAATAACTATTATTTATAAATGAGTGCAGCATTATATGAAATACAACTTTAAGTATGTAGTTTAATCACTTCATGAAATTACACATCTGTGATCATATTTGGGACCAAATGTACCCTTCCCAATACTATGTGAATGTTCGATGGGTAATTCCACACAACACTTTTTAAATTGCTACCTCAATCAGTGACCATCCCACTACCCAATTTATGTGTAGTAGGGTCTCATGACCGGTCTGAATACAGTTTTGTTCCGCCATTAAATTATTATTTATTGTGATGTTTCTTTGGAGATGTTGAACTATCATTAAAAAGCTTCACTATTAGCTGGAAAATCATGTTGTGATGATCTCTTTCTTTACCATTTTCTCTTTCCTCCGTATCTTCCTCTAATGGAACTTTTGGGCACCATGATTCTATAGGGGCTGTATTTATAGTTCAAACTAGATAGTATAACAAATCATATTTTTTTTGTATTGTTATGCAGGAGCTATGCTATTTTTGTAATATAAACGTATGTTTTTGAAATAAACATTGCGTGAGTGTGAACATGGCAGGCGTTTCTTTAGCATCTGACTTTTATTGCCTTGTTTTTTTGCTGTTGGAGAAGCTCTCAATGCTATGAAGTAGTTAAGTGGAGTGTACGGTTATTAGGTGGGTAAAAAAAAACAGAGGAAATATAGATGAATTTGCAAACATGCTGTTGTACCTTTGTTCGTGTATTTATGAATCGTTCATTTACATCCAGCAGAGGTCAGTAATGCGCCTAGTGTGTGTGTTTACAAAGGCGGAACTCATCTTCGGGTCACTGTTGCGTGTCGGACGCCATTTTGGCTCCGTCGTCATCCAGCAGCGCGAGTTCCGAGGAAACCGGCGGAGCCACAATGGAGAATGTTTTCCTCCCGTGACAGTCCGGTGCCTGGCAGGTGATTACACAGTGAAGCTCCCCCCCCCTATCTGCGCCTACTACGTTACAGTCAACCCTGGAGGACCAACGTTACAGATCAAGACACGGTGAGACACGTCGAGTAACTGTGTGATACACGCGGTGCTGCTCTTCTTGGACCAAGTGTCACGCGAATTATCGTCGACTCGGCGTAACCTTTACGTGGTGGCGGCGGTGGTGGTGATGATGATGAGGATAGCCTGTGTTTGCTAGCTGGTAGCTCCACCGCACACACGCACCTAATCAGCTTTGCCCGGAACGTTAAGGTGTCTGAAGCGGTCTGGCTAGCGAGTCCTCGGCCGTGGACAGCGGGGACACTGCGTAACCTTGTCTCTGACCAAAGAGAAGAGACTCGACGGGGTTAACGTTTGACCTTCCGCCGACTTGGTCCTTTTTTTTAAATGTATTTTGCGGTGCGCCGTGCTGCAGCCCCGTGTCTGGACAAACAACCGTCATCGTGACTTATAGAGACCGTGTCACGGACTGTCGTGGACTGGTTGGGTTATAAGTGGACTGACATCTTTGCACAGTAAATAACCGTATTGTTGTCTTGGGTGAGAAGCAGCTGCGCGTTTAGAGACGTGTCCGCCGAGTTATTCGGTTTGAATTGGCCGTATCCGTGACTCATTCTAGTTCCTCTTTTCTTTTCTTTTTCAGGACATAAACTATCAAAATGGATACCTCAAACCTTCCCAAGATCCGGGATGAGGAGCGAGAAAGCGAGTTCGGATATGTACACGGAGTTTCTGGACCAGGTCTGCTTTATTGCCTTTTTTATTTAAATTGTTAGGTTGCATTAATATTGTATAATAAAAGGCTCTTTTCTTTCAAAGCTTTTAAGAAAACAAATACAATTACAAATACAATTTTTTTTTAAATAATTTATTTAGATAGTTGAGAACATTTCAGCAGCAGATGAACCGCATATCTTGAAATACCTACCCATCATTTTAAATCAAAATGCCTCTTATAACATGCATCCTGGAAAAAAGGATTCATAGTTACAAAAAGTACAAATTAAAATGTTGCGGTGACTGTTGTGTAATCTTGCACAACAACAACGGATCGTATTAGTTTCCATGTTTCTTCCACAGTGGTGACGGCCACCGCGATGGCGGGAGCGGCCATGTACGAGCTGGTTCGCGTGGGACACAGCGAGCTGGTGGGAGAAATCATCCGTTTAGAGGGGGACATGGCGACCATCCAGGTCTACGAGGAGACTTGTATCCTTTTCCCGACTGACATAACGATGGTTACAAAAGACACATTTTAGAGCCACTCGATACAAAATTGGTATCTGTGTGAAAGTACTTGAGTGAGTTGACCTTAACCTGACGCCACAGCCGGTGTGTCCGTCGGTGACCCTGTTCTCCGGACGGGAAAGCCCCTCTCTGTGGAGCTCGGGCCGGGAATCATGGGCTCCATCTTTGACGGCATCCAGCGTCCGCTTAAGGACATCAATGACCTCACTCAAAGTATCTATATCCCAAGGGGAGTGAACATCGGGGCTCTTAACAGAGACCTGAAATGGGAATTCAATCCCGGGCAGAGTCTTAGGGTAAGAATAATCCGAGTCTGAGTTAGGTGTCCGTCATTTGTAGAAATTCCGACCAATTGCCCGTAATCTCCTCTCCAGGTCGGCAGTCACGTGACCGGCGGCGATATCTACGGCATGGTGTTCGAAAACTCTCTCATAAAGCACAAGCTGATGCTTCCACCGCGCAACAGAGGCACCATCACCTACCTGGCCCCACCGGGAAACTATGACATTTCCGTGAGTGTTTGTACAAATAAAGGTGCACATTTTTCGGGTCCAGATTTCGGTGGGACTCACTTTATGATCTCGCCGCATGCAGGACGTCGTTCTGGAGCTCGAGTTTGAAAGCGTGAAGGAGAAGTTCACCATGATGCAAGTCTGGCCGGTACGACAAATTCGCCCAGTTACTGAGAAGCTTCCTGCTAATCATCCGCTGCTGACGGGCCAGAGAGTCCTGGACGCACTTTTCCCGTGAGTGGTTCAATTGGAGCGTCTTTAGCCTCCATCTTAATCTTTTATAAAAAGAGAGTTTTCACATAAGTGGAACTACTTATGGTATCGAGTGATTTTAAAATCCGTTGGCTGCACATGAAACCGCGTGACCTTTGTGCCGCACAGATGCGTGCAGGGCGGCACCACTGCCATACCCGGCGCCTTTGGCTGCGGGAAGACGGTCATCTCGCAGTCGCTGTCCAAGTATTCCAACAGTGACGTCATTGTCTACGTGGGCTGCGGAGAGCGTGGAAATGAAATGTCTGAAGTGCTGCGGGACTTCCCCGAGGTAGGTGGAATAAAGAAACATATTGTACTTCCACAACTTTTTAAATAGGAATAGAGTTGAGATAAATTATGACAAATTTAGTTAAAATTCTGTTTCTTTTTTGAGCAACATGAGAAAAAATCAGCATTGATAATCTGTCATGTCGACACTGCTCTCGCCCAATAGCTTACTATGGAGGTCGATGGAAAGACAGAGAGCATCATGAAGAGAACCGCGCTGGTTGCAAATACATCCAACATGCCTGTGGCTGCCAGAGAGGCCTCCATCTACACAGGTACCAACCATTCGCTCTTTTAGAAAACCGTCTCATTGTTTGAGCTCAAAGAGAGTAGCCGGAGATTTGCAATCCAGGAACTGACAAGTGGCCAACTCCAGAAGCTAATGCCTCTCTCCACGACTGTCGCTCTGCAGGGATCACACTGTCGGAATACTTCAGAGACATGGGCTATCATGTGAGCATGATGGCCGACTCAACGTCTCGATGGGCCGAAGCTCTGAGAGAAATCTCTGGAAGATTAGCCGAAATGCCCGCCGGTAAGTTCACAAAGGATGCACACCGATTTGATGCATTTGTATGGGGACAGCGCAAGACTGAGTCTGTGTGTGTGTGCGTGTGCGTGTGTGTAGACAGCGGGTATCCTGCCTACCTGGGTGCCAGGCTCGCCTCCTTCTATGAGCGCGCCGGACGTGTGAAGTGCCTGGGAAATCCAGAGAGGGAAGGCAGCGTCAGCATCGTGGGAGCGTGAGTGTTTTCCAAATATCTGTTATGCAGCTTTAAATCCAATCTTGGTAGTTGGTGCGTTTTTGAAAGATTGAGGGTTAGAAATGAATGTTCTACCTGCTCAACAGCTGTTCCTCTCAGTAACAATGAAGTGAGTTTAGTTCCTTTTTTGTGGGAGTAACAAAAACAACCTTAGACTGGCAAGGTGAATTATACTGACTCCACTTTTACTGTGTATTGCTGTTAGTGTGTCACCCCCTGGTGGAGATTTCTCAGACCCAGTCACCTCAGCCACATTAGGCATTGTTCAGGTAAGCAATGAGTATTTTCCCTTCAGCTCTTGATTCCTTACATTTAATCTTATAGTCGATATATATCATTTTTCATTCTTTCTGTGTGTCAATCTTCTCTTTTTTTTCTTTTGGAAGGTGTTCTGGGGATTGGACAAGAAGCTGGCTCAAAGAAAGCACTTCCCTTCAGTAAACTGGCTGATCAGCTACAGCAAGTACACACGGGCTCTGGATGAATATTATGACAAACATTTCCCTGAGTTTGTTCCTCTGCGCACAAAAGCCAAAGAGATTCTGCAGGAGGAGGAGGACCTGGCTGAGATTGTGCAGCTTGTAGGAAAGGTGAGGTTCAGGATAATCTGACATGGTTACCACCTGAATATAATGTCTAGCCTTTTCTCCAAATGGAAAAAAAAAGCTGCCAGTTCCACTTAATAGTGAAATGTGTGTTTTTATAGAAGAGGTTTCTTTTGGAGTTATGGAGTTAATGTGCATGCGGAAGCTGGTTAATCAATGACTGAAAGAATGCATGTGACCGATCCTCTTGATCTTGTTTTGCTCACAGGCGTCTCTGGCCGAGACCGATAAGATCACTCTGGAAGTTGCAAAGCTCATTAAGGATGACTTCCTGCAGCAGAACGGTTACACCCCCTACGACAGGTGAAGACTGAACCACAAAGCATCCACCAAGACAAAAACAAACACATTTTACGTCCCTTACAGGCAGTCCGGAACATGAGAAAATAGTCGTCAGATACAGCTGAATGAAATGAATGTGTGTTTTATGGGATTTCCCTTGAATCATGGATATGAAAGGGAGATGTCAAGTTATTCTCCCTCTCAGACGGACCGCAGGCTTCACACATTCTCCTCCCTACATGCAGGTTCTGCCCCTTCTACAAGACGGTCGGCATCCTCTCAAACATGATCTCTTTTTACGACATGGCTCGACACGCCGTGGAGTCCACGTCACAGAGCGACAACAAAATCACCTGGGCGATGATCAAGGAGCACATGGGAGAGATCCTGTACAAAATCAGCTCCATGAAGTTCAAGGTACGATCGCTCCCCAACTCGCGAAAGGGGGGCTGCACACATTCATATATTTGTGTGTCCAGGACGAGCGTTTATCCGTCCATGTGATTAACTTGTGTTCAACGGATTCTTTAGGACCCCGTTAAGGACGGCGAAGTGAAGATCAAAGCAGAATTCGCCCAGCTGCTGGAGGACATGCAGAACGCCTTCAGGACCCTGGAGGAGTGAGCCGCCGCCTCCTCTCCCGAGTATCCATGACCCCCCAGTGCAACGTAGTGCGGATTGAATGGGCCGTGTTCTTAATGTCTGCCTCAGTCATGTCACCTCCTTTTTAAAAATAATTTTATTCCTTGTTGTTTACGTCCCCTAAGAAAACATTCCTGGCACAATTTTTCGTTTTTGTTGGTTTTGGACTACAAAAACGCAGTACTTGAAGACGCGCGAGACTGCGGTTAGCGGCGTGCATGTAGCGACGCGATGTGTTTAAAATCAGGGGCCCCCCCCCATCAGGTGTTTACTTGCGCTCAAACAATGCCTGCTTCAAAGAGTGGACAGGGATACTTCTTTTTCCCCCAGATGTGAGTGATTAATAAATATATATATATATATATATATATATAATGGTATAAATCACACACAAAGGTAAAGGGACAGATGCACTGCGTATCGGGGGGGGAGTTAAAGGCATTCTTCCACCTCTTAAGTGTGATATCAATGTTGTGGACAAGATACTTTTATTTGCAAAGGTGTGAATGAATGAGTCTGTTAGATTTTTTTGTGTCAGATGTCTCTATTATATTTGTGATTCTTTGGTGTCTCCTGAAATAAATGTTCAAAAACAAACAACTGAAGTTTATTGTTTCAGTGAGATTTAATGAGTGTCTCTGGTCTCTCCAGGATGTTCTTAACTTTAATTTACACAGTAAAGTTTACTTTCAGTTTTGAAACTCATGAGCACACCGAAGTTCAGTGGAGGACTGTGACCTCCAGGTGGCGCACACATGTTGGGCGAATGCTGCAAGGAGACAGTCGGCAAGCTTGTTTCTGATCGATCAGCTTCACCCCCCCCCCCCCCTCCTTTTAGTTACTAATGTGTTTTCAAGAGCTTTAAAGAAGTGAGGAAAAAACCAGACACAAACCCCTGTGTGAAGGTTAATTAGCCAACAACCCTTCTTCACATTTCTTGCCACAGTGAGCCCTGAACCAGGGTGTTTGGTCTCAATCACTGGCTTCTTCAATACTTGATACTGTTTATCTAGTTAAATATTATCCTATTTAGAGTAAAGGGAGCAACAAAGCCGGATAGGGATGATACCGTGTGATAAGTACGTGCCGTCCACTTGATGATGAAACCAAATAAATATGATCCCAACTGCTTGGCCTCTGGCAGCTGTTCCAGGGTGTTCATGACAACTGAGAAGGGCCTTAGCTGGGAAAACGCAAGGGGAGGATGTAAAGAGACAGGCGCCCCGTCCTCCACTCGTCCCGCTCAGCGTCTGCTGCCATTTGCCCGGTGTGTGTGTGTGTGTGTAATCTCCAGCACGTACTCTTAGTTCACCCTCACTCCCAGCATTAATTCCTCCAAAACAGATTACGGCCGCTATCTTCCGGGCTCCATCAAGGCTAATGGACGACATGAACCCAGGAGAGCAGCGTCTCTTTCCTTTTCTGCATTCTGATTCAAGACTCGCACAATAAGAGACTTTGTTGTGGTCTCAGTATTCTTTTACCTGTGATTTACAAAGTCAGTTCACTTAGTAAAGAGTAATCACCACTCCACTGTTGTGTGTATTGGGGAAGAAAACAGATATTCACTGACATAATGTAGCAGCAGGTTGACAAACAAACTCCTGCTAAAGGCTTCGTGAGCAAATCTACTTCCTGACACTTGCTTAGTTGTACTCGGCCCTGTGCTCTGGGGGAGGGGGAGGGGGAGGGGGGCAACTTGTCGCATTGTCACCGTTCTAATCCAGTCATGTCACAAATACCACACGGAGAGTGTAATCTAAAGACATCCCTTTGATCACACACACACACACACACAGACACACCCGAGAGGTCGGGTTGCTATGGCGGGAGGAAATGTGATCCCAGAGGGTGCGGCCCTCTCCGCCCTCTGGATCCTCGCTCCCTCTCTCATCTATGAGTGCCTGTCATGTGTCTCATGCATGCCCCCCCCCCCCCCCCCGCTCCCCCCCTCCCGGGTCTGGCACCGGGTGGATGGTCAGGTCTGTGCTTCTCCTTGAACATCTCAACACAGGGTCAGCTGTGTGGGGAGAGGCGTGACAGGCTCCTGGCATTCTGCCTCCCTCTCCATCAGTGCCAGAGGTGGCTCCTACATTTACCAGGCACATGCTCACACTCCGTAGGGGCACAACTCATGGAAGCTGTTGAGAAGTAAGTAGGCTTCGACTGGTGAGCTGCCTAATGACATCCGGGGGGGGGATAGTCCTGGGAGAAGTGAGCTCAGCGGGAGGAGTCCAGGTGACCGTCCGCTGGGACATTTCCACCGAGGACAAAGTAGGCTGCCTTTTTTTCTCCGCAGCCATTAACAGAAGGAGCTGAGTGACAAGGAGTCTCATCTTTTATCGTCAATCCTTTGCGAAGGATCCCATAACTTTCACGTGGAGAGTCGATCTGACCGTGCAGCTCACACGTGTTGATGGTTCCGTGGTTTTGTTGCCGACGCTTAAGGTAAGTTAAGGGAGAAAAGATTTCATCGTGTCTTTGTAAAGATGGATTTTCCTATCGAACACTCTAACTCTAACATTTAATTAGTCATTATGATCATTGTTAGACAATACTAAGAATATGCAGTTATTTAAAGAAAATTAAGATATGGCAAACAACCAAAAGTTGACTGAAACATATGAATTGTCTTTCTATTCTTAATATATATTCTGCTCATCTCTGTATTGATCTGGATCAGCCTCCATATGACAAAATAAAAGAATTCCTCACATGGACTATAACTCAAGAACATCTCTGAGTGTTGAGAACTGACCCAGATTTAGTTTGTCTCTGTGGACGCTGTGGCCTTGTTTCAACAAATTACATTAGAAGCTCTTGGGAACTAAGACTCCTCTGATTTCTATAATAAACATAAGATCTTTGTAGAAAGAAACAGGTTGAGTCCAGTAAGAGTCGCTGTGGCCTGTATAACACGTATATGTGTGTGTGTTTCGATACCAACCGCAGATTATAAGAATTACGAACAAACAGAAACCAATAACACATTTTTCGGATGATTTATTGTGGTAGATTATACTTTCACACATAGTTTACAAAGTTGCTAACTTTTTACATTTTCCCCCATCAACAGTGTTTTGTAAGTTCATCACCCAGGAGCCCTGAGTGTAAAATGATGTCCTTTTGTGTTGAAAGGACAGCTTCTAATCGTCGTTATGAAATGGGAGAAGTTAAAGCCTCCGGAGCCAGACGACCCGATGTGTTGCTGTGAGTGTGACATCGACCAGTACGGATGCTGCTGTGACTGTGAGGATCTCGATGGAGCCTTCAACAGGTATGAAGGGCCGCGGGAATTCACTCAAGTGAGTGAAAATAAGCCATGAGAAGTTCAACCTCCGTTTTACAGACTGTAACACGCAGCTAAAAATGGCGTCCGATACAAATGATATCTGCAATAACAGTAACAAGGTCAAACTTGAAACAGCAGTTCACTTACTACTTATCTACTTGTGTGAAAGAAGCATGATGATTCCACGCTAGAGTGCATTAAGATACATGTAGCGCGATGAAAAGAAGCCACCTTCACGGTTAATACGCGTTTCGACTCCTGACTCCGTGACCTCTCTCTCTCCTCTGCAGGTGGCTGAAAGAAAGACCCCCCGGTGGCGGAGGCGGAGGCGGGCCTCCTTCGCGCGGCGCCATCATTGACAAACTGGAGCTCTCCATGATCCCCGTCCTGGTGCTGCTGCCTCTCCTGCTGCGGGTGGCGGCGCTGCACTACCTGCTGGGCGCCGTCATCCTGACGGCCCTGCCCGGCCTGGTGCTGTGCTACTACTACGCCACGCACCGCAGGAAGACGCGCACCCTCTTCTTCCTCACCCTGGCTCTCTTCTCGCTGTTCTACATGTATTACCTCTTCGTGGCGGAGATTTTGCCCCGCGGGGACGTCGGGCGGCTGCAGCAGTGTGCCGTGACCGCGGGGGTGATCCTCACCGTGGCGGGCCTCGTTCGCACCAAGAGAGGCCCCGGGGTGGTCACCGCTTCGCTGCGGGAGGCCGGCGGCGAGACCCCCGCGCGCCCTCCCGGGTCCACCGCCCCGTCGGCCAAATGGAGCGCCTGCCCCGTGTGCGAAATAGTGCGGCCCCCGCGGGCCGGACACTGCCGGACCTGTGGGTCATGCGTCCAGCGCCTGGACCACCACTGCATCTGGTGGGTCTGGGATAACGTGTGTATTTGTATATTTACTGCGCGGCCGGTGAAGTTATTTATACGTCTTATTCACAGCAGGCCGTGGTCATGAAAATTAAAGGTGGATTAGATAGCTGCCGTGTTTTTTTTTGCACAACAAGGATTTCTCCAGCCAAAGCTCAACTTTTCTCCTGTTTTCTGAGCAACTGGGGCGGGTTGAAATAGTAGATTAGACCATTTGATTACGCATCCATCAGCAAATTCAGCTGCACTATTTAACAGGGTCAGTTTCCATGGAGGTGAATGATCGACTGAGGTGCCCAAAGCACTAAATACGTTTAAGCACTTAAATCCAGAGACGGAATATAGACTTAAACCACCGGGGCCCAAGCCCCGAAAGATGCACCATTTCGGCGCGAACGAGGCCACCCCTGACTAGAGGGCTTAACAGCTTCTTTAACGTGACCGGGAACAATACAAAAGTCTTTCACATGTAAGCTTCAAAATCCTGCTTTTGCATCATTTTACACACAACAGTAAAACAGTGTAAATCGCCCCAGGATCAGGCATCGTGTTGCTGCTTCGATCTCTGAACCGGACCATTGTGTTGTGTTGTGTCTCTGTATCACGTCCGTGTGTGTGCTGAGGTGTTTTAGGATAAACAGCTGTGTCGGACAGGCGAACCATCGCAGTTTCCTGCTGACCCTGTGTGTGTTCCTGATGACCTCGCTGTACGGCATCAGCCTGGTGCTCCGCAGCCTCTGTCCTCGACAGCCTCTGGTGACGGCTCTCCTCTACTGCCCCGGCGTCTACGCTCACTCCAGGTAATCTATACTCGCTGCCTCGTCTCCACCTTTTTGAACCCACCGATGGGGTAAAAAGTAAAGTTTCTTTATTCCCGACAGCACGGCCCTTTGCTTCACTTGTGCTTGGTACAGCAGCATCGTCACGTGTGGACTCATTTACCTTCTGGTGGTGCAAGTGGTGAACATCAGCTTCAACGTGACGGAGCGGGAGGCTCTGCTGGCCCTGAGGAAGAAAACGGGCCGCAGGCGCCTGTGGGGACTCGTCATCGACACGGGAGAGCATTCGCGCGGCTTCTACCACAACTGGGTTGAGTTCCTCACCATGGCGGACGCCTCGGCGTCTCCTCGCTCCGGCCTCCCTGACTTAGTATAGCTCCCCTCTGTACTCTCTACTCACATCGGGATAACAGACTGTTTGAATTGCATCATGTGCATTGCTTAGAAAGTATCAGCTGATGTCTTCCAATGCTTTTTTGCATTCGAGGCTCCTACCATACATATCTACCATACTAAAAACACTATTTGGACTACATGGAGACTAGTAATCAAATCCAAAGTTGTACTTTTTTTTTTTTTACCGTATGCAGATTAAACACTAAAAGAAAAATCAAGAACAAGCGAACGAGGAACGACAGCTCCGTGCCTCAGGAATCTTCCTTTGGAGGCGTCCCTGTGAAGATCGTCTGAGTCAAGCAGATAGAAATGAAGCTCGGCCTAAAGAGAACCCGTTGCCTTTCCCAGGGGCCTCCTCTCCCCCTGTGGGTACGCCATCAGCTGATTGGGGGTTGGCGGGCTCGTTGAGTAGCAGCCAACCAAACACGGGCATCGTTTCCGTACTGAACCAATCGGCATGGTTGCTAAAAGCTGTTCTCCTGCCTCCTCTCATCTCAGCATCCCTACGGCTGGATGGAGTCCAAGCCTCAAACAACTTTGCACTTAAAATATTTATGCATGTTTAATGAATGCATTGTTAAAAATTCAGAAGTCTTTCCTGATTGTAATGCCCCCCCCACCCCCCCCTCCCCGCCCCGCACTTTAGTGAAACCTGTTTATTCAGCATTGGATGACACGCAATGGACATGGAAATGTGGCACAGGCCAATGGAGCGATGCATCGGACCCCTGTGAGTCAGATGTGGGTGTGCTGTCATAACTTCCTGGATCTCCTCTGTTATGATTGATGCGATCTGTTTTAACTTCATATTCTCCTCTGCTTTGCTCGGAGGTATTGATTTTTTTCTAATGGTTGTTGTCCATTGCTGTCCGACCAGTGCCAGTAGTTCTCCTTTTAGCCAGTGCTGACCTACACATTTTAAGACCTGCGAGGTTTGTTTCTGTGAATAATCACTTGCCTATATAATTAATTTATATTAAGGTGAAAGCCACAGTCCATAACTTATAACATTTAATGTGTGCAGGTAATTATTTTCACTCTTTTATAGGTAAATAAACAGCAAACTGACCAGAGAATGTTATCCCTTCACTCCATAATTTCCCATTATCAATTCTCATCAACAGATGGATTTATAGATTAAGCGGTTAAAATCCATACATTTCTTTTTTTAAATCCCTCAGTTTATCAGCTCCTTACATTGATACCAGAGGCTCTGGAGGACGGACTGGGGACATCTGCAGGGCAGTCTGAGCATTTTCAAAAAAGAAGCTGTCTCTGCTTTTACCTCCCTCAACCACTGCCGCTCCGGACTGTATGTAACAAGAATTTAGGAATCTGAATTTTTAATCACATGTTATAGAGCACTCCTGTCCTGGGACGTGCTCATACCGTTTCCAATGGATCTTGCTTTTCCAGCTTCATCCGGAGGAAATGTCTCGTCTAATGTGAGGTATTCTTGCAGCAGATAGGGACTGTAATTGATTTGGGTAATGTGCTGTTAAAGAAATATGCAGTCATATTTCCGCTGTGATGATGTGTACTTCTATTTGTAGTTGAAGCAGTTAAAACATCATTAATGGAGTGTCAGATGAAGAGTGAGAAAATTCCCCTTTTCTAACTGCTGAGTCAAGAATTCCAAGAATAGTTCAATTTCAGTCAGGGAGTAAATACAAACAACCAAATGGGAGAACCTGTTTCCGACAGCTGGGTGGGGGAATAACAAGCCACCATCCTCTCCAACTCTCAGTTGGTGACAATTTTTAAATAACGTGTGGTATTCCCACGTTGTAATAACCGCACGCCGTCTCATTTTGCCAACATGGCGTGAACTCCTTATCGCACTATAACACCATCAGTAAGTGTGGCAGACTGCTCACTCCTCTCCGTCCCAGACCCAGGTAACCTGAGCTGCTGAGTGCAGAAGAAGGTCCACACCTACTTCATCACACTACTCCAGGGGCAATGGAAGTCAAGACAGCAGCTGGCGATGCCACACCGGGGGTCCGGGGGCCGTTGTAGGATCCATATATACGCATGTTTCATCTTATTTCTCAAGACAATGGCCAATACACAACTACGCAAACAGTGAAAAAGCCAGTTAACATCATGTAGTCCGTGAATGGGAGAATATGTGTGTGTGTGTGTGTTCACATGCCTGAGCCATTTGGGGAAAAAAGAAAAAAACAATGTACAAAATTACATAATATGAAACTTACAAATATAAAATGCTCCTCTGACTCAGCATTACTTTGAGTATTGGTTTTCTGTGGGAAGGCCCACGTGTCTGCCGGCATGGTCTGTAGGTCAGAAGAGTCTTTGTGCCGTAGTGTGTCTGCACGTCACTGCTGCAACTCGTCGCACCGAATCGGCTGATACATCTATCACCTCAAGGCCCATTTAGGTGCTTTGGACCACATGGTCTTCACGGGAAGTTTGCTCTTTTAAGGACTTCTTGTCCAACGCCGGCTCAACAGAAGGCAATGGTTGGATAGATATGATCTATAGATTAGATATGATCTATCCAACCATTGAGAGGCAATGGTTGGATAGATATGATGTGATAAAAAGCATCAAAACAGCTACTAAAAACTGTTGATCCTTGAAATTCACCATGCGGGAGTTTCTTTGTTTTTGTGCGAGGGAGCCACAAGCGGACACAACAAGTCAACGGGTTCCGCTCAGGTCACCGGTAGGGGAACGCACTTGAATACTCCCCGTGGCGATGAATGATTGGGAAACTAATCTGCAAGGGCGTTTGTGTCCTCTCTGTGTTTTCGCTGTCGCAACTGCTGACCGGTGAATTCGATTCTGTGGTCACGGCCAGGGGAAAGCGCCAGAATGTTTTTCAGCAGGTTCTGAAGTCGCCGCTGCAGGCCGTCCACGCGCTGATGGACCTCTGCATCACAGCTCCTGGGTTCCTGTGAGTGTGTGTGTGTGTGTGTGTGTGTGTGAGTCTGTGTATATAAAGGGTCGTCAGCAGAACCTCCAACGACAGCCCTCGGCGCACACTCTCTTCCAGCAGCGATGACTCTGCTGCGCACTCTGCTGGGAGCGGTGCTCTGCTCCCTCGCGGCCTCTTCGGGGGTCGTACCGCAGGCCGACCTGAACCTGCAGGAGGTGAGACTGGGGCTGGGACTCTGGGACCATTGATCGAAATGAATTGCACGCGCATGGTTTACGTAAGGATAAGCCAGCGATGGAGCATGTGGACAACTGGACAGTTGGTAAAAACTGTCAAATGCAGGTCAGGGCTGTGCGGTCGGGTTTGTTCGCGATATTCTGTGACTGTATGTAGCCGTCGTTACATACAAATCTGGAATGGTCTGTAGCGATGGACGAATCACACAACCCCCCCCCCCCCCCCCGGCGTGTGACCGCAGGTGTCGGGGAAGTGGTACCTGATCGGATTCGCCACCAACGCCCAGTGGTTTGTGAACCGCAGAGCCAGCATGAAGATGGGCACCGCCATGTTGACCCCGACCGCTGATGGGGACCTGGACATTTCCTACGCCAGTCTCAAGTGAGCGCGGGTGGGGGGGTGGGGGGGAGGCAGGAAGCGGTGAAAGGTCAAAAAGAAAAGGCTCAAAGACTCCCACGCGGTGTTTCGGTCATGTTTCAGTGTTTTCTTTGCAGCTCCGACGGCTCTTGTTGGAGAATGAACCACTTGGCCAAGAAGACCGATGTGCCTGGGAAGTTCACGTACACCAGTGAGCATGAGCGCGCACGCACACACACACACACACACACACACACGCACACACACAGAGACAGACAGACATAAATACTGATCACATGATCTCTTTCGCCCTTCATCCCGTTGACAGGCTGGAGGAAGCTGAATGAGATGTGCATGGTCGACGTCAAGTACGACGAGTACGCCCTGGTCCACACCGTGAGGAGCAACGACCGCGACCCAACGGCTGTCAACAAACTCTACGGTAACGTAGGCGCGGCGCCACTCTCTGTCCTACCGATGCCGCGTGGCGCACGTACTTGAGGCCGAGTTGACACGATGCGGTTCCCGACAGGCCGGGACGTGGACCTCGGTGCCGATCTGCTGGAGAAGTTCAGGCAGTTCTCCCTGGAGACCGGCGTCCTGCCTGAAAACATCGTTTTCCTTCCCAAAAACGGTGCGTTTCACATCAAACGAGAGGTTTTGTGTTCAGGGGGTTGGTTGTTTTTTTTTGCGAGGCCTCGTGCTCACTCTGTTCTTTTCCACCATCTTCAGCCGAGTGCCCAGACGCCTAGTGTTCTGCCCCCGAGGCCTCGGATGGTGACGATCATTTTACATCGACATCACGTCTGGAGAAAAGCTCCCAACGCAACAGAACATGATGCAGAGCCTGGTTTAAATACAATACTTTTCCTTTGAATAATGCCGTTTGAGATATTAAAATGCTGCAGTGAGTAATGTTGTGTACACGGTGATCCTTCCACAAAAAATTCGTATTCACATATTTGTAAAGTTTTATAGAGATCTTCTACTTCTACAAATTGTTCTCAGTGTGTCGGTCCTGTTTTATTATTTAGCAAGTTGCATATTGGACCACAATTGGCTTTAAACTAGTACACTTTTGTTAACATGGTGCCCGTGGGAGTTTTACACTTCTCGTAGCTCTGAGAACTTTTATTTCAAGGGGGATCCACATAGTTTTCTCTAGTGCACAATATGTCAAACTCAGACCGCGGGGTGTCCAGTGCAGCCCGCCGCCAGGTGACTTTGCTATTGTGATAATTCCAGAAATTATCCTTTTTATATGGATTCATTTTGCACGCCAGCAAAAGACTTTAAGGACACATACAACAAGTTGGTGAACGTCAAATAGCAAAGTGACAAAAAAATAAAAAGCAATTGATGGCCATTGATTAAACTTAAAAAGGGGGCAATTACAAGGCAATGGTTAAAATACTTTGCTTTTATTATCTTTTTTTAACAAATACGTTGAAGTACATCCATAACAACACAGTTCAGATTTCCGTTTTATCAAGTGTTTACATCTACACGCTTTGTACAGATTTGTATACAAAACAATAATTTACGTCCCATAGAAGTCTAGTTACACTTAACTATACAACAACTTGTAAATGAAATAAATATAAAAACAGGAATAATCACAGGTGATAACAAAAATGTAAAAAGCCAACGTACAAGTACACCACCAGCACCTGCCTTCTGAAGTTGCATCTAGAAAGAAACATTTTCCCTTTCTACATGTGAGGGCCAAACTGAGTTCAATCCATAGCAGCACCAGTTACGCTGTGAAATCCCCATTCAGGCCAGAGTTGAATTGGGCAACTGATGTGAACGTTTTCTCTCTTTTTTTAAACCCAGCCTTATAATCAGTATCATACTGACGTTTGAATTTAACAGATATCCACTCAATTCATGTCAGGAACAGGTTCCACTCCTTGTTGTCAGCACTAATTGTGAAAACACAAGTTTTTCCAACGAATGGGATTTCCCTCTCCGGGTAGCATCGAGTCAGGGCTTCGCCTGTGCTTGTTCCGACCGGCTTACAGTGCACTTACGGACTGGAAACTGAAATATCAGCTATGTGATAACCAAGCGCTGAGCGTCGTGATAGTGGTGCACACACACACACACACACACACACACACACACACGGTTTTACCGTGGCGCCCTTTCCTCTGCGGCGGCCACCCTTGTGTTTTTAACAACACAGCGAAAAAAGCACTACGTTACAGAGTGGTGGGGTTGGAGCACCAGGAAGCACCACAGATGTCGGTTCGACATTCACGCTTCCGCTCTCGTTCATTCGCGCACATATCACACAGACACACACACACACACACACACACACGACTCGATGCATTTCATCGACGGCAAGTGCTACTGGGAACAGGGTGCTAATTGGATTTAAGTACATTTTAACCAAAACGATGCAAATGTTTTGCAAATCACACTTCAGTTTTGAGACAAGTAATTAGGACCGTAGTGATTGACAACTGATTGTTGCCTGCAAAAATTAAAAAATAAAAATGTATATCTACAAAAGAGACATCTGCACAACCTGCCATGCAAACTGTCACCAGCAAAGGGACATGCAGTTAAAAGTGCAAGTCTACATACAGAAGGGTCCTGCTGTTGCCATCTCGGACAGAGCGTCAACGTTATGTACACGTGTTTACATTTCTGAACAAACATTGGGCCGAGGCGCAAAAGAAGAGCAGAGACAACGGAACGGACTATAAGTGCAGCGCGCGCGGTGGCGTGCTGAGGGTGCAGAGATTGGGGTGCGATGGTTGCTTTTGTCCTTGAGAGAGTGTGTGTGTGGCACAGTATTTGGCCCAGTCAGAGTCACTCAGCCTGCCCCCCGTCTTTGTGGTGGCGCAGGATATGCTGGTTCTTCTCCGAGGGACGCCGGAAGCCCTTTGAACAGATCTCGCAGCGGTGCGGGTAGTCCTTAGTGTGAATGGAAATCACGTGCCGCTTGAACCCCGACGCGTCGCCGGTGCTGTAGTCGCAGTACTGGCACTGGTAAATCCGCCTCTCTTTGTGTCCCTTGCCGATGACCACGGTCACGCTGCTGGCCAAGCTGGCCGCGCTCACTCTGCCGGCCGGGCCGGCGGCGGCAGCGGCGGCGGCTGCGGCGCTGGACGAGCTCGGCGCAGACTTCTTGGGCGGCGCGGCGGGAGTGTGCGTCTCTGTCCTCTTTGGCTCACTCTTTTCGGGAGAGGCCTGTGGCTCCTTCGTGTGGACCGACAAGATATGGCGACTGAGAATAAACGGGTCGGCGATTTTGAAGTTGCAGTGGCGGCACTGGTGGAGTTTCTTGGTGCGGTGCGACACCGAGTGCTTCTTCAGTTCGGACGGCCGGTGGAAGCCTTTACCACAGATGGCACATTTGTGTGGGTAGTCCTTGGTGTGAACGGAGATGATATGGCGCTTCAGGTCACTGGAGTTGGAGCTCTTGTGGTCACAGTGGGCACAAAGGTGGGTCTTATTCTCCTCGTGCGTTAGTCCGTGCTGCATCAGCTCCTCCTCCTCGGCGAAGGTCTGGAAACAGCGCTCGCATTTGTACGGCATCTCCTTGCTATGCTTCGTCTTGATGTGAGTCTTGAGATTGGAGGAGTCGGCCGACTTGTAGTCGCAGTAAAGGCAGGAGTACGGCTTCTCGCCCGTGTGCGTGCGCATGTGTTTCTTCAACTCCGAGGGATGGCGGAAGCCTTTTCCGCATTCCACGCAGATGTGGGGGAAGCTTTTACTGTGGACCGCCAGCAGGTGACGATTGAGGAGCCCCTGCTCCGCCGTTTCATAGTCACAGAACTTGCATTTGTGCATCTTGTTGGGCGTCGCGGGCTGCTGCTGCTGCTGCTGCTGCTGCTGCTGGCCCTTGGGCTCTCGATGGTGATGCTGCAGTCGGTGAGAAAACAACGCCGCCTGCTGGTGGAACTCCTTGCCACACATTTCACACTCGAAGGGGGCCTTGCTGCTCAGAGCGTGCACCTCCATGTGGTTGTGGAGGCTGGCTTTCTTGTTGGTGGTGAAGTCACAGTCCGTACATTGGTACTTTTTCCTGGTTAGAACCTCCTGGTGGTGATTCTTGGTGTGGCGTTTCAGGAAGCCTCGTGACTTGAACTTCTTACCACAGAGCATGCAGGGGTAAACGGTCAGAGGCTGACCGTACGGGCCGATGATGATGGCTGGGGAGAAAAATGTCACATAGTGAAAAAAATGCAGTTGCCCCTTCCAATTTTAGAGATTTTTGTCATGCATTTATATTCAGAGGTGGCCTAGGAAGGCGACTTCCAGATACGTGAACTCCGCGTGGTTCTTACCTGTCTGTACCTGGCGAGGCTCCGACCGCCTCTTGCTCTTGTTGCGCTGCCTGCCCACTTCGTCCACCCCGTCAGACTCATCTATGTGCAGCAGTGCGCTGGCCGCACCGTTTCGGTTTTCACAGCTCTCGCTGTCCTCCGCACCTGCGAGACCAAAAGAATGCCTTCAACACAAAAAGTAAACAAAACCAGCATCTGTAAAGCTCAAGCAAAGACACGCAGAGACGTAGTTGATGCACAGGCTTCCAGTGTTGTTTTTAAAGCAATTTAATAGACAGGGTTGCTGACCATAAGCAGCTGCCCAGGCCACAGGCATGAAGTCCTTGCTTAGAGACACGCTGTCATACGAGCGGTCGTGAGTTACTGGCTCTTCGCCTCCTACCACCACCTCCATATAAACCTCATCAGTCACCTTGGACCCACCTGCAGATGAGCCCAACATGTACAAAACCAGAAAACTAGTATTGTTCAGTTTCAAGACAGTCACCGCCCCTCGTCCGATCGAAGGACTCACCATGGTTTCCTTGGTTGTGATGAGAGTCCCCCACAGACATGTAGACCATCTTTTCTCGGAGCGTCTGGCCTGAAGGCTCCGTCAGCGCCATGCTCTCCGCGTCACCGTCGCTGATGTCGACCGATTCTCCTGCAGAATTCAAAAGACCTTCTAAATTCTCAAATATTTTGCACCGCCCTAATATAATAGTAGGGGAAACACTGGCTGGTATTCAGGGTATGATCACGCCCCTCGTTATTCCTGGTAGAGGTTTAAGCGTCACAGCGACTCACCCATGTCATCCTCCCCAGAGTCAGCCTTGAAGATGTACACCTTTATCACTTCCTGGCCATCCTCATCCTTCTCAACTTCTTGATCCTCCACAGCTCCCTCCACTGTTACCTCCGTTCCATCCTCTGATACCATTTTTCCTGCTTCGTCCACTAGCGAGGGACACACAAACATCACATTTTATTAGAGCGTGTGTGAGCACTGAGCTGGTGACGGTGTTAAACCTACTATATGTGACAACATGGAGGCTTAATACTTCCTCACTATTTATGGTTTATGACGATAAAGCTTGGCCATAGTTTCACCATTTCAGTACATATATTCAGTAGATCAATGAACTCTGAAAAGTTCTCGCTTGTTTAATTAATCGATAAATATTACCCAGTCGTGTCCGAGATAATGTACCATGAATTCACGCAAAAATAATTTTAAAAGTAAGTCAGGTTCATTAATAGTCAAGAAAATCAAAACTGTTCTTAAAGTTCACAATTTCTGTCATCTCATCTCTATGCATGTCCACCGACAGATTCTAACACTGACTGCAAAAGTCTGTTCCAAACAAATTCTCAAATCATTTACCACTTAGGGTTTGCGCTTATTACAGAATACATGACACACTATAATACTAGCTGAACAGGTTTCAGCTGCTTCAATATTTTGAACTGAAAACACATGTAGCAAATTAACATTATTTTGGGGTTTGTGAATGAGCAAAGAAAATGTACGACAGAGCTCCTGTATGAAAACAGAACAACACAACTGACATAGTTGCACTATGGGAGAGGTAAAGGTTACATATGCAACTTGGGCACCATATTTACAACATTTCAACATCTGGTGAGAAAGAGTCGAACAACCCCTTCATAGTTTGTTTCAGAAATTGCATGTCTAGAATGATTTTTGGTTCCTGTTAGCAGACAGGTAAATGCCAAAACACATGAGTAACAAGTTTTCTAGTGGAACATTAACGCATTTAAATTCGACCCCACCACAACAGAGATGCAAACTTACAGGATATCATTAGATAATCTCCACACCCATCTTGGTCTTCCTCCTGCTGCTCTGGGTCCAGCCCATCATCAGGAATGTCTCCCATGGCAACACCTTCCTCATCCCCGTCAAGAGCCATCACGCAGGTTTCAACTGCGACGTCTTCATCTTCATCACAGTGCACATACTCCGAGACCACATCCTCAACCGCATCCTGGATGACTAGCTCGTCTGGGGCAAACCTGTGGACTGCCATGGCTTCCCCCTCGCCTTCAGACACCAACACAGTCTCTTGAAGCTCCACAACAAACTCCTGCCCGCCGGCACCACCCTCATCTGGAAGAAGCAGGATTATCTCAGATGACTGTGTGTGTGGGTGTCTTAAATGGAACGCTTAATGTTGCTACTGTTCTCCCATTGACACAATATATCATACCAAACAACCCTTTTCATCTGGCTAATTAAAGAATCCGACTTCTGAAAAACCACCATAAATGTTCCGGTGACCTCAGACATACCCCAAAACCACACGATTTAATACAAGCAGGGTTAATTACCCAATCCGTGTAGTATTATTTTAGGCTCTTCAGAATGTATTGTAAGCCTGGTGACATCCTCATCCATTGTCCTCGCACTGCATTTGTTACTAAACAGCTGAAAGCAGATGACAGAAAGGTTTAGATATTAAGTGACCAAAACTGTTGGAAACAGAGGTTTAACAGAAGAACCATGCAAATCCCCATAAATTTAAAAAAAAAATCACCATTGAAAAATTATTGATTATCTGTCACTCATCAGAGCAAATTAGATCAGTCTGTCACTAAATCCATACACATTTTTTAAAACTGGTGCATAGTCACAAACATGATTCTAGCACGTTGCCGGTGGCTTGCTAATGTAAATAAGGAATAAGGGGAACTGTAACATTTTATAAAAAGAAATATGGCTGCATTTATATCAAATACCTATCAGGGAGGAACCAGCTATGGATCAAAGCTGGGATTTGCTCTTCACAGTACCTATTCATTGAAATCAACCCTGGTATTCAATATACTTCCATAATAAGACATGCATTTGTATAATAAAGATTGTGTTCTTGCCTGTTGAAGCCGTATTAAGTGCTCGGTTTAATATCCCACGCTGTTGTGAACGATTCTGCTGGTGCAACGAACATTTCCCTCTCATTCATTTTTTTGGCATTTCATGTCACATAAACGAAAAAATCTTAAGGTCACCTGATATTTTAAAAAACAACAACAACAACAATGCCCTGGAGATAAATCTGGGCTCAGAGACAAACTGAGTTCATTCCTAGATAGAAAAAAAAAGAATAGAACTTAAATTACTAATAGCAAGCGAGTTTTTCTGTATTGGGTCTGCAGCAAAGACAGCAACTGGAATGCAGCGGCATAAATGTCACCACCATAGCTACCAAAACTCAACAAACATGTCAGCCCAATTGTTACCAACGTTACTAAGTTACCTTCATTGTGAAGATAAAGGGGAGTTAACGCCTGACAAAAATATCTCCCTGTCACATATACACACACACACACACACACGGGGAGGATGAGATGGGGGGGGGGGGATGTAAACAGTGGTGTGGACGATGCAGCCGGGGTGCCATTTAATTCACACCGACAGTACCATCCCCCCACCTTCAGGTGGAAAATGATGACACGGTTGTGCGGCGATGTGGCGCACGTACAGTGCATCGGTGCGCTGAAAGATGCCGCCAAAACATTAAACCCCACCATTGCGATCGGACTGACTTAGCTGCTCATTCGTGTCACACTGAAACAATCCCCGATGAGGCGGTTATGGCTAACGGTAATGTCTCCAACTGACCACTGGAGCGGCGTTGGGACGGAGTACACACGTACAGTCCCGATTGACAAAACACATTTTTAAGAGCAGGATATTGCACCGACGTGTAGTTAGTAACACACAACTACAACAATAGTAGTGGATATTACGCTAGTTGTAGACTGAAGCAGCTCTGTAGTAGCCAGCTAGCGGGAGGATGGCTAAACACACACACACAAACACACTCGTTTTCCACAACAGATTTCTATTATAGGCGGTCGTTAGCTTCCGCCATTTTGTTAGCTTGCTTGTCTGGACGAATGCTAATTTCTATAGTGATACAAAAAATACCCCGTGGCCACGAGTAACGATCATTACGCATATGTTGAAAGTTGCAATGCACAATAACAGTTCAATTAAATAAAACAATGACGTTACCAAACCCCGACTGGCGACAACAAATACGATCTCCTTTAAGCAGGCTGGCTAGCTAACCGGATAGGCCTGAATTACCAATTACGGCCTCCATTGAGGCCCGGGCCTGAGAAGAAAAGGCCCAACCCTTTGCGGCCTCTCGGTGACAATGAATAAATAAATAAAAATACCACATGCATGCAAAAACAAAGAGACACGGACACGCACACATGCAAGCATTACTCTGCAAACGGGAGCTCCGGGAGCAAAAAAAAGATGATCGGCGTACCAGATGTATGCTGCAGGGATGGCCTCCGTCCGCACCTCGGCTTCCCGGGCCGCCTGGTTCCCCCAGACTCGGGCAGGATTCAGTCGGGAATTTTGTGTTATTTGGGCGGGCCGGAGAGAGGCAGAGAAGGAGGGGTTATGGGTTGCTTCTGGAGCTCCGGTGAAAGCCAAGCAGGACGTCTGGAGCCAGATCTTGTCATGCTACAGCCCCCCGCTCCTCCAGCTCCGAGGCCGCCGTCAGCACGACACGTCACAGCCCGATAGCAGCAGGAAAATGCGGAAGGGTTGTGGTGGAAATCACACCGGCAGGCAGCAAACAGGCCATAATCTGAGGACGGCTGTTCAGACGGGGTTTGTCAAAACGTGCACTGTAGTGTTAATTTTAATTAGTTCATGCCCGGAGGTTCGTATGGCTAATAACGGGTCGAGGACTGCTTCGGTTTTTCCAAACAGCAGACGTGTGTGCGGCGGAGAGGTGTAGAACAGAAAAGTGATTAAACTATGACCCTCTGGCTCAGAGCATCCAACATTTAAACAAACCGCTGACTCGTTTTCTACCCCGTGACAGGAGCAGTTTCTTCACCACGACCTCCTTGCCAAAAATAATTAATTAAAAAAGAACATTAAATGGCAAGTTAATGATTTTGATAGCTGTTCACTTTTAATAAGTAATATATTTTTACATTTTTAGTTAACTAAATAAATGCTAATTTACAAATTAATATAGGCTATTGTGTATAATATATTTCCACCTTTAACACATTTATTTTAAATCAAACATTAAACACAGTAATAATGAAATATCACAATATTTATTACATGGGGACAATTATGTTCGCTATGAGTATTAATACTTAATATACATTTTGCTGATTGTACTTTTTTACATTATAAAGGTATCTTTTTTTACTAACAAGGCTTGTAATAGTTTTTATGTTTTGATCTTGCCATTTTTTACTTAAGTATAGGTTTTCGCACCTTTGCACCATATTACTACTCTCACATGTGTATATTTTTTGTAGTACTACAACCGATGGCTCATCTAAATTCAAAAGAGATATTTTTAAAAATACAGTTAGATTGTCAATGGCCATTTACTAACCCAATTTTTGCCATTACCAACAGTTTATACGAGCAAATAAACAGTAAAATGGTAATGTAAGCAGATACTTCAGAGAGACTAACTACTCCACTTCACTTTAAGATCTTTATAGTCTCTGAGTTGCTAAGAGGATGCACATGGAGCTACATGCAATCCTTTACTTCTGCCTGCAGGGGGCAGAAAAAACAAGGACCTAGGAAGTATTCAGTGTGGTCTGTCAGCAAATTTACTGTAAGGCTGCAAACCTGCTGAACATTGTAAAAGGGGAATCAATACTTATTTTTGTGTGTGTGTAAAAATGCCCCTCAAGAGTTTTCTCATTTACCTCAACCCTCATAATAAAACAGCACCTGATGAAACTCTTACCACTAAATTCCTGTACGATTTAAATGGCTTTTAAGTTGCACACCTTTGCAATCCAAAAGGTCATTTGTGAAGTTGTACAGGGCAAAGCCCATCAGTGCGCCCTAGAAGAAGTGTTGACCTATTACTTAAAGAATACGACTCCTGAATTGTAAAGTGTGTTCTAAAAGAAAGAAATGATACATCAAGTGGTTTAAAGTACCTTTCTTAGTGAGCGTGACTTTGTCCTCTATATTCACACAATATTGCAAGAATGTAAAAGGCAAACACAAACAAGAAAGCTGTGAATTCCGCATGCGACTGTTAACCCAATTAAGTTTGTTTTTATCGAACGGCTCGGTCATCCTATTGGTTAGGTACTGTCCTGAACATTAAACTGGACGGACTAAACTTCACAAAAAAGGATAGAGCAGACTCTACGGAAGAGATTCTGGCCTTTGGGAGTATTCCTGTGAAGCTTTTTCAGTCTCTTCCATTCAGCAGTGTGGTGACAGGAAGAGACTGAGCAGGCTGGTTATGTATCTTCCCCCCCTGCAGTGCATGAAGGACAGATACCACAGGGCCTTCCTTCCTAATCAACCCTGCTACGCAGACCGCACAAGCCAACAAAAACGGCAAACTAGTCATTCATGTGCTCTGGTAAGTGCAGTGTCTCAAATGAAAAAATAATCTATAATAAAGAAGAATAATCTATGGATTTAATCATACATTATTTTTTTATTCTTTTTAATCAGAAAAGGCATTATTGACGGCCCCTTACTATAATATTTTGTTATCTTTTTGTACCTCCAATAAAAAGAAAAATGAGAATTACTGGCTGAGCCTCTGACTAGTTTCAAAAGGCAAGTGTGTTTACCGCACATCAACATTGCAGCAATTAAAAATGGATCCCATAACCAGTCCAGCAAGTATGCTAACATGTGATGACTCTTGTTATGACTCTCCCTGATAATCACAGCTGTTCATTTTAAACTGCCAGTTTTTAGTCACCTGGTCAGATGAAATAAAGAAAAACAGTTGGCACACAGCAGTTTTCATGGTTTTATAAAACAAATTTTATTTGGACTTGAAGTAAGTGACGGATTTCAAACACTCCTGAGGACAGGGACGCAGATCAGTTCAGTTTGTCAAAATACTTCAGCTTGCCCGAAGGGTCTGGGATGATCTGTGGGAGATAATTAATGGAATTAGTGCACAATGATACCGAAACACACTCTGTGGACGCTGTGTATCAGGTTGTTGATCATGCAGATCTTTGACAACACACCAGCTTTGCTTCCCGTTTAGCACTTCACATAGAAGAACAAAAATCCCCTGCAACGCCACACACTGAACGATCAGGAAATGCTTACAGGCGGAAGTCTGTTTATCTTAACCTGAAATGTTAAAGTCTCTTTGCAAAACAGACGCCATTTGTCCGCTGGACACAAAAATATTGATTTGCTTTCTTAAATTTGAAATAGTCAATTCGTCACTGAACCACATTTGTCCAGGAATCCAAATCCCTCTGTGATACTCACCGTGTCGCTGCCTGGCTTCCATCCGGCTGGGCACACTGGAAGAAAGACACAATTAGAGTCAGCACAAGTAGAAATAGTTATAACGTTTTTTTTTGTTTTACGGAGATACAGTGAGAACACGCCATTTGTTTCCTGGTACTGCCTATAAAACAAGCTCCTTGTACCCTCTCCGTGTTTGTCGGTGTACTGGAAGGCCTGCACCAGCCGCAGAGTCTCGTCCACAGATCTCCCCACAGGGAGATCGTTCATGGTGATCTGCCTCAGCGTGCCTTTGTCATCGATGATAAAGAGTCCTCTGAGAGAGAGAGAGAGAGAGAGAGAGAGAAAGAAAAGGGTTTTCATACCGGTAACTTTTCAGGGCTTTTGTTCACTCAAGAGTCAAGCTAATGTCCTAGAAGTCGTGGATAAACAGTGAGAAGTGAAACCATACCTCAGTGTGTGTCCCTGGTCCTCCAGGTAGACTCCGTAGTCTTTTGAAATCTGGTGAGTGAGGTCAGACAGTAGAGGTATTCTCATTGGTCCGAGTCCACCCTGCTTTCTTGGCGTATTAATCCTATCAATAAAAGAAAAATAAAAAAAATTCAACTTCTTAAGGTTTCGCCATTAAAGTGTGAGTGCATCGTGTGGGTGAAACGGGGACGCGACCCTCACCAGGCCAGGTGGGTGAACTGGGAGTCGACGGAGCAGGCGACCACCTCGGTGTTGATGGCTTGAAACTCGTGCATGCGGTCGCTGAAAGCGATGATCTCAGTGGGGCAGACGAACGTGCTGACGGAACAAAAACACATTTACGAAGTGGCACCTCGTTTGTGCCACAACAACAACAAGCGGAGCGGTTATGTCTCGGGGCGCCTCAGTTGTTACTCACAAGTCCAGAGGATAGAAGAAGAAGACAAGATATTTGCCTTTGTAGTCCGACAGCTTTGTCTCCTTGAATTCACCATTGATGACGGCTGTTCCTTCCCAGTGCGGCGCAGGCTTTGAAACTAAAGTGGGAAGAAATATACTTGGATTGGAGGTGTGAGATACAAATTACTGATAATCTTTAGTCTAATAAAAGCACTTAATCCAGTATTTTAACACACAATGCACATCATTATCTACATATTACTTTTTAACTTAACCTCTATCTTTATTTGTATTCTTTATCATGCATTTACATTGTTATTTCCCATATGGCTCCGTATTACACGCTTTTCTCTTATAATCGTATGCTTTTATTCTATTAGAAATGCTTCCGGTGTTTGTTTTGATGATTTAAGTATTTTTCTTCCATTTTCCCATCTGACTTTGCACTCTTCTTTCATAGATAAGTACATATGCTATTTCATTGTACAACATGGATAACGACTATTCAGAAGCCGGAGTTTCTGACGCAGTCGCACATGCGCACTCGCGTTTTCAGGGACGCTTAGTTTTCCAAGATATCGGTAGTATTGGTCACGTGAGACGCAATCGAACGAGTTGTAAAGTATGACGTGTCCTAAAAAAAAAAAAACACTAACACATGCTCCCAAGTCAGGCATCGCGTCCGAGTGACAGACACGATCTTAAAAAGAATTAAACACTGAAACACGACCGCGAGTTGTGTCGCCCTGACAGCGGCACCGAATCACCGCAGCAGCCGCTGCACACTTCGGGAAGGACAACAACACCACTGCGCACTTTATTCGCGCAAAAGAGCTCCCGGCTTTGCACCTGCGGGGCGAAGCTCACGACACCAACTCACTCTTGGCTTTGCTGAGGTGCAGGGAATGGTCGGACACCGGCACTCGGAAAGCCTCTCCGGGATAGACGTGTCCTCCCGCGTAGTTGTGACACTGGGAGTTCTTCCCGCTGGCGCCTTCCTCCGCGGACGCGCTGCAGAGGAGCAGCAGAGCGCCGCAGAGCGCGCGGAACGCGTCCTTCTTTGTGCCGGAGAGAAACTCCATCGCGTGGCTGCCGTGAGCGCGCTGGACCGCTGAATGGGGCAATGTGTGGCAGCTTTTTGGAAGGTTTTTTTTAAAGGAGTCCTCCTTCGGGTTTTTTTTTTTTGTTCTTCTCTTCTTCTTTTTTCCGTTTTTGCGGCAGCTTTACATCCTTGTTGTTGCATTACTGCCATCTACTGGTGCTCCTACGACATGTTCTGCCTCTTTCCAACACACGTCCCGTAATAAATGAAGAGAGATATAATTCCACACAGCGTTGCTTGCTTGGCTCCGTGCAACATTTTTCAATGTAACATTGTTGGCACCACCCAGAACTATTGTTACCTAATTATCGGAAATATGTAGCATTACTTAGCTTCCATGTAAGTCAACACTGGACTTTAATTCATTAAGTTACAAGAATACTCCAGCGAGAACGTCAAGGCTTCTCTGAGGCTCATGGTTGGTTTTACTTTTTTCCATCTCGCTTTCAAAAAAAAACCTTGAGCCTTTAACCCTGATGCAAATATGACCAGTCAGTCAAATATCTGTCCCCACATTACATCAGATTCAAATTAGCCCGCTAAACAATTTTGATACTCACAACTGTAATTTACTAAAGTCATGGCATTCATTAACCATTAATTACTTTGTTAAAGTAAAACGCATTGATCACTATTCATTCAAATTGAGTATAATTTATCTGACATACAAACAGCCAAAAAATACAGTACACAGTAAGATCAGTATGTTACAGTCCTTTTATTACAGGGACACGCACATTAAATGTTTCCATGGAGTGACGGCCTGCAGCGATGTAACAGTTTACTGTAACAAATACTTCCCCTGTGCGTATTCTCAGTTGTATGAAGATATTTTAGACCAGCTTTTGATTTACCTAAATACTTTTCACATTACAAAGAAAATAACCTGCCTTGCCTTTACCGGGTTATAAACATTGTTTAAGAATATTAATGATATAACAGTAGCATAGCAGCTTCCTGCTAACAGTGATGTTGTTTTTCTGCTTTAGCTGTCCGCAAAGTTATTTTTTTTAACAATAATGTGTTCAAAGTTCTTGACAAAAACAAACAGATTGAAATTCAGTATCTTTAAAGTAGCCCAGACAGTTAATTAACCCACAAAACTTGACCCAACATCCCTCTTTGATATGGAAACTTCATGCGAGTAGTGAAGCCTCTTCGGTGAATGCGGTCTGACTAAAAGCCATGTTTACATCCACCATTTTTTTGTTACAGGTAATAATGTTTCAGCATGTGTGTAACTATTTACACACAGGACATGAATACATCAGGAAATGAGTAAGAGCTTCAGATGTCAGCTGCTCAGAGAGCGACGCAAAGAGAAGAAGAACACGTTCGTCCTCCAAACACGAGATCTTCCAGGCACCTTTGGTTTGACATGACAAAGTCAGATGTTGAAAAACATCTGACTTTGTTAACAAAAGCCAGATGTTGTCAGGTGTGGAAACACTACCCTTGCTTAGAGTATTTTTAAATAAAAAATTTGGAGACATCTTGAGAAAGTTGATTGTAACTGAAGTAATGAAGCAGCTCCCTTCATGGTGTCTTTGTAATAAGGTGTTACATAAAAAATGACAAGAACTAGGTAACTCAAAGTGAATGATTTATCATGTACACTTCATTCTAAAGAGTACAAAGCCGTTTTTTTCAGGTCAGTCTCTTCATGAAATGAAAAGCGATGAATTGACACCTTGCTTCATTCCACCTCAAAAGTGACCAGAGAAAACCATCAAACAAGCAAATTTAAAATCTACTTAATATACTGTCTTGGGGCCAGATTTACAAAACTTTCCGATGTGATGCTTAAGTTAAGAGGCATCGATATTCCTTGAAAAAAGCTGAAGTAATGAATTGATTTTCCCACTAAAATTTAAATAATTACTTTGATTGATCATTATCTTTTGTTGCAAGTACTTCATACATGAAGTGAAGACTTAAAATCCACTAATATCAGGGATGGTAATTGTAATTAGTAAACATCAAACAAAAGCTATACAGTGTGGTGGGTTGGCTATTTTTCTAAAATTATAAATAAATATGGGGCAGACTTTGAAAATTATCCAGTTTAGTGTCTTTGTTTTATCTTCAGAACATTCTTTGTGAATGTGGCCCCACAGTACAGCCCTGAAATAAAAGTACTTGTTGATGGTTCCTGCTCGAGGTCCGGTGCACTAGTTTTTGGCACACTGTATGATGCTTGTGTATCTTTGTGGGGAGCAGATAGTATATTACTGGTCGAACGACGTGATGAAAAAAGGGGGGCGCCGCAGCTTTAGCTAACGGACTTCAGCCTGGTCCACGGGTTGGTGCCGCGCACCTCCAGGTCGGCGTCGTTGTGAAAGATGTGGTTGCACAGTTCCTCCAGTGGGGGTTCAGGATCCGTGGTGGCAAACTGAGCAGCGTCTTCGATCTCCTTCCTCACCGACACGTCAATCTCCTACAGGCACATCGAGACAGAAGATGACCTTTTGGTGTACATGTGGACAGCTAAGGAAACGTGGATAAGCAGGTACGCTGTTCAATCTTTGAAAACCCTTTAATCTACGTTTTTTAAATGTTTCATAGGTCATGATCGCTAATCACATGTACATACAGCATATAGCAGACACATCTGTGTGTCTTAAAATAGCGCTAGCATTTTTGCCTGCCTTCAATTGTTATTCATTCAACAAACTGAAGCTATTTGCTACCTTGAGCTCCTCCACGCTGGCCATGTTGTTGCTGAGCATGCGGTCCTTCAACAAGGAGATGGGGTCACTCTTCCCACGGACCTCCTGGATCTCCTCACGTGTGCGGTAGCTGAGAGGAGAGAGATGGGCGCAGGGAGAGTTGTGGGGATGCACTAATACGGAAATCTTTGGAGTGGATGCACTAATAGAGTAATTCTTCTGTTGAAGCTCACCACAAATGGTACATATTAATTACTACAGCGGGAAGGAGGGTACACTATGGGAACGTTGCAAAAGCAAGGGGAAGCAGCACAGTGAAGATACGATTGGGGGATTATTATTAATACATACACAGTATTATTGTACTAATGACAGTGCTGTAAAAAGATTACAGCAAATAAAAATGGATAAAAGCGGATTATTTACCTGACACCAGGATCACTCATACTGTGTCCGTGATAGCGGTAGGTCTGAAGCTCCATGAGCATGGGACCCTGATGAAAGGTAGGACAAAAATAACTGACTAACTGACAATCTAATTTCCTAATTGATGTAATTCAATGTTTCCAACTCACCTTCCCGGCCCGGCAGTGATCCGCTGCAAACTTGGTAGCTTCCCGAACACACAGAACATCCATCCCGTCCACCTGGATGCAAAAACAACTCCCTAAAACCTCATTGTGTCATGGTGAGCTCCTTTATTGGAAATACTATTATAGTAATATCTAAACAAATAATAGATTATAGTATTATAGTAACATCTAATCAAATATTTGATTAAGCGTAGGAAAAGTACCCGGAGTCCAGGAATGTAGTCTCCTCTCTTGTAGTAGTCTGTGCTGGCTGCAGATCTCTCCACTGATGTGCCCATGCCATACCTGTTGTTCTCACAGATGAAGATGGCAGGGAGCTTCCAAAGTGCTGCCATGTTGTAGGTTTCAAAAATCTGACCCTGTGAAACACACAAAGTTTTTGTCTTTGACTGCAGCGTAAATGCATAATGGCGTTTTGTTTTGTAGGTGTTACTAAA
Organism: Pungitius pungitius; assembly: GCF_949316345.1. Taxonomy (NCBI): domain Eukaryota; kingdom Metazoa; phylum Chordata; class Actinopteri; order Perciformes; family Gasterosteidae; genus Pungitius; species Pungitius pungitius. The sequence goes on along the minus strand of NC_084915.1, from coordinate 13,330,171 downwards.
CTTGCATTCAAATTAAATAGCAAAGAAAAAAGTCTAGACGATATCGTTGAGTAATACAACAGTTGAGACTTGAAGCTGTTAGTGTGACGTACCTGGTTGGCTGCACCGTCACCATAGAGACTGACTGACAGCTCATTGTTGCCCTGATACTGGCAGGCCAGAGCCACACCAGCCCCCAGAGGAACCTGAGGAGAATTCAGAGATGTCTATGGTCACTTGATGTACATCTTAATGCATGTGGTCGTGTGTCAAAGCATTATTTATTTGCATTGTTTCCACTGAGGAGAACGTATGTGACCCTCTCAAGGAAAAAAAGTGCTGCACCAAGCGTCTTTTATCAGAGCACTCTTGAGTGTTTTTGTGCAGCTGCTTCCAGGTCCTCCTGTTGAGAATATCTGAACCTATAAGAAAAGCACTGGTGAAATGAAAGAGAAGCTTGTATTGGCTGGTCTATCCTGAGCTTTACATGTCAGACAGAACCTCTCATCACAAGGAACAAGCTGAAAAGCCATCAGTGTTAACGGTAAATCCTGTGTTTTTATCACAATGTGACTGGTCTCTGTTGGATTGTTGCGTCTGTCCGATTGGGCCAAAAACAGTTGGCGCTACAAATGTGAGTTTAACAATGGATCAAGATATTGTTGTAAACATTTCTAGCAAGTTTGTGAATTTTCCATAAACCATAAAAGCAAATCTATTGACTACACCTGTTATTGGTGGTTGAGGCTTAAATCAAACTGACATAGTGTAAGGACATGTAGATACATGTTTCTATGGTATACCTGAGCTCCAACAATTCCATTTCCTCCATAGAAGTTTTTTGTGTACATGTGCATTGAGCCTCCTTTTCCCTTTGCAATTCCACCTCTTCTGCCTGTAAATTTAAAAAACAGTGAATCAACAGTGATTAAAGATCAAAATCCTCAATCTAAATGTCTCAGAACAGCACACTGACCAGTGAGTTCAGCCATGATCTCCTTCACCGTCCCTCCTCTGGTGTAGGTGTAACCGTGGGCGCGGTACGCAGTAATCAGGTGATCCGTCAAGTTAATTCCTGCTTCAATACCAACTGCACAGGCTTCCTACAAAGAGAAAATAACAATAGTCAGAGTAAAATTGGGATGGATTAAAACATTTTTTTCAAACAATCGTATCAAAATTTGGGGGAAAAAGTCGCTGGCAGTAAATATTTTTAAATAATTTTAAAAGTAATACATAATATCCCGTTGCTTTTCAAAAACAGACTTTAAATGAATGCAATTTCTTATTCTTTCCAGAGTACCATAACACGGAAGAGAAACTCTTTCTATATTTTCACTGTATCTAGTTTAGGAACAGTTAAATTGCACTCAACCTGGCCGTCATACAGGTGGCAGAATCCTCTGATGATCTTCTGCTTGTACAGCTGATCTGCTTTGAGCTCCATACGCCTTATGGTCTGCATGACGCGGTAGTACTTCAGACCCTCATCCCGAGTCATAACCACTTGAGTGGCCGGAGCCTCATCCAGCTTGTGGATGTCACATTTCTAAAGGAAAGAAAATGCCCATCAATCACACAACCTGCTTTGGGCTTTGAGCCATTTATCAGAAAAAAAAACCACTGTGTTGAAAGCTTACCTTTATTTCAAAGGTAGCCTCAGTTGTGAAGTCGGCGTATGTGCGTGCTGATACGACCGCCGCAGCTCCCTGCCGTGGGGGAAAAGGGAGATATTTTCAATTCTCACTTTTACTATGGATAAAAACAATATGTCAATTTTCCACAAAAAACGTTTTGACAAAATAAGTCAGAAGTTGTCGTATAAATGTACAAAGCAGCATTGCGAGGAGCCTAGACTAAATATAATTGTTATTGATTTACATCATCAACAATCCCCAGATCTGAGACGCTTGGCTTACATATCCCATATAAATACTCCACAGAGAGAGAGCAAAGAATTTAAGTTGCATATAACATAACAATACTTAAAAGGCCCCTCATGAGACAACACAGTTTATTAGATATGAGAATCCGATTTTGAAAGGATGGATCTCTCAAAATAGACTGACTTAAGAAATATCTCCAGATATAGTTTAGCAGGACAACTAATGGAGATTAACCATCAAACGGTGTAAGTTATGACAATGAAAACAACTTGAACGCACGTTATAAATTAGATTATAAGCAAGGTATTGGTAACTTCTCCTAAAACAGAATAAAACGGTGGCCACTAAGCCCATACAACTTACAATGAAACAATACTTAACGATACGCAAACTGTAACCTAACATAAAAATACGCGACACGGGATTTACAAACCAAAACACTAAAGCTGTCATGCAGCTTTTATTTTTTGCAGACCTTTAGCTTTGCTAGCGAAGCAAGCTAATTATCACCCGGCCTCACAAGGTCAGAACCATAGTCAGAACAGCGATGACACTCTTGTTTTGGTAAACTGTCAGAGGTTTTAGAGAGAGACTGTAATGCAGTACTCCGTACTTGGAGCGGACATCGTTAGAATTCTAAGTACTTACATTTCTCTGAGCACAAGCCCTCAGCAGGTTAGAGATATTGGTCAGCATCTTTCCTGAGCTAGCTCAACACCCTGAACCAAACAGCTCCGTCCTTCTGTCAGTGACGTCTTTCCGCTTCCGATTTTCTTCTTCGTGTTTACAATTGCAGACTAGGTCCCTACGGCACACTGCTGCCACGCGCTGGAGGGGCGAGTCAGTGCATCTCCTGATGGCGTGCATCTATGGATGAAGGGAGCATAGTATGCAGGTAAAAAATATTTTCAATTATTTTTAAAATTTGGCTTCTATATTTACTCTTCACCAGTGTTAGAACTAAGAACTAAGTGCAAGAGCTAAGTCTCCGCTCCCAACATGGCCACGTCCCTAAAAAGGAAATACAGCTGGCAGTGAAGTGTCACATATAGCACATAACGTTGTCCGTCACTGCCATTTATTACATTTTCCATCTTGGTGTTCCATCCACAGTGACCTTGACTTGATTATATAATTTTGACTAATTCATGACTCTTGACATTCCTCCTTCTCCCACGCTCTCTGACATTGTACCACACTGATATCTGCTAAAAGCAATTGACAACTATTCTCCCCTCCTTAATGCTGCCTTTGCCATTCTGCTACCTCATTTCCCTCAATCCCTACATGGACCCAGGAACCCAGCGTTGCATCAGCGCCTCTCCGGCCTATAAATCTGTCCCAGGATCTCCTCTACCAGGCCTGGCCTCCACTCTGATATATGTAAAATATGGACAAAACACAAGATTGCATCCACCACCCTCGTTATATTACAAAAATTAGCACTAATATGAAGTCAATTGTGTTGATTACCTCTGATGTTGACCAATGGGACTGCAACAGCCTTGTTAGATCCTGGGGTTGTTGCAACTCTATTATTGGTATTGTCACTGTACGTTTACAGTACAATACAGACCAAAAGACAACATCCCAAGTTTACTCCGAGTCAGATAATACGTTCGTTTTAAGAATGCACTATAGTCTGCAATTCACTTCAGTGGATTGGCAAAAAATATTAAATGCAGTACAGAGAGTTGGAAGAATGGGGAGGATTTGGGGGCCTGCAGCTTATTTCTGGCCCAGGGTTACTAAACCAAACGTGGCCACTGCAACTGCTACAAAACAGCAACTGTACAAAAAGTTGAAGACATGCATATGACCCGAAAGGCCACAGCCGTGTAGCTGTGCTTGATGTTCAGACCTGTGCAACAATGACCCTTATCCGTCAATATGTTCTCGATCAATAAGCCGTTTTTCATCCATCCAGTAAAGTACTAACTGTACCATAATGATGCCAACAACAATAATAATCGTATAGTATAATTGCGCTTACAGTGAGATGAGTGGTTCTAATTCACCCTTCGAGGTATAAACCTCAAAACGGGACCCTCTGCCCCCTTGTCTCATTACAGCCAGGCTAAATTCGCATCGAGCGGCGTGCACACAGGAACCCCCCCCCCCCCCCCCCCTTCCCCCCTCCCCGTCCAGAAGGGCTGATAGCTCGCAACTCGATTGTGTGCGCATCATCAGCATCATCATCCTCATCCTCATCTCCGTCCCCGCTCCAGTCCCTGCATCGCAGAACAGAAGAAGACTTCCGCGTCCCGCCCGTCGTGTCCTGCATACACAATGACCTTCAGGTCATCGAGGTGAATGGTGTGTGCATTGTTTCCTCCCGTTGTGTATCACTGAAACGTGTACCTGTGCTGCATTGGCATCACTGCGGACTGTTTTTTTTTTTTTTTTTTTTCGTGACAGCGCGTCAGTTCCATCGATTGTGTTGTTCCTGTGAGAGCCACCATGGCCAAAACCGCCACTTCATCCGGGGAATTAGCAGGTGAGCAACATGTAACATGCTTTAGGGTTTGGTATCATCGCGCTGTTCGGGGTCTGTTGTTGTGTGTTGCTGCGCGATTTAAAGCAGACTCACGCGTGACGCAATTGGCAAATCCACTGCTTTCGTGCGCGATGCAGGCTGTGCGCTCATGATCATGCTCATGGCATCACTGTTTATTGTGTTGCTTATTCGCTCAGGCACACGGGTTGTTGTCTACAAGCCGTTCTAAAGGTTTTAATTCCCTTTAGAATAAACCCCAAAACCCAAACAGTGAGCCAAACAGAACACGGGGCGATTCTTCTCGGTGATTCTGTCCGCTGTCGTACATTGTTCTCATGAGCGGACATCAACGTTAGTGATTAAAGTCACTTTAAAACCAAAGCAGGCTGTGTGTTGCCGTTTTTCATGTTAATGACGCAACTCAATCGGATAAAAGGGTTCAAATGGTTGGAGAGAGGAGGACCGCGGGGTCGTTGCTGTGATGCAGGATTATACTGCATGTTTGAGCATCTAATCTTTTTGTGATGACTCCATGGGTTGAAGAGATGGTTCTCAAACTGTATATATACCCTTTACCCCCTGAAAGAGGGGACATGTCACTGCAGATTGATAATTAATTATGGAGTAACTCTTTACTCCAGACAGGAGAAAATACTTCCCTCTGACCCACCAGCTCTTTCATTTAGAAAATTGAAATTGACTAATGGAGGCGATTAATGTTGGATCCTCAGTTCATTTCTTTGGAAGCATCTTGCAAACAATATTATGTTTCTTCAGGCACCAAACACGACGCACTGGTCTTTTAAGAAGGCCTCAGTGTTGTCTCACAAGCCTTTCAGTATTCAAAATAAAAGACCTGACTGAAATTCCTCTGTTCAAGTGAGGTGGCTATTAATACAGTTGATTTTAAACTTTTGTTTCTCTACAGTTCACATGGCATCAATTCATTAAATTAAACTACAATACTGTTTTAAAAGACATACGTTCAACTCTACTGTCTTAATGAAGATTTACTCCAATCTCGATGTCTCTCTCCCAGTGATCTCTGGTTTCCTTCTTCTTCATTCAACCGTTATGGTGTTGCTGTGAGAATAACAGCTTCTTGTTTCGATAAATGCTCTTTGTGTTTTGTGCTTTAGGCGAAAAGATGGCGCCGCCGTCCATCACTCTGCTTCCTGACAAGAGATCTCCGACTAACGGTCACGGCTCTCCAGCCCGGACTGGAAAAACTAGTAAGTGATCCTCTCCAGTCACACAATGCGCACTTTCCCCCAAACTGGTATCATCCGGATGGAAATCACTGACCACACAATTATTTGGATTAATGCCCAATTAGAGACATTGTGGAATATGAGTCCGGAGGGCTCACGTTGCACAGCAATCTGGGGCTGCTCTGCTGTCCGCCGGTTAACATCAGCAACAATAACCAAAAGAGGCATTCAGCATGTGTGGAGCGCCCATCACATCAAGGGCAGCTTCCTCCCCTCTCCTACGTATTGCTGCGGTTTGCCCTTGGCTTGGCTTTTTGCAACCCGATGCATTACAGCACAGAGCGGAACAAAATGTTTCCCCCTGCCGGTATGAGAGCAGCGCTGCAGGCCGGTGCTCCTGAGCGCTGATGTCATTCCTCTCTAGACCAGGCTGAGTGTGTTCTCTCTCTTTCTCTCTCTCTCTCCTTCTGCCATGGTGATCGCAGCTCCATCGAGCACAGAGAGGAAGCCCCAAATGAACGGACATGCGTCACCGTCACACATCAATGGCAACCACGCAGGTAAGCCGAGTGAGTCTCTCTCTGTCTCTCGCTCTTCAATGTGGTTTTGCTGCTCTCCAACATTTTGGTTTCTCTTTTAGCCGTGGAAGGTTACATGAAGGCCGACGACAGGATGCGACAAGCCAAAGAGAGACGTGAGGAGAGGGATAAAGGCCTCGGTAGGTTGTGTCCCTTTTTTTCTGGTGCAAATAAAAGGGCTGATTTGTTCCAGAAATGCCTTTGAATTCCAGTTGTCATGACATTTTTTGCCTCCACAGTTTAATTGGAAGGGGTTTGCTAGCCAGTAGGAGTTGTGTTCACTGGCTTTCTGAAATGATAAACCAAAGTAGCCAAACTAGTCACTTGACACAAGGCGACAGTAACTTAGAAAAGCTCCGAAAAATAGGTTGTGTAATCATGCAGCCCCAACAGTGGCCTCGTGATGACACAGGTCTCTATCTACAGTCCAAGTGATGCTGAAAGATTTGGGTTAGTGTTTAGTTACATCATCTCAGGCATTGGCTTCTTCTTCGGTTCACATTCTGAACTCTACACGACCAGCCGAAGCGTAAAAAGCCACAGGCACCATTTACTCCTGATGTTTCCCTTGTCTCTTGCAGTGGCCAGGGAGCAGCTGATCCTGGAGAAGGAGCGCCGAGCCCGGCTACAGTACGAACGCACAGTGGAGGAGCGCTGGAGGCGTCTGGACGAGCAGAGGCAGAAAGAGGAGCTCCGCAGAGCCGCGGTGGAGGAGAAGAGGAGGCAGCAGCTCGAGGAGGACAGGGTCAGCTCGTTTAACTGAACAAATCTAATCTGAGTCCATCTCCTCCGTTGGTCGTGTGCGTGTGAACGATGCGTACGTCCCCCCCCCCCCCCCCCCCCCTTATCCCTGGCCCCCGTGTGTGAAAAATGAACTAAGCTCTCCGCTGTGTTGCATTCAGGAGCGACTGGAGGCCCTGATGAGACGCTCCCTGGAGCGCAGCCTCCAGCTGGAGCAGAGGACCAAGCGCTGGAGCAGAGGCTGCCCCGCGGGAGCAGGTACGCACGCAGCCGCCAACCGCGAGCAGACCTGCTTTTTGGGATACGAGAGGCATGAAAGATGTGAAACCAAGAAGCAGCAGGAAATGGAAGACCAGTTTGTTCCAGAGGGATTGCTGTATTTCTGTGAGACTCACAGTGCGTGTGTGTGTGTGTGTGTGTGTGTAAAGGAGAGCCGTTCTCGTGGCCTGAACATCGCTGATAGCTCGGCTGCTGAAGTGTGCATGAGCAGCGGAAATGTGTCCCAGGTTGCCCACAGAGACGGGATGGCGTTACATATCCGCACCGGTGTCTACGTGCCACTAAATCACACCTTTTTTCAAACGTTGGTGGACGATTGGAACAAATAGAGGTGGGAAAATCACACCCCGAGGTCCATCCCCTTGTGCGCATTTCATTCACCGCCACAGTTTGAGATTTTTCGAAGCCTGCTCGTCAGACCGAGACAAAGGCAGTACATCGCCACATCGCTGCCGGTATGTCAACTCCCCGTCCGAGGAGGAACCGGGCCGGATGAACTGTTCATAACGCTCTGCTCTGCTCCGCCCGCTGCCTATAGGTGACAGTGAGAATGCCCCACTCCCTCTCTCTGCTGCCTCCGCCTTTTCCCATGGCATTGCCTCCCCCCTTCCTGCTGTCAGCGAATCTGGTAAAGTTCAGCCCCTACCCTCCCACCCCCGCCCCCGCCCCCCCACCCTCCCTTCCAAATATATCACCCCCCTCCTGTTCAACCAACAGTCACCCTGTTTGTGTTTGTCTGCCTTTGGTCGAGCTGAATCGCACACCAAAGGCAAACGTGCTCTTCCTGTGGTGCATGCATGTGAAGCTGCTGCGAGCCAGATATTATGTCCTTACGCAACGTGCTGTGCTTTTGTTTTCGGTGTTTTTGTATTTTTAGTGACATTAACAGGCAGGTGTTATCGGTGCAGGAGCATTTACTGGCATTTAACTGTTCATATTGTAAAGTTAACACGGTTTTAGGCAAAAAGAAAGAGCAGAAACATTTGTATCTACATACATTTCTCGAGGGACTCTCATTGTTCCCTCTCTTGAGAGGTCAACACTGCATTACGTGTGCAAGCGGGTTCCCATTTGGGGAAAAAGGGGCCGATGTCGGAATGCTACGGCATCGGCTGGATCTTTGTGGCAATAAAATGGTTTCCTCCGTTAGTTTGTCCCCCTCAGCCTTGCTTTCCGTACAGTACACGCTTAAGAAAACATGATCAGAATGACTCTGTTTTAAATTTTTCCCTCAAAGTCAAATTGCGGATTAGTTTCCCCGGATTAGTAACTTCTCATTGAGTACAAACAGGCTAAAAGGCAACAGATCAGAACAACCTGAAAATCTCCCTGATCTTAAACGCTAGAGATTTTTATTTCCAGCTTGTAAACGAGAGATGTATTTGTTTCAATTTAGTCGCAGAGACATACCTTTCAAAATGAAAGCCGCTGAGTGGAGCTGACTCCGGGTGTCTGGAGCAGACGGTTTGGGGGATTAATCGCACATGACCTAGAATAGACATAAAATAGACACGGATACAGCCATCTCACTGAGAGGGCTGCAGTCTTTGTAAATTACTCTCTCCAGATGGTGACAGATGGATGACAAGAGGGGGCCAGAAGAGTGCTTCTGGTGTTGTACGATGTGTTCTCTGTGTAGGGCCTTTGCTTTTTGTGATCGTGAGTTTGACAAAGGTCTGTTTGTGTGTGTGATTTCTCATTTGCTGTCATTGTTGAGTCATTTGGGCAAATGGGTACTGGATCATTGCATGTGTGTGCTTGCATCAAACTGCACAGCAGCGTACAGACTGCGGCTTAAAGAGTATCACATCCCATTATGTCTGAGTGTTGGCTGCATCCTTTAAATGCAATGCCGGTTTTAAAAGACAAAGACGTCTTGAGTGGCCTCGGTCGGGTCTAATCCAGTTCTGGGAAATCAATAACAGACTCAGATCCAAACGGTGCCCCTCAATGTTTGTCCTACAGGCTTGAGGTGCTGACTGGGCATTGACCTGAACAGTCGGCCTGCAAATTTGCTTGTATCCACTATGGATTCATACATTCTGGCTTCAAATACAACCGACCAGCCAACTGGCTTTGGCTGCAGAAGATGAGTCTGCGAGCCTCGGCACCGGGGCGCAGCACACACTGTCTAGACGAGCCCTGCCCCGGGCTGCTGTATCAGTACCCGTCTGGCATGTGAGATTTGACGAGAATGGTGTTTGTCATCATGCAGCACCCTGCAGCCCTCACAGGTCACCTTTCCGCGGCGCCCTGAACCCCGCGGATCACAACAGAGCTGGACTTCACGGAGGCTCTCAGTCCACTCCCAACACCCCCAAGGTCAGACCTCCCCCCCGCGCATGCTCCAACCTTGACGCACATACGTACCACCCTGAAAGAATCGTACGCAAATTAGATGCGAGCCGCAAGCGTAATAAATTCAACACTGCTTACAGAAAGAGCGGCTGCGCAGAGAGAGGAGAACTGCGTCTCCGGGTTGTGGATCCCCTTTGAGGAGATCTGAATCCCCTGCAAGTGTCACCAGGCACGTGGCTTCCCCTACTACCTCAAAGTAAGAGTGTTCGCCTGGTCAAACGTTGCTGGGAGCTTTGAAGTGTTTTTAGCATGTCTCTCCTTTCGTGAAACGCTTGATTCTGAGGCCAATCGTCCATCTGTGTGCAGGCTGGCATCTCAAGTGCGTTCCAATTCTCCAAGCAATGCAAACCAGTACCATCACTCGCCAGCGAGACCCCGTCCGAACCCGCCGCCCGATGACAGGAAACCGGAAGTCAAGACGCCGGAGCGACACACTGAACAAGCCAAAGCAGCGAGAAAGAGTTCCGACGTCAACGGCTCGAATCCAACTTCACAGGACGTGAGAAATGGGCTCGGCGCCGAAATCCCCAAATCCAGAGAAACCTTGGAGAAGCATCTGAGAGGTGACAAACATGAGAAAAATCATTCGCCCGACAGGAAGAACCACACGTCGCCCAACGGGGATCTGTGCGAGAAGAAGACGCAAAGCAGCCCTCAGGATGGAGACAAGAAAAAAGGTGCGCTTCGTTCAAGTGGCAGCAGACTTGCACGGGAGCATCCATTTAGTGGCGCAGGTGGAGGATGCTCACCGGGCCTGTCTTCTGTCTTCCTGTTTGACAGAATCGCCGGCGTGCGCGTCGGCGGGCAAAGCGGCGGCCGGCACGATCAACGCAGAGGAGGCCACCAAGTTACTGGCAGAGCGAAGGCGCCAGGCTCGAGCTCAGAAGGAACTGGAAGACAGGAAGCGGGAGCTTGAGGAAGACGAACGGTGAGTTGGCGGGAAAAAGCGACGGGTTACGAGACGGCGGCGATCGACCCGCGGGATTTAAAATCTTTGGAACGCTTTTCAGACACAGGGAGGAGCAGCTGAAGAGGCAACTCGCGCAGGAGCGGCAACAGCAGCAGGCAGAAGCTCCGCAACCAAAGGGAAAGGGGAAGCAAGAGGAAGATCTCAACAGGGTGAAACAAGAAGAGGACACCCAGAAGAAGGAGGACCAGGGGAAGCAGCTCCAGAGCCAGGTGGACAAAGAGGTGAGAGAGCATTTGAGGCTAGTTGTTCTTTTGGGTTTTTTTGCCCTCTGCTTGACTATTTCCCATTTGCTTGTCGTGTAAATTACGCTCTGCTCAACAGAAGGAAAAGGCCCAGGTCCAAGCTCAGGGGGACGCCGAGCGTCAGCGACAAGACAGAGACCTGCAGGCGCAACAAGAAGAGGAGGAGAGGCAGCTAAGAAAAAAGGTCATTTCAAACAGAAAGGACACGCAAAGCACACTTTGCATGCTGAATCTCTGTATCCCCCCCGAACGTTCACGTTAAGTTAACGTGAATATGTCTTTGCAGAGAATTGAGGAGATCATGAAGAGAACTAGGAAGGGTGAAGCTGACTTGAAGGTACTGTAAGAGACGCCCTCCGCCGTCCTCGTACAGTAGTCCCGCTGCCTTTAAGCACCTGCTGATGATGTGTTTTTTTTTTTTCATTAAGACTCTGACTTTCTGTTGTTATCATATTTTATTAAATGATTTTGCTGGTGATACTTTGGTTTTTGTGTCCTGATTACCACAAACAATTGACATGATCGCCTCTGTTCTCCGTTGAATCAAAAGGAGGAGCAGGCGGAGACGAAGCCTGTCTCACCACCAGGTCAGTGTGTTACTCAGTCGCCCTGCCAATACTTACGTTTGCTTGCTGCCCCCCCGCTTTCTCCACCCCTCTCTGTATGCCTTGCAGCTGTAAAAATGCAAACAGGGCATGTATAGGTTGTGATGTGATTTATTAATTGGCTCATCTAGGGCATGCACAAGTTGATGCACGAGTTGGCTTGTGTGAAACGGTAGCGGACGTATGCCAATATTTTCTTCCTGTTATCTTCTACTTGTGCAATAATTCTGGGGACAAACAGCCGTGATACATCGACCGAGCAACTTGTTTGTTCTTTGGGCCTTTCATTTGAAAATATTTAGTGGGGGGGGGTACTACACTATTTGGTGTAAGATGGAGCAGCAGCCAAGGACGTTCCTCTCGGAGCTGATAGTGCACCTTTTTCCTGTAGAGCATTGTCCAGGGAGCTCAATTTATAATTAGCCGCTCTTGAAAATGCCCTTGGAAGATTCATTCAAGGACTGCTCTGCAAAATGTGAGCCTTGCGCTTTATTTGGGGCGTCCCGTGTTAAACACCAACCCGTTTGAGTTTGACAAATGAGCTCCAGTTGATATTTTTGCATGAATGTGACCAGTAATACTGTTAATATGTGGCATATTAACAGTAAATGAACTCCTGTTTCCGTTAAAGGGGACCGGGCCAGATAAAGTGAAGCCCACTGTGATGTTTTCATTCTCTGCAGGTGAAGTAAAGACTGTTCAAAGTAATGCTCAGGTGAATGAGCAAACGATCAAAAAGGTTGAGTTTCAGGTGAACATGAAGGAAGGTTCCCCGGTGAAGAGAGAGTCAGCGTCACGGGTGGACAATCGGAAGAGTCCCCAAGTTACTAACAACACTCATGCAGCGACGCCGACGCACAGCGCGTCAGGCTCCGGACAAACCGGCGGCCGGGGCCCGGTGAGCGGTGTCCTCCAGCAGCAGGAAAGAGCGGTGGAAATGAATGTAAACACGCAGCACAGAGCACGCGACCGAGCAGCAGACCACCAAACGAGCACAAAGCCGACCGCAGATGACAAAATCTACCAAGGGGAGGGCGGCGTGATGAATGGAGCGGTGAAGGGTGAAGGAAGTGCCTTGAAGAGAAGCCATCATCCGACTGCCGAGGTAAGCAAACAGCAAAGCCTGCATGTGTCCGCGGTTGCTAAAGGAGGGTCCGGGATGGAGGCCATTAGGCCCCCTGCGGGGCCGCTGCTACTGGGACACCTGTCACCGCCAGTCATCAAGCTGGAGCCCCTGAATGTGAGGAGTATGGAGTCATGTGATGAGGTGCAGTCCATGGAGGTCAGGTGAGTCATTAGGTAACCCTGCTTTAGTATTATCACCATCATTATAGAGGTACTCGCCGCATTCCACCCGTAATACTTCGAGGACACAAATATTACATGCAATCGCTTTTTTTAATTTATTTTTTTATTGTGATATTCCAGCCCGGCTTCAAAGGAGGAGCTGATTTCAATCCAAGAGTTCTCACCCCTCAACGAAATCCAGAACAGCAGCGTGAGCAACGCCCGGGCCCTCGAAGACCTGATCGACCTGACGGGCAGCGTCTCCTACCCCAAAACGTCCTCCGGTGGCCACATTGGCGACTGCAACAAGAACCTCATTGAGGGTGTTGTTAGTCCCATGGCGGACTCGAAGCTCGTTGGGATGCCGTGTGTGTCCCCAAATAAACTTAGCATCCAGTAGTGCGTGAATAATCTCTCTCTCGCTCTCTCTCTCTCTCGCGCTTGTTTTTCCTCTTTTTCCTTCTCTCTCTGTCACACAATTACACTCACGGGACGTCACACTGTCCACTGTATTTATGGGAATAGAGCCATAACTTAGATTAACTTAAAATGAACTGTAAACAATGTCGTACAATATAAAGAAACCACATATTCTATATTTTAATCTCTCGGCAACCGACAACTTGATATATGTGTGAAGGATTAGGTTTAATCTAAACAACTGCATCCACAACCCTAACCCCAAAAAGACTGGGTTTTGAATATTAGACATTTAAAAAACACAGTGTTGCTAATGTATTGAAAGAATCTCTAATGCACAGATTCCTCCCTGGGTAGCAGTTCAGTCTCAGGACAGGAGTGACAAAGATCAGAGTATTGATGACAGTGTCATCACCTCTGCTTTTCCACAGGCCCTGCTTGGCCTGTGAATCCAATTCAGTGTTTGCAGGAAAGCCAAGACTATTTAATTGATCCTGATCCATCAATTTGAGTTCTTCAAAAGTGTTTCTCCGAGGTTATGTTGTCTGTGCACCTGTCGATGAGTGATTCAGCTCGACTCCTTTTCTCTTACTAACTCAGCAAGGTCTGACTGAGGGATTGTTAAGAGATGATTAAACCAAAACTTTTAACTTTTAAAATCTTTAACTGGGACTTTTCTAACTGCACGAAGGAGGAGGATAATTACAAGTGTTTGAATATTGAGCAAATCAGTCATGGACACAAACAATGGCACATAGCTATAGCACATGTTTGCTGTAGACTAGAGGTAATACTTGGATTCTATTGTGAATATACTTTAATTGCATTCATAAAAGCTTGTTTAACTCCAGTGACTCTGTGGGTTACCATGCAAATAGAGCCATCTGAGCAGCATCATGTCAACTAAAGTGTTTTCTGTAGGTGTGCCTTGCTACGTAAAGGGTCTCCAAGGTACAGCGCAAATGGATGCATTAATCTATTAGACATACAGTAGATTTCTGGCTATCGATGTGTAAGTCTCTAGTGCACCGTGGCAGGAATGTTTGCATAACAATCAACTTGTAAGTGTGATCAACTTGTAAGTGTGCCCTGTGGCTATAAAGATGCTGTGAAAACGTTTTATCCCTCCATCATCTGTGTGCTCCTGTGTAGGAGTTATCCAGCAAGCTTTTCATAAAGTGACTGATCAGTTTGTATTTTCTGTGTCTAAATGTAATAACCGTAGAGATGCCTTATGAGGGACCGATTGGTTACTGTTTCTTTAGTGCAAACCCTGATTGTGAATCTTTTCTGTTTAGGCTAATGGATTGTCGTGTGTGACCTATGATACTTGAACCCTGATTTGACATGTTTAACCTGTTCCATGCTGCAACAGAAATTAGCGTATAGACACTATTACGTCATTATAAATGGCATTCAAATGTGTGTTGTTCAGACTATGCATCAACTGGAAAAACACAAGCTTTAAAGTAAGTGGTGTTTTATGTATGTTGCATACAGCATTTGAAAGTGGGGATTGGCTAAAACATTGACCTATTTGTTTAAACAGGGGACTGATTTGAATTAAGAGCAAACAAGTATAAAAAATGACACAGTATATACAAACAATTTAATAATAATTTTGCTCATACCCATATATCAGAATAGTTCTTGACAGCTAGCTTAATTATTTAAATTATGTAATTTCTGTGGACTGTGTGCATGGTTAGCATGGTCATAACAATGCTATCCCAAACATTAAAATGTAAAATGTGGAAGTCTGTGTTTTTCTTTAAAGAGTAATGCGTGTGTGCGTTATTAAGCAAATAAAACAAGGATGTAGTTAATGGCATAAATAGCACAAACATGATGTAAGATGAAGATAAGAGACAGAATACTTTAGCGAATAAAACAAAACAAATAAATTACACCAACACATAAACTGTTGTTTGGCTCAAACCCAACTGGCTGGCAGTAGCTTTAAGAAGTCTTTGCCCTTAACACAATAACAGTAAAAAGTGTCTATAACATTCCAATCTTTGCTGACATCGAACACCACAAGAAAAACACCTATAGCACCCAAACGGGGCAGCCGGATGTCATCAGCGTTACACCACGGTGGTTCCACTCCGAGCCGCTGGGGGGCGCGCGTCACTCTGCGTCACGTGTGCAAACGCCGTGTCCACGAAGGCCGAGGTAGCTGCGGCTTAGATGAGGAGCAGCTGAACCTGCGTCGCACGAAGTCCTTCGCCTAGTTGACAATTTGATTTCGGTGAGTAGTGAGCGAAAAAATAATAATCGAGATACAAACGGTGACGGTGAAAAGAACGTCCGGGGGTAAGTGTTGTTCAATTTGTCGCCGAGATGTTCAGGTGTCCTCGCTAACTGTTGGCTGAGCCGAACAAACAGGCTAACATTAGCTATCTTAACGTCAACTGCTCGTCAACTCGAGCTGCGTTCATTTGTTTTTGTTGCTAAATCCTAACAAGACCGACACGACGTAATGCTACTTTACCAACGTCATACTAACTTAAGTTACTGTAATTAAGGGCTGGCTTTTTTTTAAACCTAATTAAAGAACACAATGACTGTCTCGTGTTTTGTTGTGCGCCAGTTGGCTCCAAGTTAGCTAACGTTAGCCAGTTCCCAAAAAATGGAAGCCACCTTTCCCAGACGCCCCGGCGGAGTTCAGAGATCGGGAGTGAAACTTAATAACCAGCTGCCACACGCCCCGAGTCCAGCGAAGCCAACTCGCACCTCCGCGCTCTGCTATTTTGGTCACCATGTTGTTAACTTTGATTTTATCTTGTCGAAATTCAAATTAAAGTGTTCTAACATATTTGCCGACTTAGCTAACGTTAGTGTCTCGCTTCTTATGAGGGTAGGTCTGCGTCCAGAGTAAACTGTAACGTCAGATCTTAACTTCGTATCTGGTACGTGTAGAAATGTGTGCACTTTCATTATGTCTCCTGTGGATTTCACGCCCAATTGAGTTACGTCATCGCATAGGCGTATTATCCATGGAAAGAATCGATGAGACAATTTCAATGAGGAGTTTCTGTTTTTAATCGGCAGATACTCCGATAAGATTTTAACTGTTTGAGTTAAAAATGTTCTCATTCAAGTTGAAATTTTGTTTAAGTTAATATACAGTACTGTGCTTTTTCGACTTAACAATTTGATAATAAATACTTTGGACTCAGGTGCATTTTAAGAATAAATTTAACATAGCTAAAGACACTGTTTTTTTTGTCATAGATTATTCACTCTCATCCAAAGATGGTTCGACCACATTTTGGACCACCTCGTTTGAAGCCCAGGTAATGTCTTATTATTTCAAGTGGCGCTACACTTTGTTATGCTCATAATTGGTAGATATTTATTAAAAATAAAGTGTTGTAATCTTAGGTGTTTTTTTTCTTTCCATGTGTCCTATTAGGCCTTACGGAGATGGTCACAGCATCGGCCCCAATGATGGGAATTACAACCCCCACTCCAAAAGTCGAAGAGATGTCCAGGGGGCCCCTTTTCACTGGAGAGATTCCAGAGGCAGAGGTCGCCCCCCAGTCGTCAAAAGAGTACCCTTGATGGGGGAGCAAAGGGAGCCACGTTTCAATCACTGGAGGTCCCAGAATCAGGATTCCTTTCACTCGTATCCTCCCAAAATGGAACCACACCACAACCAGAGGAGGTCCCCATTCAGGCAGAATCGCTCCCCTCACGGCCCGCATCATTCATCCCCTCGCAGTCCTGCACAAGGATCCCAGAATCAAAGGGGCCCGCCTTTCCACGGCCACCCCTCGAGTCACAGATCGCCCCCCCCTAGACATTTCCGTGGCCAGCTGCCTGATAGGAGGCCAGGCTCTGCACCAACCTACCAGGGGTCTTTCAGGGGCCACAAAAGGCAGTCAGGTTTTCAACATCAGGAGCAGCGGAGTCGAGACCCTCGTGGGAGTTTCAGTCCCAGAGAAAGGCCCTATGAGCACTCTGGTCATGGCATGAAGCGTTGGAACGAGGCCGGAGGGTTCTCTCACCCACACAATGGAGAACACGGGCCCTCTGGTTCCCAGAGAAACCCCAGAGAGATGCATGGGAGAGGCTCATGTCCAGAGAGGTACAGGAGTGAAGCAACAGCCCCAGCTGGGTAAAATTCTTAAAGAGGAGGCCTGAAGCTGGCCCAGTCACTGGGGTCGTAATGATTACCGCTACTCTGCCCCCGACTCATAATTATTAGAGGGAAATAATGGGGGTCTGATATAAATGTGGTTTCACCTGCCATTGAGAGGAGTGTTGCGTCGTAATTGCCCTTTGAAAATGTACTTCTCCTACCTGTTTCATTTTGACCTGGCACTATGAAGGGGCTGAATTAAGATAACGGTTAAAAGCCTCCCACTAAACGGGGCAATGGATCTGTCGTTATAATGATTTCTCTATTGTTTGATGGATGTGCAGGTGGTCATCTGAGCAAGACTCCAGGCGTCAGCGTGGTCCGGTGGAGAGGCAGGGCAGCCGATCCCACAGTAGGGAGAGGGCACAGAATGTCCCCCACCCACCCCCTTTCAGATCCCCCTCATGGAAAGGGGGTCCGTCGCCATCCTCCTCCTACCACAGGAACCCTGAGGAGAGGCAAGTGGCGGGACCCCGCAAGAGGAGGATATCAGACATCATCATGCCCTCGTCGGACCCGGCACCCGAGCACGGCGTTCAAAAACAGCCACGGAGAGAGAGGCCCCAGCTGCTCAGTATGCCCCGGCCGTTTGGTGGTAAACCTTTGTCTCTTAGGGATAGAAGTTACCTGGTTAAGAGCGGACAGGTGCAAGCGGAGTCCCTCATGAGGCTCAGAATACCGACGACAGTGAGACCTGCGGCTGGCCAGGACGACCCCTCCTCGCGGGACAATGCCAGCGCTGTCCTAGCTATCAGGAAAAAGCGTTTCCAGTCAAATGCTGTTCCCCTGAACATGGTGGAGCCGAGGAGAGGCAGACCCCAACAGTCGCCCCCCGGTGATGAAAGCAATGCCAGCAAGTCGTCAGGGGATTCTGACACAGACAAAGAACAGGTGGAGTCTCGCCGGCCCTTGAACCCACACAGGTACGGTATTTCCCTTCTAGCACTGTTCGCAGGGGCTTGGTGATGATTAGGAAGTCAAGAAAGAATGTCTCTATGTGAAGGGGGTGCCAGCGGTGGAGAATGGAGATGTCGGGATGAGCTGTATGCGCAACACTGATTCTGTTGATGAAAAAAAACAGCAAAGGTTTTCCGATGCCTCCCTGTCTGCGTTATGCCCCGTGTTTCAAAATGTGTCTATCCCGAAGTGGGCTGAAGAGAAGGGGCTATGTTACGCACCGCTTTGATAAAGCCGACGTGGTTTAAAACCAGACAAAATGTTTAACAACCTCGACGAAGAGTGGGGGGAAAATAGGCGATCTGAGCTGTTGAAGGATTCCTCAGTTTTGTCGGCATTAACGATCGTTGAAGCTGAAGTCAGGACGCGTAGTGTAAAGTGGTACGCCTTCGTAAGGAAAACGAGGATACCGAAAGGAATCTTCTCGCTCAAACCGCGCCAATATTGGCGACATGTCGGCCATCCATGGGCCACGGAAACAGGCGCTTCAAACATATGCTGAACGTTGAGTGGTGCCTGGTCACAACGACAAAAACACGAGACCTCCAAAAATGGCACAGAACTGCTCCAGGCACTTTTACTTTACACACTACCGAGTGTAATTGCAAAACCAAGATGGATGACGAGATGATTGTCGACTACAAAAGCCAGACACCAATGGAGAGGATCTCCATGGAAGGACAAAACTAGCCACCTTCAGAGTTAGATGACACCGGCATTCAATTTTACTGATGAGAATTCAATCGAGTTACCAAAAATGAAGCGTTTAATAACACGTAAAAAAAAAAACCTGAAGCCAAGACAAATATTTTTGTTTAAAACAGTACATTAATTTCCGCAATCAGGGATTTTTACCCTTCCATTAAATCAAATGTATCTACGTGTACACATGCACTCTACGCCCTTGAGTATGGCCAGATCTTTGTGTTGCACCGAAGAGGGGAAGACACGGACTCTGTAGCACCTGACATTTGAACCCGCACGTCCAACAAAAAGGAGCGCCATTACCTCTCGCCCTACTCCAAGTACTGCAATGTCATGTGTCTCTGAAGTCATAAGAACTTCAAGGCTATCGTGTCAACCCGTACGTAAAAGTGTTGATGACATGCACCGGTAAAAGGATCCTGTAGTAATACATTTGGCCATCTCTATTGTAATGTCAACAATGACTTCAGTTGAACAGGCCTCAATTGGGTCAAATGGCTGAAAAAGATCCTATCAAGCCTCCCAGGAAAAGAAGACATGAAGCTCTTCTAAGAGTGAAGCGACCCAAATGTAAAAACGGACCAGAGGGCACTGATTTAAAGTAATCGAACAATTCTCTGACGACACCGAAATGTAATATTCAAAGGCGCACACATCACATGTTCTGTCGGCAGGATTTACGAGGCCAATGCAGCCAAAGTCTCTCTCACAAACCGCCTCATGTCCACCTGCGAAGACATCGGCGATGGACAAACAACGCTTCCGGTCAATTCTCTGCTCTTAACCCCCGGGGCTAACCCGACATTGCTGCACCAAGAGGGACAGCCCTTTTTTACAACAGAACCCCGTTCTTTATTAGAACCTGGCCTTTTCCTCAAGCATTGCCCCAAACGTAGGAAAAAAGGGAGATGCAAAGGAACCAGAGGTCTCACTTATGGGCCCGGCGAAGCCTCGAAAACCTGGACTCAGTCGGATAATCTCTAAAAACCACCGCGCAGCCACAACAACGAAGCCAGGAAACTGACAGGATCTACCCGCCTGCACAAAGATAACGGCGGCTCATTGGGACTCGAATCTCGTGACACCCGTTTGGATGACAAGTCAAGAGCGACTAGGAACGACCCCGATGACCAGGTTCAGGAAAACAAAGCGGTGTCCTCCTGTGCTTCTGAGAGAGGGATGATAGAAGATATGGTGATGTGATCTAGGCCGATATCTAAAAGGTTGTCTCCCAAGATTTGCCTGCTCTAACGATCACTGAGTAGATGAAGAGGGCTCAGATTGATTCAGGGTACAAAAATAGGAGTAAAGAAGCATGGACATTCCATTGTTTTTTTTGTAAGTACCCATGTGATGCTTGGTTTTATGTTCATTTATCTGCCTGCCAAACAGTGCTGTTCATTACTGGTTTAAATTGCATTACATCTAATAATTGAGTTGATCTTTTAACCACTGATAGCTCAGCTGTTGTGATGTGAAATGTATTCAGGCCACATCTCGATGGTCGTACACCCACGTAGGCCTCACGTGATGCCGGGAATGCTGCCGTCATTAACAAGTCCTTCACCGCCTCTCCTCAGGTCGTCTTCTCCAATAGAGAAACGGGACCTCGTGGTGTTGTCCCACTGGCCCCCCGGGCCGAGCTGCTCCTCCAAGGACGGCTCCCCTGCCAAAGAGCGCAGCCCGAAGAACGGTGCGTTGTTTCTGTTCCCCCATTAAACAGTTTATGGATTTGTCTGCATGTGAAAGGAATTTTGTAATTGGTGTATTACAAGAAATAGGAGGACATAATGGTGGAGAAAAAAAAGGAAAAAAAATCTCATTAACCTTTTCCTAAGTTTATCTATTTTCCTATTTTTCCAGATACAGATGCCACACTGAACAGCCGACTCTCAAAGACGTCTGATTCCAGATCGTCGTCTGAAGACCGGAGACCAGGCTACATGGATAAGAGGATGTTCAGGTACATTTCATACATTTCTCATAGTTCACTAAGAAGTGCAGTGGTCCCGTTTCTGATGTTCCTTTACACTTTTGCAGGCCCTTTAATATGATGCAGGAGAGCTACAGACCCGGGAGGCCTTTCAGGAGACCTGGACAAGGACCCATGCAGGTGAGCCCATCATTGCATAAGACTGCAGAGATTGTATGACAATTGATAAAGAACGACGGCATTAAATGCAGTCACAGATTAACCTTTTTATGAATAAGTGCTTTCCTCGCACATTTAAAAGGTTTTGCAAATAAAATGAAATGTTGGGTTAAGAGATTTGTAGATTAATTCATAATTTAGATACTTATAAGCGGCTTTATTTATCTTATTGTTGACCTCATGAGTTGTCGCACTGCAATGTAAGAGGGTAATTAGGTATTGTATCATTTTGTTTGACAGAGACCACGGTTCACTGGTGGCCCAAGGAAGACGGGCCCCGAAATGTCAGGAAATATTAGACGGCCGCTCATGGTATGGCGCACGCTCCTCTGAGATCACTCGGCTCTTTTGGGGAATGTGAAGCATCTATGCTTTTTAAATTACTAACCATTTTTTATTTCTTGTGTCTTCAGGAGAGCCTAGTGACGCGTCCCTTCCCAAACCAGAGGCCAGTGTTCAGAAAGAGTCACTGCATCATGTCCAAATACCGCACCATGAGGGTGATGCGTCAGCGCGTGCCGTACAACCGAGGGCCCAACCAGCAGCGCTGGTGATGACCTCACAGGTTACACTCTACTGGATACTGGAGAAAGTCCTCAACAGCTTCTCTGCAGGGTGGACTGCCCCAGACAGTCTCTCCCTGCCTGTATATTGTAAAAGTTTTGTCGCTTAAGTTTGTTTTCTGGTACATTTTTCATTTGCATCTTTTAGGTGTTGCAGTAACGTATGCTGTGGCGTTCAATTTCTTTTCTTGTGTATAATTATTTAGGAGTGCTGCCGATTACGTTGGCAGTCTTTTCATTAAGAGTTTTTTTGTTTGTTAACCAGCAGAAATCAGGTTTGTGAAGTCCAAGAAACCTTTACTTTACATTCTCAAGTTTACTGTTTGTGAAGACTAATCACCTGAAATGTCCCGTTTGAGTAATGTAACTATGGGCATCTTGATTAATGACACTTAGCAACTGCTTTTTAAACTTGTATAATCACATGTTCAAACTTGAAATAAAAACATATTTAACAAGCTCTTTTTGAGGTTGTCATTTGGGGTTTTTCATTTTTCAGATTTTGACAATTGACAGTTTTAAGGATCATAACTTTCTGAACCAGATGTCATTTTTTGTAAATAATTTTAAGTTTTACTCCCGGCAGACACATTGATGTGCAAATAGGATTGAAACAAACATTCGTTCTCTTGATTAATTGTTGGGTGTTTAAAACGTCATAGAATGGTTAAAAGAAGCCATATTGTTTTTTCCCCCACAACGAAAAACGCTGTACACCGTAATTGAGTAAACTTATATTTTCCCCCTAAAGCTAACTGCTTGGTTAACCGTTTTGTGCGTACAAACCGTTCCTTTTAATGCGCTTGAGCCATTCAATTTAATTATTTTCCCAATAAATACAAATTCTTCCTGCATTCTTTCTCCCTTTCCAGTTTAAAACTTATTGCATAACACCCCCTCGCCCTTCAGCCTGTGACGGCCTCCTGCTCTGCCCCAGTGATATTTGTGAGTGGAGCTAAACTTATCCCTGACGGCAGGCCCCCCAGTCCTCATCGCAACATGCCATGCAGACCGCAGTGGGTTACAATGGCCGCGTGCCTCCAGACAAACAAGGTGAGAGTGTTTCCCCCGGACCCCTGATAGGGTAACTCACGGTAATCTGGTTGTTTTTATCATCTGTGACTGTGCTCTTTGCTTTGCATCGGTCCCGGCGTGTGTCGCTCATTGGTTTTCCTCTGCTGTTGCCTGAGAAGAAGCGGCTGCCTGTAGTGTGCCACCCACACGCGCTTCCCCGCGCTTTGATAAATCTCAAGGTCAGTGCACCAACCGAAGAGCACGTCATGTAATGCTTCCACACACGTTAGTCGATCTTGCTCATTTGAACTTGTCGATTTCTGCTCCTCTGACTTTCCTTTGTAGATGTGAACTTAAAGACTGCAGGTTTTTCTGTCTTTCACTCCCTACGCTTGTATTCCCCTGTGTCCACGATGGGCAGCTGTCGCTCAGCCCTCATTCCCGGTAAGCCTCGCAACTATTACTGTTCCAACAATCTGTTGCAGCATACTTTGAACCACTACCATGCTTGAGTGCTGCATGTCCCTGCAGGCCTTAGCTGCTGTGGAAATGACCAATATTCCCCGCAGGGATTTCAATGACTTCTGGCTTCTGCAAGGTGTGCTTTAACTCTCAAAGACATCACTTCAATCGGCCTTCAGAGGCATTCGCTTTTACTTGTAGAAATCCTACGATTATAACGATAAACACTGCTATCTTTACTCGGCCAACTGGAGGGAAGTGCATGCTCTGGTGCGTCTGTGTCGTATTTGTCCTTGGGATAAATTTAACTTTCCCAAGCTTCCTCTTACAGCAGTGAAAGATTTCTACTGTGACTTCTTACTTTAAAAGAACAAAACAGGGTTAAAAAGTACTTGTCCTTTAATAAATATGCTTTGCAAACACATTTGAATAAATTGACAGACCTTTTATATACTTGGATTGGGGGAAGTAGTGATTAGATGTCTGACTCATCGTATGTCTTAAACTGGACTTAACTTACAGGTAACACTCGCGATGGAGGAGGAAAAAAAAGAAAACCAGAGTGAAGGACCGGATTCTCGAGAAAAATCTCAGGAAACACGCCAAAATGGGCCCGCGCGGCATTCCAGGGTGAAAGAAGAAGCTGACATCTTTACGCTCACTAAAACACAGTTTTACATTTCACGTGTGTCGCTTTGCCGTCGCGTGCCGGTAACGTCGGCTGATGCTCCGCAGGCAGCAGGGTCCATGCAGGCCTTCACCTCCCTGTCACCGAAGGCTCTCTCCGCTGTGCTACACCAGGCGGCCCGTCCCGGCCCCGGGCCGAGCAGGGACCCCGACCCCGAACCCGGCCCCGGGCCGAGCAGGGACCCCCCCCACCTGGAACAGCTGCAGGCGGAGCTGAGAGACCTGAGGGACCAGTTTGGGCGGATGAAGAGTCAGCACAAGTACGGCTTTGCCGCACGTGATCCGTGTCTTTCTGCCTGCCCTCTGCCCGCTGTGTTCACTGCACTAATTTGAGAAAAAAAACGTGTATTGTATTTTTCTCCAGCAAAGAAATCCAACTGCTGATGAGTGAGCTCGACGAGGAGAAAAAGATTCGCCTGACTTTACAGGTATTGCAAGGGGTTCTAGAAAATTTCTTTTTTCTTCCATGCTTTTGTACTTTTGAATAACATATAATAAAGCACTGTATCTGTCTTTTAAGGTGACAATATTATATTTTTCAGCGTTGCGCTCATTTTTTTGTTTTAGATGGAGGTTCAACGTATGAAGAAGCACATGTCGAAATGAGGGGAGTGGAGAGCTTCTTCATTGGCAACGACACATTAGACGTCCTGCTGCACACTGATAAATGATACATTTTTTCAAGTGTTTCAATGATGTCAAATTGTTTTGTAATCTCTGTAAGTGGATTCTTGACAACTGCAGCATCTGAAGGACCCTGTAGTGGGGAGAGATGCTGTTTGAGTTGTCTTGAGGTTTATCGTAAAAGGAGGGGGATGTGGTTATTGTTGGCATGAATATGCATCTGACTCAATCCCTGTAGAACACGCTTTCAATCCTCTGTCTGTTATCCGGCTGTGTGGAAAACAGAGGGGGACAAATCAATGAGAGACAGCATATGATCCGCGATCACTAGTTTATGATAATGTAACGCAAAACCTTATTTTAAGAGCATTTTACTTTCAAAAAATGTGAATTTGCCTTTTGATGGTACAAAGAATGTTCTGACCAAGCTGTCAGTTGTTGGTATGTTTGATGTTGGTGAACTCATTAAAAAGGTCTCCAGATATCGAAGAGATTTTATTAATATAAAATTGCACAAATAAATATTAGTAACAGGGAGCAAATGTGATCGGGCAAAGAAAGAAAAGTACAAGATCAACGGTTTTGTTTTATGTTTCATTTTTGACACTTCACTCTTAAAATGAAATGTGTGATCCTACAAAATAATCTGGATTATGTTTGACTGATAATCAGCAGTTCTTTAGGCTTAGTTGCGGTTGTCATTTGCAGATTCAAACTGGAAAAAGGTGCAGACAGAAGAAAATGACCTAATGGAGGGACTGAGTCTCTTCCGGCTTTTGACACGGTGTCCAATTCTTTCTCAGAAGTTGGACTCTTCACAGGGAATGGGCTTGAAGGTGACCTCTTTGTTCTGCTGCAGGAGGATGTCGTATCTACAGAGAGGCCTATGAAGCACAAAGTCAACATTGCTATCGTGAAAAAACAAATTTCGGGAAAGAAATCACACATTTTGAATAAACCCTGTGGCGCATACCCCTCCTTGTGTTCCAGATGCGAGAGACGGATTCGGAGAACACGGAGCTTTTGTTTCGCCTTCAATGGATTCCCAGTGGAGAATTTCAGGGACACCTTTTTCACTGACCGAATGTCTTTATCGAACTGCGCCAAGAGCCTGGTCTCTGAATTCTTATTGAACTCTGCCGCTTTGCTGAGAGGACAAAAAGAGACATTGCTGAGCGAGAGCGACGCTGGTAACAGGCGGACAATGATGAGTCACGCCGGACTTTTGTACAGAATAAATAGTAAAAAAAAGTCGAGACTCACTGGTCGATGGTCGCCACTGCCTCCTCGCCTTTACCGTGGAGTTTAATCGTGATGTATCCAAAACGTACATCCTTGTTCCAAATCATCACCTCCACCTTGTAGCCGGTCGCTGAGAGATAAAAAATGTCAAACATTTTATCAAATTTTACGTACACAAATATACGTACTTTCTTTCAGAATGGATTTGTTAAAAAAAACTGTTACTTTAGAAAACAATATTTATTCCAGATTATAAATCTCAATTTTATGTTTTTAACATCTAAAAGACACCCATCACTTCCCCATTTGGTTGAATCCTGCCACTAAAACCTACACACTGTCCCATCAAAAATCATAAAGAATACAAAAAATCATCCCCCGTGACCGAGAAGGTTTTGACAGAAAGAAGGAGAGACAACAACGGATCAATAAAAAGACTAAAAAGGATTCCAGCTGCAAAAACAGGAATATCGTGTGTGTGAGACGACGATGACTAGTGGTATGAGACTTACTGCAGAAAGGACTTTCTGTATTTGTGGCGAAGAAGGTTTTCGTTTGGCCCAGCCTCAGCAGGACATCCTTCCACGCCGTCACATCGTAACCTGGATTTGAGAGGAACAGCTTAATCGAGTCTAGATCCATTCATGTCTCCTCGCGTTATTCAAACGAGGAGATGATTAGAGCACCAACCGAAGACGGGACATCCGGCAGCACCGAAGCGGTCGCAGCTCATGCAGTCCCCGCTCAGAAAGTCCTTGTAGGAGGCGCAGGGATAGGCCCGGCT